>NC_052147.1:221009893-221327072 GCF_902713615.1 Scyliorhinus canicula
CTGTACACTGTTAAAGTCCCCCTCCACGATCAGTCGGTGCGTATCTATGTCAGGGAGTTCCGCCATGGTCTTCTTTATAAATTCTGTGTCGTCCCAGTTGGGTGTTTACACATTTACTAAGACTACCGTTGCTCCGTCTAGGACACCGCTGACCATGACATACCGACCCCCTTGGTCCGTGACCGTCTTTGTTGCCGTGAACTCCATCCTCTTACTTATCACTATGCCTACCCCACCTAGTCCTCATCCCATAGCATGACTGTAGGTCTGTCCCACCCAGCCCTTCCTTATCCGCAGTCGATCCTTCTCCCTCAAGTGCGTCTCTTGGAGGAAAACTATGTCAGCTTTCAAACTTCTCAAATGGGTGAACACTCTGGATCTTTTCACTGGGCCGTTAACACTCCGGGTGATTCTCTTGGTTTGGGGGGTGGTGTCTGTCCTCCACATTCCTGTGGGCTCAACAATACCTATCTGGTGGATGCGCCCCTGCACTCTGGGGTTTTCCTTTGTTAGGGGGCCATCCAAAATGGCTGTTGTTGCCGTTCTCTTTTTTTTATATAATAATCTTTCTTAATGTCACAAGTAGGCTTACATTTACATTGCAATTAAGTTACTGTGAAAATCCACTAGTTTACGGCGCCTGTTCAGGTACACTGAGGGAGAATTCAGAATGCCCAATTCACCTAACAAGCACGTCTTTTGGTACTTTTGGGAGGAAAGCGGAGCACCTGGAGGAAACCCACACAGACACGGAGTGCACGTGCAAACTCCATACAGACAGTGAACTAAGCTAGGAATCAAACTCGGGTCCCTGGCGCTGTGAAGCGCTTTTGCCGTTCTCGCTACAATGTTGGGCCCCTGGGTTCCAGGAATTTACTTGCTCTCGGTATTTCAGACAGACATTAAATTCATGCTTATATACCTCTTTACCAAGATGGTGTCTAACAAACCTCCATCAAAAGATTACCTGAACGCAGTAGATGCCATTTTGAAACCTCAGACACACTTAACACCCAATCAGTGGCACTGCCGCGTCCAATTTATCACCCGTAACTGTTAAAGAGTACAATTCCTCTTGCTTTGGGATATAAATGTCGAGCAACAAGTATAATTTTGGAATCAGCTGGTTAAGCCAGGTAAATAAATCAAGGATTGTGGCGTATACAGCTGCAATGTGTCCTTCACATTGCAAATCAGGCAGTGAGATGTTATATGTTTCATAGTCTGTTCTGGATGATCACAGCCAAAACATTTTATATTTGTGCATCAAATATCCAGATCTGCCATGATTAGTGCAGATGTGGTTTAAGGTTGCCCATGCGCTTCATGGAAGATCAAAACCAGAGATTTGTTGCGTCAGGTCTTTCACAAAATGTTTGTGACTTAAGACTTTTTACAATGTAAAATAATACTTAAATAACAAATGCTAACTTGTGTAAGTAGACAATAGTCAAGACTATTACTGATTACTGGGCAATGGATGTTCAATTCAGAATAAGGCCTCATATACAATGAAATGAGAAAAGTCATCTGACTAAAGCACAAAGATGTCTGATGTAAAAAGAACACCTAGACTCTTCTCATCCATGCCTCATTACCCAAAAGTAAAATAGAGGAATGTGCCATTTGTATGTGCTACCTGGACAAATGAAAGGCAAGTATGATTCTAAAAGAAGAACATTACTCCAGATTAATCTAATTATTTTTGAATTTAATGACATTGAAAAGTGGCAGCGTAACCCAGGGTACAAAAAAAAGAGAGTTGGAAGATGCAAGATTTCAGCTTTCCTCCTCAACATTTTCAGCCTGTCCATCATCCTGAAGTACCACCACCAAGGCAACCAATCTCGGATCACTAGACGCGAAGCCTTGCCAGTGAAGCGGGAATGCACGAGCCAACCTGGAGCGACAGGTACCCACCTGACCACACTGGAAGGTGAACCCGACCTCGCCACCCCACGTGACCAGACCAACCACCTACAACCCCCTCCAGTGACCCTGTCACCACCACCATCATCCACGACCCCTCCGAATGTAACCACCTACCTTACAGAAATCCAACCCCCCGCATCCAAGAGCAGCCGCTGACCCAGGAAGCAGAGAAAACGCGCCATCCTGCAGGTGAAACTTAAATTACGCGGCTTCAAGACACCTCTCCCCAGCATACTCCTGGAGAACGTTCAAGCGATTGAGAACAAGCTGGATGACCTCAATGCCAGACTTAACTCCCAGAGGGAAGTGAAGAACTGCTGTGTGCTCTGCTTCACTGAGACATGGCTTACTCTGGCCACACCAGACTGCGTCAACCAACCCAAAGGCTTCTCGATCCACCGGATGGACCACACAATGGCCTCAGGCAAGTCGAAGGATGGGGTTGTTTGCCTCCTCATCAACACCTCTTGGTGCTCGGGTGTGGTGTCCCTAGCGTGCCGCTGCTCCCCAGACGTAGAATATCTGACCGTGAAGTGTCGCCCTTTCTACCTTCCACGTGAATTCACCTCTGTACTCATCACAGCAGTCTACATCTCAACCCAGGCGGAAGTGAAGAAAGCACTTGACAAACTGCACTCCACCATCAAAAACCAAGAAACAAATCACCCTGAAGCCCTGACAATCGTGGCTGGAGACTTCAACCAGACCAACCTTAGGAAGGTTCTACCCAAACTCCATCACCATACCTTCTGCCCCACCAGAGATGCAAACACCCTGGACCACTGCTACACGAGCATCAAAAGATGCCTACCGTTCCATTCCCCGACCACACTTTGGCAAATCCGACCGCAAGTCAGCATTCCTACTTCCGGCTTACAAACAGCAATTCATGCGAGCTGAACCCGTCAAGAAAACCGTGCAGTGCTGGTCCGAGGCATCAGAGGACCTTCTCCGCGATTGTTTGGAGTCTGTGGACTAGTCCATATTCAAGCCATGGCAGCTAACCTGGATGAGTACGCAACCACCGTCACAGACTTCATCAGTAAGTGTGTCGAGGACTGTGTACCAAAGAAGACAATACGGGTGTTCCCCAATTGGAAACCCCGGTTCAACCAAAAGGTCCACTCCCTGCTAAAGTAACGGACGGAGGCGTTCAAGTCTGACAACCCTGACCTTTATAAGAAATCCAGGTACGACATACGGAAAGCCATCAGGGACGCCAAAAGACAATATCGGATCAAACTAGAGTACCAGGCCAATGATACAAACCCATGACGTCTATGGCAGGGCTTACATGAGATCACAGGATACAAAGCAAGTCCAGGTGGAATCTCTGGGGCTGGAACATCCCTCCCCGATGAACTGAACAAGTTCTATGCCAGTCGAACAGTCAAGTTCAAAGAGGTTACCTCATTACCCTTTAACCTGCGATTAACCCTTTCTCTGGATCTGTAATGACTTAATTACCTGCAAATGCTCACATTCAAAGTATTGTCTTGCATCTTTGACTTTGTCTATATGTATGTTTCTGGAACCTACCTCTTCATTCACCTGAGGAAGGAGCTGTGCTCCGAAAGCTAGTGATTTTAAACAAACGTGTTGGACTTTAACCTCGTGTTGTTAGACTTCGTACTGTACTCCCTATACACACACACGACTGTGCGGCAAGATTCAACTCCAATTCAATCTATAGGTTTGCAGATGATGCAACTATGGTGGGTGGTATCTCAACAATGACGAATAAGACTACAGAAGGGAGATAGATCACTTGGTTGCATGGTGTACCGAAACCACCACCCCCCCCCCCCCCCCCCCAACCAATAGCTCAGAAGTGAAGATGGTTGATAGCTTTAATTTCCTGGGCGTCACCATCACCAACAGTCTGTCCTGGTCCACTCACGTTGATGCAACAGTCAAGAAAGCCCAACAATGTTTCTACTTCCTACTTCTATATCGACTCTCACAAACTTCTACAGATGTGCCATAGAGAGCATCCTATCTGGCTGCACTACAGTTTGGTGGAGCAACTGCTCGGCCCAAGACCGCAAGATACTGCAGACTGTGGTAACTCAGGCCAACGCATCACACAAGCTTGCCATCCTCCCATTGATTCTGTCTACACCTCATGCTGCCTCAGGAAGGCAGACAGCATTGTCAGAGACTCCTCACACCCAGGCTCTGCCCTCTTCCAGACCTTTCTATCCGGAAAAAGATACGAAGTCTGAAGACCTGCACATCCAGAAATAGGAACAGCTTCTTCCCCACAGCTACTAGACTCCTCAATGACTCTCCCTTGGACGGTTTGTTCCCTGTAAGAAAACTATTCACAACGCCCTATGCTGCACTTGTTTGGCCCTTATTCTGCACTGTAATCAATCACTATTTGTTGATGTACAATTTGTCAATGTTCTCTGTCGATTATTCTGTTGTCTACTATGTACGTGCTGTGCACGCTCCTTTGGTCACAGAAAAATACTTTTCACTGTACTTCGGTACATGTGACAATAAATTTCAATCAATCAATAAAAATAATAATGCAAGAGGTACCATCCTTCTATGAGATTCTAAAGCAATATCCCATATGTCTGACGCAGTGATCCGGGGAAGGTTAAAGAAACATAAATTTTCCTCCCTTGACTAACACTACTAATTACAGTTAGCTAGTTATTAATTCCATTCTGACATTGGTAGCATCTTGCTCTGTGCAGTGTTATTGTTGTATGTACACAACAGCAGATGGTACATTTGAAAATGATTGATAGTATTTGAAGTACCTTGAGATGCTTCAGGAATGTGATATGGATGTATACAGTCTTGTTGAAAAAATCAAGTTCAATAAGCTTTTTGTTTGCAAGATACTAGATGGTACAACAATATCTAATTTACTATTTTTTACAACAGCATCTGTATTGGCAAGCTTAATTCCTATATAAATGTTTTAAAATGGACTGAGCAACAACAATCTCAGTTTAAAGCTACAAAGTAAATTTCTTAGTATAGCCATGATTCAATCATTCTGAAGTGGTTAAATCAATGTCATGAGTTTTCTTGTTCTAATTTGTTCAAAGAGTAAAAATAGAAGTATTTTCAATTGAATTAGGCAGAAAGAAAGTAAAGTCAAAAGAAAAAGGGACAAGCTGCCCATACCATGTCATGTTGCATATCTCATGGCTCCTGGCCAAATAGGTGTACCGAGAATAATCTAGCCATTCTCTGATGATGTTTATACTGAGAAGGGTCTATTTATGGAAAAAAAGGCAGAAAAAAACCCACAAGCACATGCCTTTTATCAAAGCAAAATTATCTTAATTTAAAAAATATACCATTGAGTTATCCACTTTCAACTGCAACAAGATTATAGGTTTCTCTAACTTGTCATGTTAGTTTGATTGTAATGTATTCATTGGATTGGATTGGATTGGATTGATAAGTATTACAAATACCACAGCAACAGAATTACTTCTAGAAATCCTGGCCAGGTTTGAGACACGTGTTAAAAAAGCTTGAATCACTTTACCTTCTGCACTTTCCATGCCTTCAACAAACACACCTCCACACTGAGGAAGTACCCAGTACCGTCGTTTATAGCGATCCTGGCCAAATGTCATGGCACGCAAGGAATGAGAGGCTTCAAACAGCTTCTTACGGTACTGGCTTTGTTGCTGTTCAAATAAAACATTTATAGTCAGACAGTGAAATTCATCTTTATAAAAATATTTCTACACATTGAGCACGACTTACAAAAAGATATACTTCTCTGCTTAATTTTATTACAGTAAACAGAAATGCTGTAACGTGATGAGGATATTCTAATATTCTAAAGTACAAAATGCTATAGTGAAAGAAAGCGCAAGATATTCTGTCCTGATTAGTTAGGTTTTTGTTCTGCAATAGATTTGCACCAGCACTATCAGAATTTCTATGGTATCTCTAACACAAAAATATCAAGGGACAATGAGATCAACATGGTAGGAAAAGAGACTGATCCAAAGGAGGTGATATTCAGAGGTGTCTAAAATCCTGACCAAAGAGACAGATTTTAAGGAAGATCTTAAAATAAGAGAGGGAGGTACAGGTGCAGAGGAGCTTAAGAAAGGAATACAAAGCCATACATTTTGGACAACTGAGGTTACAACTAACAATGATAGAGCAAAGGGAAGGAGATACACCCAAGATGTCAAATTCAGAACTTTGAAGGTTGGGGACAGGGTATTGAAGATCAAAAGGATTGTAGGGATATATGGAAGTCTCAAGAGTAAATCTCTGACAGTGACCCCAATAGTTTATTTTACTTACAAGGTGAAATACTATGGAAAAATCAACATCCTGACTCAGTAGAAAATCTAACCTATAAAATATTTTGAGAGTGGTATCTGCTCTTGTCCATCCTGACATTACATTTGATCAGCTGCTTCAACTTTCAAATACTGTTAAAACAGAAGGACAAACAACCCATGTCTTGAATCATTTAAATGTGATCCAAATTGATATCATTCCTTTCTGGTAGAATTTGCAACAAAACCATCCTGAAATAGTAGTCAAGCAATTAAAAGTTAATGTATCTTTGAGACTTCTTCCATAGAAATACTGGACTGATAAATTAGTTAAACCAAATATAGAGTAGTACTCTTCCAGGTTTGTCAAATGACAATTTATCCAGCAACAGTCAAAGCTCAGGAAAACAGTGATGCAGTGTCCCAAAAGCATAATAAATCACATTCACACCATGACTACTTGTAACTATCGGTCACTGCCAAATTTGGCATAATTGGGTGATTGTTTAAGCAATAATAGAGTAGATGGCAGACCAAAAACTTTCCTGCTTTGCTAACAGAGTTAATTAGACGTTCACTGAATAAGAAGTTACATTGGGAGTTAGTGTAAACTATCAAGCAACAATTATGAATAATACAAAAAGAGTAATTGAACAGACGTTCTTCTAACTACATAAGTCTGGTTTCTATTCCCTTCCCAGATACATCCATAGCAATGTCTCTGAACAAATTGTCACCTGTCCCACTTTTTCTTGATGATTATTCTTCCTTTACCTAATCTCTAGACACCTACATTTATAACTCTTCTGCATCCCTCCCTATCCATCAAGAGTACAGTCTATCTACACATCTGCACTTTTATTTGGCTTCTTTCTTGAACAGCAACCCTAACTTGCCCACATCAATACATTTCTCCACCTTGCTTATCTTGTTTCCTTTTAAATCCATTCCGTTTAGGGGAATGGAAGCATATTAGTAATGTTACTGGACTAGTAACTCAGGACAAATGGCCCAGACTAATGCCCCACAGACAGGAGTTCAAATCTCACCACAATTGTGGGGGAGTTTAAAAGAACAGTTACGACACAGGGGGCAGCCATTCAGCCTGTTGTGTCTGCACCTGCACCGGCTCCTGGAAAGAGCACCCTACCAAGGTTAACACCTCCACCCTATCCCCATAACCCAGTAACCCCACCCAACACTAAGGGCAATTTATCATGGCCAATCCACCTAACCTGCACATCTTTGGACTGTGGCAGGAAACCGGAGCACCCGGAGGAAACCCACGCACATACGGGAAGGATGTGCAGACCGTCCGCACAGACAGTGACCCAAGCCGGAATCGAACCTGGGACCCTGGAGCTGTGAAGCGATTGTGCTATCCACAATGCTACTGTGCTGCCCCTAGAATTCAAATTTCACCATCTGCAGTGGCAGGATTTGAACCTGGGTCCCCAGAGCATTACCCTGGGTCTCTGGTTTATTAGTCCAGTGACAATACCACTCTGCCACCGCTCCCCACTTCAAAAGAATAATTAATTAATTCATGAAATTTGGTGAGTGAGGGAATTCAAAGCAGTGAAGGGAAAAGTATTGTTGTTGTCTTTTACAAAATAAGGAAGCATCTGAAAAGGGAAATGGAAGAAGGTAAAGTCCAGAGGCATTAATTAGGTAAGCAAATAGGTTATAGATTTATGAGTCTTAAGTTATAAGGTTTCTTTCCATCTAAACTAGGGCAGTATTTCAAACTAGGATCAGGAAAGTATAGGCACTGTGTCAGGAAAACAGTAGTTTTAAGGAATTCATATTTGCATTGCTGAATATTAGAAATAAGATATAGATTTAAGTAGGTTCAATTTAGTATTTCCATATAAGGAAGGGGAAACCTATAGTTTATTTTCCAATTATGAGGCAATTTAGCATGGCCAATCCACCTACCCTGCACATCTTTGGGTTGTTGGGGGTGAGACCCATGCAGACACGGGGAAAGGAGAAACCTATAGTTAGATTCCGCTAGACAAAGGTGTTTGTGTAGGGGTTTGGTCAGATCAAACTGTGCCTCTATAATGCTTGAGGAGGGTTACTACGTGAAAAGTAAACAAGCTGGGAGGAAAGCAATTGTTTGAAGGAAGATGTTAAATCATGCCCTTTTGGGAGGGGAGTTTGGAAACCCTCACAGGATATACATCGGGGGGGATTGGGAGATTATCCGATGGAATATCGGTTGAATGGCATTGGTTGTGTGGTATTTTTTGAAATTTGTGAAGCTAAGGGGGGATTAAAGGAATATTGTATTATTAAACTCTTCATGTTTAATAAATGTTGTTTTGCTTGTTCTTAAAAAACTAATGAGCAATCCTGTAGCTCTGTTCCACCACGTTTTCCAAAAAATGGTTAAAATTATGATCTTTTAATAATAATAATCTTCATTAATGGCACAAGTAGGCTGACATTAACCCTGCAATGAAGTTACTGTGAAAATTCCCATGGCGTCTGTTCAGTACACTGAGGGAGGATTCAGAACATCCAATTCACCTCAAGCATATCTTTCGGGACTTGTGGAAAGAAACCGGAGCACCCAGAAGAAACCCACGCAAACACGGGGAGATCGTGCAGGGTTTGCACAGACAGTGACCCAAGGGAATCGAACCCAGGTCCCTGGTGGCTGTGAAGCAACAGTGCTAACCACTGTGCTACCACGTCGCCCCAAGGCAGAAGTCCATTCTGGAATCTTCACATCTAATAGTAACATCAATCGGGATCATTGTCATAATATCCACTCATGTATATAATGAGATGCAGACAGGCAGTGATTGACACATAGGATGACCAATGAACACACAACACAGAACAACCAATCACCAGAAAAGACACCACCACTATAAAGCTCACAGGGCATTAAGACTCTCGCTCTTTTCGGGACCCAGACACTGAGACAGTCAGAGTGCACAAGTCAGTGGACATTATTGCCATGTGGTAGCTAGTAAGTCTGGTCGAACCAGTAAGAGGTCGTCAGTAGGATTAGTAGAGTGTCAAACCAAGTTGAATATGTACAGCCGTTCTTAGTTTAAATAAAACCGTGCTGGATCATCTCCGGTGTTCGACGTTTGTTTCTAGCTTCCCTGCATCCAGTTGCAGTCAACGTCAAACCAACCCGTCTAACACATCAATCGTAACAAGTGTATTAAATTTATAGCTTAACCAGTTAAAGTATTTAATATAACTACAAATAGTAGCCTGAATAAAGCATTGATTAATTAAATAAATAACATATGGTTAGGTAAAGATAAATTGGAGCAAACTGCTGTCTGAATTACCGGATGTGGGAACTTGTGGACACCAGAATATCCCAAGCAAACAAGGTAGGAGGAGATGACACCCTTTCAAATCTCTCTGGTTCAGTCATTGAATTAGAGTGCAAGTTGCAGAGACTCAGGCACACAAGGGAGGAGGAAGTCTGGACTATTTTCTTCAGAACGCAGCCATACCCCAGAAGAAAACACAGGTCCAGGAAAGTGAGGGTGTGACTTAAAGGGAGTTTGGTTATGTGGATTTAGGGAAGGTTACGAAGGAGGTCGCGCAGGCACTTGCCCTGACAACAGGAATAATGTTCTCGCTACCTGTAGGTATAATGTTCTCGCTACCTGTGAGGACATGGAAAATGCCACAGGGAGGACAGCCACAATGCAGACCATGGCACTGTGAGAGACTGTCCAGTGTTGGTGTGGGGAGAGAGCAGAACTGAAATATGGTCATAATAGGGGACTCTGTATCTAGCAGGGCTGATGATGTTCTCTCCAGCCAAGAACACAAATCCCAAAGGGGGTGTTGCACACCCAGTGCCAGCGTAAGACATATTTCACAGCAGTTGGAGAGGAAAGTGAAAAGTGACACCAGTTGCCACAGTCCACATTGGGACACTCAACATAGGATCCCTTCATTGTTCCTATCTGGAAAAAGAGTATCAGGAGTTCAACTCTGAATTAAAAAGCAAGACTTTGAGGGTAATTAATCTCTGGATTATTGTCCGAGTCACATGCTAATTGGCATAGGAGCACAGACCAGGGGAATTAACACACAGCTGAAATGCTGGTGTGGGAAAGAAGGATTCTTTTCCATGTGACACTGGCATTAGTTCTGGCCCAGGAAGGTGCTGCACTGATGGGACCGCTCCACTTGAACGAGACTGACAAGTGTAGTGAGTTGCCTTTATAGATATCAGGGCTCAAAGCAGTCCAACAACTTGTCCTCCTGTGGCTCCATGGAGCATGGACCTGCTGCTGTGTGTCAGGGTGAGAACATTTTGCCTGACAACCAGCCAGGCCAGCCTGGTTCCTTCCATGGTGAGGTGGGGCAGGCCCTTGCCATCCGTAGTCCCCAACATTGAAAGTCAGCAGCCTTATGCGAACCATAGCAACAGGGGTAGGCCATTTAGCCTGTCAAGCCTGCTCTGCTATTTAATACAATCATGGCTGATCGGATACTTCAACATCTTTTACAGCCACTATCCCTATAACCCTTAACGTTATTGCTGATTGTAAATCTATTAATCTCTATTATAAACATACACGATGACCGACCTTCCACAGCTCTCTGAGGTAGAGAATTTCAAAGATTCACAATCCTCTGCGTAAAGATATTTCTTCTCAACTCGGTCCTAAGCAGCATCCCTCCTATTTTGAAATTGTGCCCCCTAATTCTAGACTTTCTAAACAAGGGAAACATCTTACCCAGTATATTTCTTTAAGTATTTTATAGGTTTCAAAGAGATCACCTTCCATTCTTTGAAACTCTAGAGAATACAGTCTCACTTTGCCCAATCTCTCTTCATAAGGCAGTCCCACCATCTATGGAACAAGTTTGGTGAACCTTCGTTGCACTCCCTCGATGGCAATAATATCCTTTCTGAGATGAGGGAATGAAATGGCACACACTACTCCATGTGTGGTAAATCAAGCTACAATACAATTGCAGCAAGACCTCAGTACTCCTGTCCTCAAATCCTTTTGCAATAAAGGCCTTCTTAATAGCTTGCTACACCTGCATGCTAGCCTACAGTGACTTATGGACAAGGACACACATTTATACATCTGCACTTTCTAATTTCGTACCATTTAAGAAATACTCTGCACATCTGTTCTTTCTACCAAAATGGATAACCTCACATTTTTCCACATTATATTCCATCTGCCATGTTCGTGCCCACTCACTAAGTCTGTCCAAAATCTCCTGTAGTCACTTAACATCTTCCTCACAACACACATTTCCACCTAGCTTTGAACCATCCACAAACTTGCAAATATTACATGTGGTCCCCACATCCAAATCATTGATGTATATTGTGAACAGCTGGGCTTGAGTACCGATCCTTGCAGTACCCCACTAGCCTGCCAATGCAAGAATGATTTGTTCATTTCTACTGTTTTCTGCTCATTAGCCAATCCTCAATTCATAACAGTATGCACTTTTGTTTTTCTAATTAAACGTCTATGGGGGATGGAATTAAAAGCCCTTTCAAAGTCAAAATATTGACGCTCCATTGACTCTCCTTTTTCAATTTTGTTAGCAATATCTTCAAAAAAACTCCAATAAATTCATCAAACATTGTCAAACCATGCTGCAGTCACTCAAGCAGCACTGCATTTGAGCACTAGGGCAGGCAAAGGGACATGAAAAACAGCCCCCAAAGGAAAGCAGAAGGGTGATTAGTTGACTTTTTAATGGAAGTGTGGATGATTTGGTTGATCAAGTTGGTTTGAAATTTGTTTTGTGATGGTTTTTATCTTAGCATTGTGGTCAATCACAGAATGGTAAGGTGGGACTATTGCTGAATGGGGAATTGGATTGCATTCACTGCTTCTACAGGTTGATTCAACATTCAGAGGCAGCCAGATAGGCTGTCTCCTCAACTGCTCACTGTGTACCTGGTAGCAATGGTTGAGCAGGATGCAGCAGGCCAAGGCAAATGATGCACTGTGGAAAGCATTGCAAGGTTCCTCTCGAGGGGTTCAAGACTGGTCCAGATAGCAGAAGATATGCTTCAGCCCGTCAATTGTCTATTCTTTTTTTAAAAAATAATTTTTATTCAAATTTTCACAAAAAAGAAAACAATAACAGAAAATTCTAAGAACAAAAAAAAACCATACACCCCCCCCCCCCCCCGCCGTAAATACAAAAGAGAAACAATAAATTAACGCTCGTCATTAGCAAAAAACAGATATTCAACCCAACATAAAAACAAAGAGACAACCCCCCCCCCCCGCCCGACCTTTTGTTTTTACCGTTCTGCCAGGAGATCTAGGAATGGTTGCCATCTCCTGAAAAACCACTGCACTGACCCCCTTAGGGCAAATTTGACCCTCTCCAATTTAATAAACCCCGCCATATCGTTGACCCAGGCCTCCACGCTTGGGGGCCTTGCATCCTTCCACTGAAGAATCCTCCGCCGGACTACTAGGGACACAAAGGCCAGAACACCGGCCTCTTTCGCCTCCTGCACTCCCGGCTCCACTGCAACGCCAAATATTCCGAGTCCCCAGCCTGGGTTGACCTTGGATCCTACCACCCTCAGTATTGTCCTTGCTACACCCTTCCAAAATTCCCCCAGCGCTGGGCATGCCCAGAACATGTGGACATGGTTTGCTGGGTTCCCTGAGCACCTAATACACCTGTCCTCGGTCCCAAAAAAACGGCTCATCCTTGTCCCGGTCATATGAGCCCGATGCAGTACCTTAAACTGAATGAGGCTAAGCCTCGCACACGAAGAGGAGGAGTTCACCCTTTCTAGGGAATCCGCCCACGTCCCCTCCTCAATCTCCTCACCCTGCTCCTCCTCCCATTTATCTTTCAGCTCCTCCACCGAGGCCTCGTCTACCTCCTGCATCACCTGGTACACTTCCGAGATCCTCCCCTCTCCAACCCATACTCCCGAGAGCACCCTGTCCTGGACCCCACGCGGCGGCAGCAGAGGGAACCCCGTCACCTGACAAACGCCCTTACTTGCATGTACCTAAAGGTGTTCCCCGGGGGGAGCCCAAACTTCCCTTCCAGCTCACCCAGGCTCGCGAACTTCCCATCTATGAACAGGTCCCCCAGCCTCCTTACAACTGCCCTGTGCCAATTCAGGAACCCACCATCAATTCTCCCCGGAACAAACCGGTGGTTCCCCCGTATCGGGGACTCCATCGAGGCCCCCACTTCCCCCCTGTGCCGCCTCCATTGCCCCCAAATCCTGAGGGTAGCTGCCACCACCGGGCTCGTGGTATACCTCGTCGGAGGGAGCGGTAGCGGCACCGTTGCAAGCGCTTCCAGGCTCGTACCCACACAGAATGCCATCTCCAGCCTCTTCCATGCCGCCCCCTCCCCGTCCATTACCCACTTACGCACCATCGCTGCGTTGGCAGCCCAATAATACCCACAGAGGTGGGGCAACGCCAGCCCCCCCCCCCCCCCCCCATCCCTGCCCCGCTCCAAGAACACCCGTCTCACCCTTGGAGTCCCGTGTGCCCACACAAACCCCGTAATGCTCCTGTTAACCCACCTGAAAAAGGCCTTTGGGATAAGGATGAGGAGGCACTGGAACAGGAACAGAAACCTCGGGAGTACCGTCATCTTGACTAACTGCACCCTACCCGCCAAAGACAGCGGCAGCATGTCCCACCTCTTAAACTCCTCCTCCATTTGCTCCACCAGCCTTGTGAGGTTTAGCTTATGCAAGGCCCCCCAGCTCGTGGCCACCTGAACCCCCAAGTACCGGAAGCTCCTCTCCGCCCTTTTCAGTGGGAGCCTCCCAATCCCCCCCTCCAGGTCCCCCGGGTGTATCACAAACAGCTCGCTTTTCCCAAAGTTAGGCTTATACCCTGAGAAATCCCCAAATTCCCAGAGAATCCCCGTCACCACCGGCATTCCCCCCACCGGGTCCGCCACATACAACAATAGGTCATCCGCATAGAGCGACACTCGGTGCTCCTCCCCACCCCGGACCAGCCCCCTCCAATCCCCCGACTCCTTCAGCGCCATAGCCAGGGGTTCAATGGCCAGTGCAAAAAGTAGGGGGGGGACAGGGGACACCCCTGCCTCGTCCCTCGGTATAGTCGGAAATACTCCGACCTCCTCTTATTCGTGGCCACACTCGCCATCGGGGCCTCATACAACAGCCTCACCCAACTGACAAACCCGTCCCCAAACCCGAACCTTTCCAGCACCTCCCACAAGTACCCCCACTCGACCCTATCAAAGGCCTTCTCCGCATCTAGCGCCACCACTATCTCCGCCTCCCCTTCCACCGCCGGCAACATAATAATGTTCAAGAGCCTCCGTATATTAGTGTTCAGCTGCCTCCCCTTCACAAACCCCGTTTGATCCTCGTGGATAACCTGCGGCACAGAATCTTCTATCCTCGTGGCTAAGATCTTTGCCAACAACTTGCCGTCCACATTCAGGAGTGAGATCGGCCTGTATGACCCACACTGCAGGGGATCCTTGTCTCGCTTAAGGATCAAGGAGATCAGCGCCCGAGACATCGTCAGGGGCAAAGCCCCCCCCTCCCTCGCCTCGTTGAAGGTCCTAACCAACAGGGGGCCCAGCAGGTCTGCATCTGCCTTGCAAAATTCAACCGGGAACCAATCCGGCCCCGGCGCCTTCCCCGACTGCATGTTCCCTACCCCTTTAACCAGCTCCTCAAGCTCAACTGGCGCCCCCAGACCCTCCACCCGTTCCTCCTCCACCCTCGGGAATCTCATCCGGTCCAAAAAGCGCCGCATCCCCCCCTTCTCCGCCGGAGGTTCGGACCGATATAGTCTCTCATAAAAGTCCCTGAAGACCCCATTAATGTCTACCCCCCCTCCGCACCACATCTCCTCCCCGGTCCTTAACTCCACCAATCTCCCTAGCCGCATCCCGCTTACGGAGCTGGTGTGCCAGCATCCTACTCGCCTTCTCCCCATACTCGTACACCGCACCCTGAGCCTTTCTCCATTGAGCCTCCGCCTTTCTGGTGGTCAACAAGTCGAACTCAGCATGAAGGCTGCACCGCTCCCTCAGCAATCCCTCCTCCGGGGCCTCCGCGTACCTCCTGTCCACCCTCACCATCTCCCCCAGCAATATCTCCTTTTCTCGCTGGTCCCCTATCTCCCTGTAGGCCCGAATGGAGATCAACTCCCCCGAACCACCGCCTTCAGCTCCTCCCAGACTGTCCCCACTCGGACCTTCCCATTATCGTTGGCCTCCAGGTACCTCTCGATGCATCCTCGAACCCGCCCCCTCACATCCTCGTCCACCAGCAGCCCCACCTCCAAGCGCCACAACGGGCGCTGGTCCCTCTCCTCCCTCAGCTCGAGGTCCACCCAATGCGGGGCTTGGTCAGAAATGGCTATCGCCGAGTACTCAGCGTCTACTACCCCCACAATCAGCGCCCTACTCAAAACAAAGAAGTCGATCCGGGAGTAAGCCTTATGCACATGGGAGAAGTATGATAATTCCCTGGCCCTTGGCCTCGTGAACCTCCAAGGATCCACCGCTCCCATCTGGTCCATAAACCCCCTCAGCACCTTAGCCACCGCAGGCATCCTACCCGTCCTGGAACTGGATCGGTCCAGTGGCGGATCCAGCACCGTGTTGAAATCCCCCCCACATTATCAGGCCCCCCACCTCCAAATCTGGAATCCGGCCCAACATGCGCCGCATGAAACCCGCATCATCCCAATTCGGGGCGTATACATTGACCAGCACCACCCACTTCCCTTGCAGCTTGCCGCTCACCATCACGTACCTCCCGCCGCTGTCTGCCACCACACTCGACGCCTCAAACGACACCCTCTTCCCCACCAGGATCGCCACCCCCCCGGTTTTTTGCATCCAGCCCCGAATGAAACACTTGGGCCACCCACTCCTTCCTCAACCTGACCTGATCCGCCACCTTCAGGTGCGTCACCTGAAGCATGGCCACGTCCGCCTTCAGCACCCTCAGGTGCATGAACACGCGGGACCGTTTGACCGGCCCATTCAGTCCCCTCACATTCCAGGTGATCAGCCGGATCAGAGGGCCACCTGCCCCCCTCCCCCGTCGACTAGCCCGTTCCCCAAAGCGACAGACCGCCATCCTGGTCCCCTCTGCACGCTCCAGCTCCTTCTTGGCCATTCCAGCAGCAACCCGGTATCCCCCCTCTTCAACCCCCCCCCCCCCCCAAAAGCTAGGGCCCCCCCCCTAGCTGCGTAACTCCGGTCATTGTACTTCCGTAAGTCAGCCGACTCCTGCTGACCCCGGCTGCTCCCGCCACCCCAATTACCCTCCCCAGTGTTCCCCAACCATTCCCCCAATGCCAACCCCGCCCCCTGCTTCTCCAGCGCGGGAGGCCCGCGCCCCCCATCCTACGACCTGCCCCCGACCCAAAACGCAGGAAGACAGGCACATGACCCAACAGGGCCGTGAACCCCACCCAAACCCGTAACCAGTGAAATAATAAAATCCCAACATGATATGATAAAACACCCAAGTAAACAGATAACAGTCCCGAAAAGCAGAAAGAAAAGGCAAGACAGCAAAAAATTTTTTTTAAAAACATCGTCCAATAGAACCAAAAAGAGCGAAAGGATATCAAGGAGGACAAAGCCTCCGGGCTGCGTACAACTTTCCCCAGCCCCCAGTCCTCAGTTCAAGTCCAGCTTCTCTGCCTGGACAAAAGTCCAGGCCTCCTCCGGGGAGTCAAAATAAAGTTGGCGGTCTTTACAAGTGACCCACAGGCGTGCCGGCTGGAACAGGACAAACTTGACCCCCTTCTTGTGGAGCACTGCCTTCGCCCGGTTAAACCCAGCCCTTCTCTTCGCCACCTCCGCACTCCAGTCCTGGTAAATCCTGATCTCCGTATTCTCCCACTTACTACTCCTCTCCCTCTTAGCCCAACGAAGCACACACTCACAGTCGACCAAGCGTTGAAAGCAGACCAGCACCTCCCTGGGTGGCTCGTTCGGCCCAGGCTTCCGCAGCCACACCCGATGGGCACTCTCCAGCTCCAGGGGTCCCCGGAACGACCCCGCGGCCATCAGCGAGTTCAGCATCAGGACCGCGTAGACCCCCAAATCCGAACCTTCCAGCCCCTCCGGGAGGCCCAAAATCCGCAGATTCTTCCGGCGGGAGCGGTTCTCCATCTCCTCCATCCTTGCCAACCATTTCTTGTGAAGCGCCTCGTGCGACTCCACCTTCACCGCCAGGCCGAGGAGTTTGTCCTCGTTCTCCGAAGCCTTTTGCTGCAGCTCCCGAATCTCCGCCGCCTGAGCCGCCCCGAGCCTGTCCAGCGATGCCCTCAACGGCTCCAGGATCTCAGCTTTTAGTTACTGGAAGGAGCGCAGCAGCAGCTCCTGCTGCTCCCTCGCCCACTGCTGCCACGCTGCCGGTTCCCCGCCCGCCGCCATCTTGTCCTTTTTGCCTCGCACCTTCTTCTGCAGCAAAGTTGATTTTCTGGTCGCTCCACTTCTAGTCCAGCTCATCCACCGGCCGCCATACGCCGGGGCTGCGTTCCCACCTGGGGAAAAATCAAATCAGCGCCGTTGCGGGCCCTTAAAAGAGCCCTTGGTGAGATCTTTTCCAGTTGCTCCCTTTGCTGCTAGAATCCCGCTTTCACAAGGGCCCTCAGGTCAGCTTGAGGCCTCTAACACAGCCCTTCCCCCGCCTGCATGCTGAATAGGCTTTTGTCTCTATGCTGCAGCCCCAGCCAAATCCTACACTGTTTCTGCGGGACTGGAAACCAAGAAACATATCATTCCTGGGTGAAAAAACTCCTGCTACATTCACCTATACTTTTTCATAAAAAATCCACTCCATATTGCTTAAAAAAGAGCTCTTTTGGGCAGCACGGTGGCCTAGTGGTTATCACAACCGCCTCACGGCGCTGAGGTCCCAGGTTCGATCCCGGCTCTGGGTCACTGTCTGTGTGGAGTTTGCACATTCTCCCCGTGTCTGCGTGGGTTTCGCCCCCACAACCCAAAAATGTGCAGAGTAGGTGGATTGGCCACGCTAAATTGCCCCTTAATTGGAAAAAATAATTGGGTAATCTAAAATTTAAAAAAAAAAAGAAAAAAAAAAGAGCTCTTTTCGGTGATCTTAGCAGAAGCTGCCATGTGTGTGACAACTCACTCCATGATGCACACCGGAAGCCCTTCAATTGTCTATTCAATGATATTTAATGTATGTGAAAGCATGGTGCAGATATACCAGTCCATAAGTCACTGTAGGCTAGCATGCAGGTCATTGGAGAAGGAGAGCCACGATTTTGATCCAGTGACAGTGAAGAAGCAGCAAATTGCTCTAATTTAGGATGGTGTGCGGCCTGGAGGAGAACTTGCAGCTGATCGTGTTCCCACACTTCTGCTGCCCACGTCCTTCTAGCTGGTCGAGATCGCAAGTTTGGAAGATGCATTTGAAGGATCCCTGGCACAGTGCATTGTGCCAGTGGTGGAGAGAATGAATGCTTAAAGTGGTTAATGGGTGGTGATAAGTGGGCTGTTTTGTCCTGGATCATGCTCCAAGTATGGTCACACACCAGCTGCATGTTGAAAGAGTGAAAGCCTTTGATATAATGCTACATCTCTGAATTTAAATACAGTACCTGCAAAGTAGCTTGTATGCATTCAACACTGCTCTGCATCAGCGTAGCCCACAAATCTGGTGAAGTCATATATACACTCCACCAGCTTCTCTCTGGAAAGAAAGGTAGCAATGTATTCCCCGTCTCTTTCTTATAATGTATCAGTTACTTCCCTTGCAAAGTGAACTACACGATATTGAAGATATCGCCTGCTGCATTCTGGAAGGAGCTCTTGTAAAGACGTTGACAAGCACAGATACCTTTACAGCCAATAGCAACGCCATTCTTGCTCTTCTAAGGCTGCAGGTCTGCCTGCAAGAGTTGGCAGATTTCAATGAGCACTGTTAGTGAATCAGGAGCATCACGCACACTGTTCTTGGCTTAGGTTGAGGTCGGAAAAATGCCCCCCAAGCATGGCATCTCCCCTTCTCCCTCTTTCAGCAGCATGTCCTCTGTATCAACTGTGTTAATTCTCCTCATTATGTTGAAGGGCATGGGGGATAGAAATTACAGCAGGCATGAGTGGGAATAAAGTGATCTGAGCATAATCCTTGAAGTAATAGCCAAGGCCCTCAGCACATGGGCTGCACGGTGGCACAGTGGTTATCACTGTTGCTTCACAGCGCCAGGGTCCCAAGTTCGGTTTCCGGCTTGGGTCACTGTCTGTGCGAAGTCTGCACGTTCTCCCTGTGGCTGCGTGGGTTTCCTCTGGCTGCTCCTCCCACAAGCCCTGAAAGACGTGCTTATTAGATGAATTGGACATTCTGAATTCTCCCACAGTGTACCCAAACAGGCGCCGGAATGTGGCGACTAGGGGATTCTCACAGTAATTTTATTGCAGTTTTAATGTAAGCCTACTTGTGACAATAAAGATTATTATTACATGCCACAATACAACTTGCAGTCTTCCAGCAACTTTAGAGCAGCACAAGTCACTAAACATTTCTCCTAACTCACAAACAGCCAGCCTAAATCTATCAGTCACTATGCTGAACGAGATTGATGACCCATTTAAGCAGCGAGGTTGAGCTTCATCCATCCTGAACAGGGCCAGGGAGAGAAATCATGGGCCCTGGTGTTTCTCCTTGTTTTTGGGCCGACTTATCACATTATGTAACAATTTTAAACTATTATATGGGTAAGATGGGTATAGAGGGACATAGGCCAAATGCAAGTAAGTGGGACTAGCTTAGTGGTAAAAACTGGGAGCATGGATAAGTTGTGCCGATTTAAATAAGTTGGTATTTCAAAGAAATTTAAATTTCTTTGCCAGCAATACCAATATTATAATTGAATATAGAGTCATAGAATTTACAGTGCAGGAGGCCGCCATTCGGCCCATCGAGTCTGCACCAGCGCTTTGAAAGAGCACCCACCCAAGCCCACACCTCCATAATATCCCCATAACCCAATAACCCGACCCAACACCAAGGGCAATTTTGGACACTAAGGGCAATTTAGCATGACCAATCCACCTAACTTGCACATCTTTGGATTGTGGGAGGAAACCGGAGCACTCGGAGGAAACCCACGCACACACAGGGAGAACGTGCAGACTCCACACAGGCAGTGAACCAAGCTGGGAATCGAACCTGGGACCCTGGAGCTGTGAAGCAATTATGCTAACCACCATGCTGCTATGCTATATATGTTATATATATGCTATATATATTATGCTAAACCATACATATAAATATTAAATGGCAATTATTGAACAATTCATAGAATCCCTAGAGTGCAGAAGTCGGCACCGACCCTTTGAAAGACCGCCCTACCTAGGTTCAGTAACTCCACCCAACCTTAACCAATTTAGCATGACCCGAATAAGGTAGGTGAACTTGGAGCGTGGATTGGTACTTGGGACTACGATGTTGTGGCCATTAAGTAGATATGGTTAGAACAGGGACAGGAATGGTTGTTGGAAGTTCCGGGGTATAGATGTTTCAGTAAAAGTAGGGAAGGTGGTAAAAGAGGTGGAGGGGTAGCATTGTTAATCAAGGATAGTTTAACGGCTGCATAAAGACAGTTCGAAGGGGATCTGCCTACTGAGGTAATACGGGCCGAAGCTAGAAATAGGAAAGGAGCGGTCACATTGTTAGGAGTTTGCTGTAGGTCCCCAAATAGTAATAGAGATGTGGAGGAAGAAATTGCAAAACAGATTATAGATAGGTGTGGAGGTCTCAGGGTAGTTGTCATGGGTGACTTTAACTTTCCAAATATTGATTGGAACCTCTATATGTTGAACACTTCGAATGGGGCAGTTTTTGTACAGTGTGTGCAGGAGGGTTTCCTGACACAATATGTACATAGGCCGACAAGAGGGGGGCACATTGGATTTGGTACTGGGTAATGAACCGGGCCAAGTGTTAGATTTGTTTGTGGGAGAGCACTTTGGAGATAGTGACCACAATTCAGTGTCTTTCACTATTGCAATGGAGAGGGATAGTGCCATACGGCAGGGCAAGGTTTATAATTGGGTAAGGGGTAATTATGATGCGATTAGGCAAGAATTAGGGAGCATAATATGGGAACAGAAACTGTCATGGAAAGGCACAAATGAAAAGTGGAGCTGGTTCAAGGATCAAATACTGCGTTTCCTTGATAGGTATGTCCATAAGACCATAAGACATAGGAGCGGAAGTAAGGCCATTCGGCCCATCAAGTCCACTCCACTCACTGACATGTCCCTGTCAGGCAGGGAGGAAATGGCCGTGTGAGGGAACCATGGTTCACAAATGCGGTTGAATGTCTTGTCAAGAGGAAAAAGGAAGAGTATGTAAGGATGAGAAAACAAGGTTCAGTTGGGTCGCTTGAGGGTTACAAGGTAGCAAGGAATGAGCTAAAAAAAAGGGCTTAGGAGAGCTAGGAGGGGGCATAAGAAGTCCTTGGCGGATCGGATCAAGGAAAACCCCGAGGCTTTTTACTCTTATGTGAGAAATAAAAGAATGAACAGGGTGAGGGTAGGGCCGGTCAAGGACAGTAGTGGGACCTTGTGCATGGAGTCAGAAGAAATAGGAGAGGCGTGAATAAATACTTTTCTTCAGTGTTCACCAAGGAGAGGGGCCATGTTTTTGAGGATGAGAGTATGATACAGGCGGGTAGGCTGGAGGAGATAGATAAAGAACAAAGAAAATTACAGCACAGGAACAGGACCTTCGGCCCTCTCAGCCTGCGCCGATCCAGATCCATTATCTAAGCCTGTCTCCTATTTTCTTGAACAAGATGTTCTGAGGAAGGATGCATTAGCAATTTTGAAAAACAGGGTCGACAAGTCCCTTGGGCCAGATGGGATATATCCAAGGATTCTTTGGGAGGCAAAGGATGAGATTGCATCTTTGACTTTGATCTTTGGGTCCTCATGGTCCACGGGGACAGTGCCAGAGGACTGGAGAGTGGCGAATGTTGTTCCTCTGTTTAAGAAAGGGAATAGGAATGACCCTGGTAATTATAGGCCGGTTAGTCTTACTTCGGTGGTAAGTTAATGGAAAAGGTCCTGAAGGATAGGATTTATGACCATTTGGAAAGATGCAGCTTAATTCGGGATAGTCAACATGGATTCGTGAAGGGTAAGTCTTGCCTCACAAATTTGATTGAATTCTTTGAGGAGGTAACTAAGTGTGTAGATGAAGGTAGAAAGGTTGATGTCGTATACATGGATTTGAGTAAGGCGTTTGATAAGTTTCCTCATAGTCAGCTCATGAAGAAAGTAAGGAGGTGTGGGATAGAGGGAAATTTGGCCAATTGGATAAGTAACTGGCTATCACATAGAAGACAGAGCGTGGTGGTGGATGGAAAATTTTCAGACTGGAGACCAGTCACCAGCGGTGTACCACAGGGATCAGTGCTGGGTCCTCTGCTATTTGTGATTTTTATCAATGACTTGGAGGAGGGGGCTGAAGGGTGGATCAGTAAATTTGCCGATGACACCAAGATTGGCGGAATAGTGGATGAGGTGGAGGGCTGTTGTAGGCTGCAAAGAGACATTGATAGGATGCAGAGCTGGGCTGAAAAATGGCAGATGGAGTTTAACCCTGATAAGTGTGAGGTGATTCATTTTGGTAGAAAACATTTGAATGGTTCTGGGTTCTGAGGAATGTGGAGGAACAGAGAGATCTTGGGGTTCATGCCCACAGATCTCTGAAGGTTGCCACTTAAGTGGATAGAGCCATGAAGAAGGCCTATAGTGTGTCAGCGCTTATTAACAGGGTGCTTGAGTTTAAGAGCCGCGGGGTTATGCTGCAACTGTACATGATCCTGGCGAGACCACATTTGAAGTATTGTATGCAGTTCTGGTCACCTCTCTATAGGAATGATGTGGAAACATTGGAAAGGGTGCAAAGGAGATTTACTAGGATGCTGCCTGGTTTGCAGGATAGGTCTTATGAGGAAAGGTTGAGGGAGCTAGGGCTTTTCTCTTTGGAGCGGAGGAGGATGAGAGGCGACATAATAGAGGTTTATAAGATGATGAGGGGGATAGATACAGTGGAGGTTCAGAGACTATTTCCTCGGGTGGATGTAGCTGTTACAAGGGGGCATAACTATGAGGTTCAGGGTGTGAGATATAGGAGGGATGTCCGAGGTAGGTTCTTTACTCAGAGAGTGGTTGGGGTGTGGAATGGACTGCCTGCTCTGATAGTGGAGTCGGACATTTTAGGAACTTTCAAGAGGTTACCGAATAGGCACATGGAGCCTGTCACCAGAATGACAGGGAGTGGGATAGCTTGATCTTGGTTTCGGACAATGGTCGGCACAACATCGAGGGCCGAAGAGCCTGTTCTATCCTGTACTGTTCTATGTTCTATTTCGATCAAGTCAGCTTACACTATGAAACTCCAGTGGATACAGAGGACTAATTCAGAGAACGGTGAATACACAATCACGCCATTTTCAAGATTTAATATTTGTAATTTGGAGTCAAGAGTCATCCTTCCACACTGAAATCTAAATACCATGGAATCTAAAAAGTGGATAGAATAGCATAGCACAGAAGAGGGCCATTTGACCCATTGAGTTTGGGCAGACTCTTTCAATGAGCAATCCAGTTAGTCCCACATTTTCCCCATATCCCTGTAAAGGTTTTCTCCTTCCAAACAGTTATCCAAATGCTTCTTTAAAATTCGGTTGAACCTTCTCAGGCAGACCATACCAACCATTAATTGCAAACAAACATTTTCCTCATGGTACCTCTGTTCTTTTGTCAATCACCTTAAATTTGTCCCCTCTGGTTCTCAACCCTTCAGCTTTTTTTATTTATATTCTCTGTCTAAATCTCCTCTTTCCTCCTCTAAGGAGAACAACCCCAGCATCTGTAGCACAGTGATTAGCATAGTTGCTGCACAGCGCCAGGGTCCCAGATTCAATTCCCCGCTGGGTCACTGTCTGTGTGGAGTCTGCATGTTCTCCCCGTGCCTGCGTGGGTTTCCTCCGGATGCTCCGGTTTCCTCCCACAGTCCTAAGACATAAACATAGAATTTACAGTGCAGAAAGAGGCCATTCGGCCCATCAAGTCTGCAACACCCCTTGGAAAGATCACCCTACCGAAGCCCACACCTTCACTCTACCCCGTAACCCGGTAACCCCATCTAACCTTTTTTTGGACATTTAGGACAATTTAGCACGGTCAATCCCCCTTACCTCCACATATTTGGGCTGTGAGGGGAAACCAGAGTACCAGGAGGAAACCCACGCAGACACAGAACGTGCAGACTCCGCACAGTGACCCAAGCCGGAATCGAACCGGAGACCCTGGAGCTGTGAAGCAACTGTGCTATTGTTATGGGCCAGGGTTTTGAAAACTCGAAAGTATATTATGAAGTTCACCTGACCTATAACTGTTTATTGATTTTGGCTACAATGAGCACAAGAGCCTGCCGTTCGGGTGTTATTCAACAAACATCTTAGGCATTTTAATCAAAAACAAGCGTTATTCTAAGAATTTAGTTAACAATTGTATAAACACACCAGCAAGAATTTTTATCAACTACAAATATAAAGACCCCACACAGCCACAGCAATCTATGTAAAACCTTTAATGAACTCCCCCTTAACTGTTCCAATACAATAACAAAATCCAAGTAAAACCAGAAACCCCTTTTTAAAGGTGTGGCCTAGCACACAACATTCTTACTGATATAAGACTCGTTAGTGATACTCTGTTCCCCTTTCCAAACAGCAGGTTTGAATTCCTTCCAGAAAGCAATTATCTCTTTTAAGTTATCAAGCAGTTTGAAAACAGCTTTTAAAATGAAGGTAGAGAAACACTTCTTTCAACCTGCGCAGTTCAAAACTAGTCCAAATCCAAAGCGCAAGTAAAACCCACAGAGCCAATGCCCAGCTCCACCCACACAATGAAATCATTGAAGCCACGTGATAAGACAAAAACATTTCTTAAAGGAACACTCCCATGTGTAAAGTAAAAATGGGAAAATATGTCATTTGAAACATGGATGTCTGGCAGAACCTGAGGGTACGTGAGAAAATGTAGAAAAAATCCCACAAAGGGTTAACGGTATTCAGCAAAAGAAATTTGAAATGCAGATAGCCTTTATTAAACAGGCGTTAAGAAAACAGCTTAACAACTCAAGCTGTAAAACTGATGCCTGTCTTTCAAGGTAAAGCAGATTGAACTTTTAGTTACATGAACGGAAACAGTATTTCACACCTTCTTTGAAATTAAGTATTTTAGTAAGCAGTTATTAAAGAATTGCCAGGATCTTCAGTTGAATTGGGTGACAAATGTTTAGGTGTGAAATCCTGCTGACACTAGTTGAAATGGGAAGCTGGAGACGACGTGTCCACGAGACCACAGGTTAACACCAAATCGGGGTCAGAGTTCTGACAAACTAAGGGCACTATTTGGTAATAAAGCAACTTTAGAAGTGACAAGAACCAGGTGTAACACCTCTCCAGGGAAAAAGTGTAACCAGAGTTCGATGAACTAAAGTCATGCTCAACATGAATACGTAGTCGTGTTGGAAGTAATTAAGATTAAAGGTACACTGAACAGTCAAGAGCAAAACAAAGTTACTTTACGATAATGTTATATAAACTTAACAATTACTAGAAGGGCAACATAAACCCTAAATCGATAGCAGCTAGCAGAGTCAGCACTCATAGCTGCCCTCGTCATTGGATGGATAAAACACGAAAACCGAGCAGAACAGCAAATCTAACTGAGGAAGACCAAAAGATAAAGAAGAAAGATTGGCACGGCAGACCTGAAAATCTAACAACTGACCAGGAAGATCCAAAGAAAAGATCTTTTTACCTTTCTGTAAAAATAGCGATTTTATCTTTTAAAAAAATAAAATAAAATAACTTAAAGTTTTAACCTGAAACAGTAGTTATTACAAAGTCTACTTTATTTACTTAGCAACGCAGAACCCAGGATCGAAGCTACTAAGTGGTAAGTAGATAAAATCTTCTATGAAGATATGGGTTATACAGGGGGATAACTTGAAACACTAGTTTGACCCGAATAGCACCCACCTAAGTCTGTATAGGAGTCAGGGAGTGAGAATCCCTGTTCACCATTGAGAATGTCTTATTGACCTTTTTTGGTATAGGGGGCATTCAAAGAATAGTGGTGAGTTTTTTACTTCACATGACACTATCCACTGTGCTACCATGCTGCCCACAATGTGCAGATTAGGTGGATTGGCCATGCTAAATTGCCCTTAGTATCCAAAAAGGTTAATGGGTTATGGGGATAGGGTGGAGGTGTGGGCTTGGGTGGGGTGCTCTTCCCAAGGGCTGGTGCAGACTCGATGGGCTGAATGGCCTCCTTCTGCACTGTAAATTCTATGATTCTATGTAGCTGTAATCCCTCATCCTGGAAACCATCCTAGTAAATCTGAACTATAGCCATTCAAAATCTTCACGTCGTTCCTGAATTGTGATGCCAGAATTGAACACAATACTCCAGGTGGGGTGAACTGGTGTTTTATAGAGATTTTGAATAACCTCCTGACTTTTGTACTCTATTCATCCCGCACTCTCTAAACCACTGACACCCAAATTCCTTTCCTCGTCCCCATGTTTGCTGAAGTGGTTTGAAGATTTCACTATTCTCAAGTACCGTCATTTCCCCTAAAGCAAACAACTGTCCTTGAAAATTACCTATTAGAAATTATCTATTCGCTAGGGAGATTGGGGGAGTGAAGGAGAGGGGCGGGAAGGTAGTGCAGAAGGGGCAAGAAGTGAACGGGGTCTTCAGGGATTTTTACAAGGAGTTGTATCGGTCTGAGCCGCCGACGAGGAGAGGGGGAATGGAGGACTTCCTAAACAAATTGAGGTTCCCAAGGGTCCAGGAGGGGCTGGTAGAAGGGCTGGGGGCGCCAATAGGGCTAGAGGAGCTAGTCAAGGGAATAGGTCAGATGCAAGCGGGGAAGGCGCCGGGGCCAGATGGGTTCCCGGTGGAATTCTATAAGAAAAATGTGGACTTGGTGGGACCGGTACTGGTACGAGCCTTTAATGAGGCGCGAGAGGGGGGGGTTCTGCCCCCGACAATGTCGCAGGCTCTGATCTCCCTGATATTGAAGCGGGATAAAGACCCCGTGCAGTGCGGGTCCTACAGGCCTATCTCGCTTCTGAACGTGGATGCCAAGTTGCTGGCAAAGATCCTGGCAGCTAGAATAGAGGATTGTGTGCCAGGGGTAATCCATGAGGACCAGACGGGGTTCGTGAAGGGGCGGCAGCTCAACACGAACGTGCGGAGATTGCTGAATGTAATTATGATGCCGGCAGTGGAGGGGGAGGCTGAGATAGTGGTAGCGCTGGACGCGGAGAAGGCATTCGATAGGGTGGAGTGGGAGTACCTGTGGGAGACGTTGGAACGGTTTGGGTTTGGGGAAGGGTTTATTAAGTGGGTGAAGTTGCTCTACTCGGCCCCGACGGCGAGTGTAGTGACAAACGGGAGGAGGTCGGAGTATTTCGGGCTCCACCGAGGGACCAGGCAGGGATGTCCCCTATCCCCCCTACTTTTCGCACTGGCGATTGAACCGTTGGCGATGGCACTGAGGGGTTCAGGGGGGTGGAGAGGACTGACTAGGGGAGGGGAGGAACATCGAGTATCGCTGTATGCGGATGATCTACTGCTGTACGTGGCAGACCCAGAAGGGGGAATGCCGGAGATAATGGAACTATTAGCAGAGTTTGGGGACTTTTCGGGGTACAAACTAAATTTGGGCAAAAGCGAGGTTTTTGTGATACACCCGGGGGACCAGGGAGAGGGTATTGGGAGACTCCCCTTCAAGCGAGCAGGAAAGAGCTTTAGGTACTTAGGGGTGCAGGTGGCAAGGAACTGGGGGACCCTCCACAAGTTGAACTTTTCCAGGCTGGTGGAACAGATGGAGGAGGAATTTAAGAGGTGGGACATGGTACCGTTGTCGCTGGCGGGGAGGGTGCAGTCAATCAAAATGACGGTCCTCCCAAGGTTCTTGTTTTTATTTCAGTGCTTGCCCATCTTCCTCCCTAGGGCCTTCTTCAAAAAGGTGACGAGTAGCATCATGAGCTACGTGTGGGCGCATGGCACCCCAAGGGTGAGGAGGGTCTTTTTGGAGCGGAGTAGGGACAGTGGAGGGCTGGCACTGCCCAATCTCTCGGGGTACTACTGGGCGGCAAATGTGTCAATGGTGCGCAAGTGGATGATGGAAGGGGAGGGGGCAGCTTGGAAACGAATGGAGAGGGCGTCCTGTGGCAACACAAGCCTGGGGGCCCTAGTAACGGCACCATGGCCGCTCCCCCCCACGAGGTACACCACGAGCCCGGTGGTGGCGGCCACCCTCAAGATATGGGGGCAGTGGAGGCGACATAGGGGGGAAATGGGAGGTCTGTTGGCGGCGCCAATAAGAGGGAACCATAGATTCATCCCGGGGAACATCGACGGGGGATTTCAGAGCTGGTACAGGGTGGGCATACGGCAGCTGAAGGACCTGTTTATAGAGGGGAGGTTTGCGAGCCTGGGAGGGCTGGAGGAGAAGTTTGAGCTCCCCCCGGGAAACATGTTCAGATATCTACAAGTGAAGGCATTTGCTAGGCGGCAGGTGGAGGGGTTTCCCCTGCTCCCCAGTAAGGGGGCGAGTGATAGGGTGCTCTCGGGGGTCTGGGTCGGAGGGGGGAAGATATCAGACATCTACAAGATAATGCAGGAGGCGGAAGCAGCATCAGGGGAGGAACTGAAAGCCAAGTGGGAAGGGGAGCTGGGAGAGCAGATAGAAGACGGGACGTGGGCGGATGCACTGGAGAAGGTCAACTCTTCCTCCTCGTGTGCGAGACTGAGCCTCATTCAATTTAAGGTGCTGCATAGAGCTCACATGACGGGGACAAGGATGAGCCGGTTCTTTGGGGGTGAGGACAGGTGTGTCAGATGTCTGGGAAGCCCAGCGAACCATGTGCATATGTTCTGGGCATGTCCGGTGCTGGAAGGGTTCTGGAAGGGGGTGGCAAGGACGGTGTCGAAGGTGGTGGGGTCCAGGGTCAAACCAGGATGGGGGCTTGCGATCTTTGGGGTCGGGGTAGAACCGGGGGTACAGGAGGCTAGGGAGGCCGGAATACTGGCCTTTGCGTCCCTAGTGGCTCGACGAAGGATATTAATTCAATGGAAGGACGCGAGGCCTCCAAGCGTTGAAACTTGGATTAACGATATGGCTAGCTATATTCAGCTAGAAAGGATCAAATTTGCCCTGAGAGGGTCGGTACAGGGATTCGCCAGGCGGTGGCAACCTTTCCTTGACTTTTTAGATCAGAGATAGACGTTCGGGGTCGTGGCAGCAGCAACCCGGGGGGGAGGGAGGGGGGGGGGGGGGAGGGAGGGGGGGGGGGGGGAGGGGAGGGAGGGGGGGGAAGCAAGGGTCGTGGGGGGACATGCACGACTGTAACGCGGGCAAGTCTGCTCGCTGCTCATGTCTGAAACTGTAGGCTGCCTTGTTTGTTAAGGTTGCCTGGGTGGGGGGGGGGGGGGGGGGGGGGGGGGGGGGACTGGTGCGCGCGAGAGGGCGGGCGAGGGAGGGACATTTGCCTAGAGGGATTGTGTTGTAAATAATTTAAAAATTAGTAGGGGTAAATGTTTGTATGGAAAAACTCTTTCAATAAAAATTATTTAAAAAAAAAAAGAAATTATCTATTCTTCCTCTGAACATGTTTCCTCCAGTGCCCATCTGTTATAACCCTGCATGGGACTCATCCAACTGGGGATGATTGTTTGCCAGTGCTGATTGGACTGTGAGTTAACCAGCACTAATATAACTGATCAGCTGCTGTAGCAGCTGACAGAAACAAGTCAGGACCCGGAGATGTGTAACCGGGTCCTGTGTAAATACTGCTGTTATGCTGAATAAACATCCTTCTTATGAACTCTTCAAACTCACCCTTTGCCATTTACGTCACTATCATTCGTGCAAGCCCGTTTTTGAATTGCTCCAATCAGGATGCTACAGCCACAGTACTGAAACAGGTACTAACCAAGTCGCAATACATACTCTATGATTGTGACCGAGGTGCAAATCTGCTTTGATCTGCCTGCAGCTTCTGATGTGGTCTCACCAATACTTTTTAAATATAAATTTAAAGTACCTAATTTTTTTTTTCCAATTAAGGGGCAATTTAGTGTGGCCAATCCACCTACCCTGCACATCTTTGGGTTGTGGGGGTCACACCCATGCAGACACAGGGAGAATGTGTACACGCCACACGGACAGTGACCCGGGGCCGGGATTGAACCCGAGTCCTCGGTGCCGTGAGGCACTTGCCACCGTGCCAACCTATTGTCTCACCAATACAACCTTTCCCTAATATAGTTTCACTGCCATCCAGATCAGTGGGATTTCTGTCATTTAGTCCCAGTTCTACCCCTGGATTCTAGCCAGAGCTTCTCCAACAATGGGCTTCTCTTCCAACCCCTGCACATGCCAGATTCCACATGAGTGTTGATGGAGGTCACCCAGTTCTACTTGCTGTACCAATTCTCATTGCACCTCCACTTCCTCTGACATGTCAGCCTCCTCTTCGGAGATCCAATCTTAAATAAACTGTAATATCCTCAATTATGATAAAACAGCACCATCCCTATTCACCATCTCAAGTTGACTAAGTTGCAAACCATGTCCCATTCAACTCGAGTTGAGCTTTCCATTGCAAAGAGCTGAACTGATACTGCATTGGATAAATTATACATTGGACAAATTATGCATGTTATGAATTTTCTGACCAACTGTAACACAGCTGCAAAGGGAATGCATTGCACTTTTATTCGTTAAACAATTGTCTGGGTTCCATTCAGGGGTCTATAAAATACTCCCAAAGCATAAACCATCTGCCTGTATAAAAGCAATCAACTGAGGATCAGTCCTTCACCCCATTTAAAAGAAAATACTTTTTATTGTGTTTTGAGAACTGTTCTAGTGAGGGCTTTCATGGTTGCAGGTTTAGAATTAAAATACATACCATCAAAAGCAATGCTTACCGAGAAGAATTAGTGCTCAGGGTCAATTAAAATGCACTATATGTCTAATTAATACAAAAAAAACTCCCATCACCTCAAAATATAACTTGAATATTTACATTTTATAAGCCTAAGTAGTTGAGCAGCTCTAAAGGTCAAATAGTGAATCAAATAGGTTCCTTGTTAAAATTCCAATATTTGCTTAAATTCTTGGCATACACAAAGCAAAGCAGTTACTTTAAAGTTGAAAAGAGAAATCCAAATTTCTGGGTTACATTTTGCTTTCCCAATGCCTCATGTTAATTCTAGCACTCTAACATCTCTATCTGCTCAGCACAGGTCTGTACGCACCCATATCAGGCCAAACAACCCGATGTAAATGTTCAATTGATGGACAGCGCCACAGACCAGTCGAAAGCTGAAACATCATTTCAATCCAGCCCAGCTCCCCCACCCTCTCCGCAGCTCTCCGGTCCTCACACCCTCTTATCATTAACAGGGGAAATAAGCGGGAGGCGATAAGAAATAAGAGTTGAATCCTGAACGATGATGCAGTGCATCAAGTTTTAATTAGAAAAATAAAGGACTTGAGCCTCGGCCCCCCCCAAGCCAAGGTGTTTACCACCGTCTGCAAGTCTCTCACCCAAGACCTGCTGTTGAACCCATTGAACTGTTATGAGGAAAGAGAATACATTAGCTGGAGTGCAGTACACTACAGTATACACTTCCAGCATCTGTACTAACAACCTCGTCAAAATGGCACAAGACGACTTCTGGTGGTAGCGATGTGGTGAGCAATTGCACAAACGTTGACTCTCACCAGCGTACTTGGCTTTTGGCCCTTTCTGCCTGGTGTATGGGCGAATTGTTTGGAGGAAATTGGAGTCATTTGATGGAAAAGACCCTCTCGTTCAAGTAATGTCTGGAAAAAATAGTTTGAAGCAGAACTCGGGAAAGGGAGAGTCGTCAGAATCAAATGTTCCCTGATCCTGAGTAGGGGTACATGGCGTCTTCTGCTGAGATGGTGACCCCTCAGTGGACAACTAAGAAGTTGGTGAGCTTCTTGACTGATGAATTTAAGAAGTAGTGGCAGTCAGTTGCCGAGGATCTGGAGAAAGCAACGGTGGGGGTTTTGGACCCAATTCGGGTGGCCATAGACAAGATGGACTGGTGGATCGAGGTACATGGGCGCCAGTTCAGCAGGTGGAGGCGGCGATCTCTGACCACAGTGATTGGAAGTCTCCTTGGAGGTTGAGATGATGGTGCTGGTGGAGAAGCGGACTGCTAAAGACCAAGGTTGACAATCTGGAGAACCGCTCCAGACTGCAAAACTTAAGGATCGCTGGCCTGCCAGAGGGCCTGGAGGGTTTCAACTCGACGGACAATATGTTCAAGATGTTTGCAAAGTTTGAGAGAGTGAGCGTGAGAGAGTGTGCATGAGATAATTAGAGTGAGAGAGAGAGATTGATTTTGATATACCGTTGTGTCGACTTTGATTTCTACCCTGTGCAGGATCACCCTACTCACAGTTAAAGGGAACAGAGAAGGGGAGATGTCTGCAGCTTGATACCACGGGGGTAGTTTTTTAAAAGATAATGAGCTGAGGCTCTTTGTTTCTGTGTTGTTTGGGCTTGGGAACAGAAGAGGGTTTTTTGTTCTTTTCTTTAAAATATTTTTTATTCTCCTTTTTCACATTTTCCCTCAAATTTACACCCACCAACAATAAACAATAATCAGCAACAAATATGTCAACCCCCATTTCATTAACAACAATCCCATCCTTCCACCAACCCCCAAACATTAGCCTGCATGTTTACATAAACAAATGACAAAAAGGAATGAGGAATCACCCATAGTCACCATTAACACACACCGCCCCCCTCCCCACCAACCCTCCCACCCACTCCCCCCAACTAATGGAAGATGTTATCCAGTTGTTGAAAGTGCACAATGAATAATGCCCATGAATTGTAGAACCCCTCCATCCTTCCCCTCAGTTCAAACTTAACCTTCTGAAGAGTCAAGAATTCCAACAGGTCCCCCCGCCACGCCAGGGCACAGGATGGAGAGGTTACTCTCTAACCCATCAGGATGCGCCTTTGGGCGATCAACGAGCCGAAGGCTGCAACATCTGCTCCGCACCTGTTTCCAACCATGGCTGGTCCGACACCCCGAATATGGCCTGCTGGGGACCCGGGTCCAGTGTCATATGCACCACTTTAGAAATTACCCTAAAACCCTCTTTCCAGTAATCCTCTAGCTTTGGACAGGACCAAAACATATGAACGTGATTAGCGGGGCCCCCCCCTGCAATGTTCACGCACATCTTCTACTCCTTCAAAGAATCTGCTCATCCTCGCCCTCGTGAGGTGTGCTCTGTGTACCACCTTCAGCTGTATCAGCCCCAACCTCGCGCACGAGGTGGAGGCATTCACTCTCCGGAGCACCTCACACCAAAACTCCTCCTCCATATCCTCTCCCAACTCTTCCTCCCATTTTGCTTTAATCCCTTCCAGTGGTGCCTTCTCCTCTTCCAAAATAGCCCCGTAAACTGCTGACTCTACCGTCTTCTCCAGTCCCCCTGTCGTCAGCACTTCCTCCAGCAATGTGGAGGCCAGCTCCACCGGGAAGCCCTGTATCTCCTTTCTCGCAATATCTCGAACCTGCACGTATCTAAACATTTCCCTCTGCTCCAGCCCATACTTCGCTTCCAGCTCCTTCAGTCCTGCAAACCGACCCCGAAGAAACAAATCTTTTAGTGTCTTAATCCCCTTCTCCTCCCATTTCTGAAAATTTCCATCCCACCTCCCTGGTTCAAATCTGTGGTTCCCCCGGGTTTTTGTTCTTCTGTTGGTCGTTTGGTTGGTCTTCAGGATAGGATGAGGCTGGAAGGGGAAGAGGGGAGGGGACGGGGAAGAAGAGGGGTGGGCTGCTGATGGTGAAGATTCCTTTGTTTTGGATCTGCTTTATGGAGGATGTGTCGGCCATCTTGACTGGGCCCAAAGATGACGTACGTTGAGGCACTGCTGGATTGCCTCACAGGGTGGATATGGCTGATCCCGGTGTGAGGGGGCTAAATGGCCCAGTATAAAGGTCTTGGGTGTTTGAGCACTTAAGGTTTCTGAGGGATATGGAGTTTTTGTTTTCTCATGTCCATCGGGTCTACTCCCGAATTGATTTATTCGTGGTGGGTAGCTCTTCTCCCTGGAGTGAGGGTTACTCAGTGATCGTTATTTCGGATCATGTCCACATTTTGTGGACCTGGGCCGTTCTCAGACCCACGAGGAGGCTGGACATGGTGTTGCTCATGGATAAGAGGATAGGTGTGAGCAGTGCTTGAGGGGCCAGTGAATCACACAAACTTGTTTTGGTCTTGCTCCAAACTTGTTAGTTTCTGGGTCCCCTTTCTTGATCCAATGTCAGGGATTTGGGGTGTTCAGGTCGAGCCGTGTCCACTGGCGACTATTTTTGGAGTATCGGACTCATTGGTGCTGCAGGCGTGTACGAGGGCAAATGTTCTAATCTTCGCCTCGCGAATAGTCCAGAGGAGAATTCTGCTTCGGTGGGGGACCCCGGTGCTGCCTGAAGCCTCGGATTAGTTGGGGACGCGATGGAATTTTTGCACTTAGAGTGGATCAAGTATACCTTGAGGGGGGCCGTTGGAAGGATTCGATTTGAGGTGGCAGCCTTTCATCTCCTTTTGAGGGAACTGGTTTATATTTTTAGTTGGATCAAGGTTTTGTTTTCTTTATGGGCGGGAATGAGGGTGAGGAGTTGGTTGTATTGTTGTTGTGTTTGTTGCAAAGAAAATTTTGTTTGAATAAAAATATATTTTTTTTAAAAGGCACACGACACAGCGAATGTATACACGGGTAGTGTGAACTCCATGTTGGACTTGAAACAGAACCTGAAGCACCAAAAATACAGCTGCTCTGCAAGCAAATCTTGCAGCAGTTGAGCTGTTGCTACTCAGTTAACAAATACAATCTGAAAATTGTATTAATTCACTTTCATTTAACTCATAATAAATAGATTGTGACATAGTGGGCCATAACTTTCTCCCAACTGTATAAAGTCCTGGGAAGCAAGCGTTAATAATAATAATCGCTTATTGTCAAAAGTAGGCTTCAATGAAGTTACTGTGTAAAGCCCCTAGTCGCCACATTCCGGCGCCTGTTCGCGGAGGCCGGTACGGGAATTGAACCCGTGTTGCTGGCCTTGTTCTGCATTACAAGCCAGCTGTTTAGCCTACTGTGCTAAACAAGAGTTTAACATGCACTTAGTTGCCCTGGTAAACATCATTCCAACCTCCACTAGCTGGAGCTGCTTGGAGCCTACACCGAAAGACACCCTGCAGGCCACAGCGAGATTGAATACCGGCGAACTAACAGAAGCTACATCTCTTTTTTAACCACTGGCTGCTGGAAAGCAGGTTGATTTAAAGGGCCCAGTGAATCTAACAGGCCAGGGAGGTAGTGAGTGTCCAGGGGCAGGATAACGGGGGGGGTCAGGTCAGCATGGGGGAGGACTCAAGAGTTGGGCTAGCAGTTGAGGGCAGGCTGTCCTATGCAGCTGGGCTGGGGGTTCGGAACACCCTGGGGGTTGATTACAAAGAACAATGAACAATACAACACAGGAACAGGCCCTTTGGTCCTCCAAGCCTTCGCAGACCATGGTACCTGCGGCCAACCATGGTATTAGTCGGCAGTCTGGAGCGTGGGGGTGTCCCGTGCACATCTCGGTGCAGGTGTTTAAAATAGTTACACTGAAATTAGGAGTTGTTTTATTTTTCCAAACTCTTTGACAATAGCTGCATAAAGCCTTACCTGGGCACCTCAGAGAGGAATTCTCCAGTGCATCTTTGCAGTAATCCTCAAATCCAACGCTGGGGAGGTGCAGGTCAATATGCAGAAATTCTACGTTAACAGGGTGCTAGATTTTGTGCTCCCAACCTGAACCAACATGTGTCCCTCTTTCAAAATGTGGTTGATTTATATAATATAGAAACATGCAGCTCAAATAATTTAATCTTGACTGAAGAATGACACGACAAAGCCAACAAAGTCAGAGGTTTCTTACTCCAAAGGACAAGGAAAATAGTTATCTAAAATACTCATTGCAGGTTGATACAAATTAGAGTTTGGAAGCTAAAGAACCTCTACCTTGCTCAACTTTTCAATCTGTTTCTCCAACTCCTCCACACTAGTCGACTGTTCATCATCCTGAAAATAAAACCCAGACAGCTCTAATTATGAACAGGTACTTGTGTCATTTTAGAGTAGTTAAAAATTAGATGCAGAGAAGTTCACCCAAGATTAACTGTGACTAAATTTACTTCTGATAATTCCACAAGGCAGAAGACCATTTCTGTTTTTCAAAATGTATTTATTAGTTAGGTCAGTGTACAGGATCAAATACCATAATTTATTTTCGTTTCTTGTCCACACTTCAGTTATTGACAGAAATTTTGGTGAATGTATATTCGATCTTTGAAGAAATATATATCGTAGACAACATGTTAAAAAAGGGCTGAATTTTCTTTAGAAAAAGGATTTTCAGATCCTTGTAATACCCTTCGCTCTCTCATAGCACAAACAATTGTAAAATTTGCCGCATGTCCAATTACCTGGCCACGCCAAGTTATCACAGTCAAAATGACGGGCAATGAACACCAGTGACTTAAATACTATTTCCTCTGTCTTTCATCAGTTGAAATTTGATTTTGCTGTGACAAACTGGCATTCAACATTGATAGTATTGGTAAAACAGACTAATAGCTTAGAGTTCATCTGCATAATATTGGATATTTTAAGGACCAGGAAGAACCATTTTACGTGCTTTCAATTTAAGCATTATCACATCTATTATATACAAAGTACCCCAAAAGAAAAATTAATGGAGTGTTTGATGTACCACATGTCATGCACGTGTCTCATTTTATATGGTGCAGGAGGGCTAAAAGGAGTCATGAAAAGTCATTGGCAAATAGGGTTAAGGAAAATCCCAAGGCTTTTTACACGTACATAAAAAGCAAGAGGGTAGCCAGCAAAAGGGTTGGCCCACTGAAGGACAGGGGAGGGAATCTACGTATGGAGCCAGAGGAAATGGACGAGATACAAAATGATTACTTTGCATCAGTATTCACCAAAGAGAAGGAATTGGTGGATGTTGAGTCTGGAAAAGGGTGTGTAGATAGCCTGGGTCATATGGAGTTCTAAAAAGAAGAGGTGTTGGGCGTCTTGATAAATATCAAGGTAGATATGTCCCCAGGGCCTGATGGGATCTACCCCAGAATACTGAAGGAGGCAAGAGAGGAAATTGCTGAGGCCGTGACAGAAATCTTTGGATCCTCACTGACTTCAGGTGATGTCCCAGAAGACTGCAGATTAGCCAATGTTGTTCCTTTGTTTAAGAAGGGTAGCAAGGACAATCCAGGGAACTACAGGCAGTTGAGCCTTACGTCAGTAGTAGGGAAATTACTGGAGAGAATTCTTCAAGACAGGATCTACTCCCATTTGTAAGCAAATGGACACATTAGCGAGAGGCAGCACGGTTTTGTGAAGGGGAGGTCGTGTCACACTAGCTTGATGGAGTTTTTCGAGGCGGTCACAAAGATGATTGATGCAGGTAGGGCAGTGGATGTTGTCTATATGGACTTCAGTAAGGCCTTTGACAAGGTCCCTCATGGTAGACTGGTACAAAAGGTGAAATCGCATGGGATCAGAGGTAAGCTGGCAAGATGGATACAGAACTGGCTAGGTCATAGAAGGCAGAGAGTAGCAATGGATGGGTGCTTTTCTGATTGGAGGGCTGTGACTAGTGGTGTTCTGCAGGGATCAGTGCTGCGACCTTTGCTGTTCGTAGTATATATAAATGATTTGGAGGAAACTGTAACTGGTCTGATTAGTAAGTTTGCGGACGACACAAAGGTTGGTGGAATTACAGATAGCGATGAGGACTGTCAGACGATACAGCAGGATTTAGATCGTTTGGAGACTTAGGCGGAGAGATGTCAGATGGAGTTTAATACAGACAAATGTGAGGTAATGCATTTTGGAAGATCTAATACAGGGAGGGAATATACAGTGAATGGTAGAACCCTCATGAGTATTAACAGTCAGAGAGATCTAGGTGTACAGGTTCACAGGTCACTGAAAAGGGCAACAAAGGTGGAGAAGGTAGTCAAGAAGACATAAGGCATGCTTGCCTTCATTGGCCGGGCCATTGAGTATAAAAACTGGCAAGGCATGTTGCAGCTGTATAGAACCTTAGTTAGGCCACACTTGGGAGTAGAGTGTTCAATTCTGGTCACCACACTACCAGAAGGATGTGGAGGCTTTAGAGAGGGTGCAGAAGTGATTTACCAGGATGTTGCCTGGTATGGAGGGCATTAGCTATGATCCAGCAGAGGGCAGCAGAGCAGAGCTACTGATCAGCTGTTCTGGGGAAATTTGCATACGTGCAGTGCGGTCAGCCTAAGTTGAAGGTGAATCTGCAAAGGAGACCCGAGGAGTTTGAGTGAAGGCAATCATCCAGCAGAGGGCAGCAGAGCAGAGCTACTGATCAGCTGTTCTGGGGAAATTTGCATACGTGCAGTGCGGTCAGCCTAAGTTGAAGGTGAATCTGCAAAGGAGACCCGAGGAGTTTGAGTGAAGGCAATCATCCAGCAGAGGGCAGCAGAGCAGAGCTACTGATCAGCTGTTCTGGGGAAATTTGCATACGTGCAGTGCGGTCAGCCTAAGTTGAAGGTGAATCTGCAAAGGAGACCCGAGGAGTTTGAGTGAAGGCAATCATCCAGCAGAGGGCAGCAGAGCAGAGCTACTGATCAGCTGTTCTGGGGAAATTTGCATACGTGCAGTGCGGTCAGCCTAAGTTGAAGGTGAATCTGCAAAGGAGACCCGAGGAGTTTGAGTGAAGGCAATCATCCAGCAGAGGGCAGCAGAGCAGAGCTACTGATCAGCTGTTCTGGGGAAATTTGCATACGTGCAGTGCGGTCAGCCTAAGTTGAAGGTGAATCTGCAAAGGAGACCCGAGGAGTTTGAGTGAAGGCAATCATCCAGCAGAGGGCAGCAGAGCAGAGCTACTGATCAGCTGTTCTGGGGAAATTTGCATACGTGCAGTGCGGTCAGCCTAAGTTGAAGGTGAATCTGCAAAGGAGACCCGAGGAGTTTGAGTGAAGGCAATCATCCAGCAGAGGGCAGCAGAGCAGAGCTACTGATCAGCTGTTCTGGGGAAATTTGCATAAGTGCAGTGCGGTCAGCCTAAGTTGAAGGTGAATCTGCAAAGGAGACCCGAGGAGTTTGAGTGAAGGCAATCATCCAGCAGAGGGCAGCAGAGCAGAGCTACTGATCAGCTGTTCTGGGGAAATTTGCATACGTGCAGTGCGGTCAGCCTAAGTTGAAGGTGAATCTGCAAAGGAGACCCGAGGAGTTTGAGTGAAGGCAATCATCCAGCAGAGGGCAGCAGAGCAGAGCTACTGATCAGCTGTTCTGGGGAAATTTGCATACGTGCAGTGCGGTCAGCCTAAGTTGAAGGTGAATCTGCAAAGGAGACCCGAGGAGTTTGAGTGAAGGCAATCATCCAGCAGAGGGCAGCAGAGCAGAGCTACTGATCAGCTGTTCTGGGGAAATTTGCATACGTGCAGTGCGGTCAGCCTAAGTTGAAGGTGAATCTGCAAAGGAGACCCGAGGAGTTTGAGTGAAGGCAATCATCCAGCAGAGGGCAGCAGAGCAGAGCTACTGATCAGCTGTTCTGGGGAAATTTGCATACGTGCAGTGCGGTCAGCCTAAGTTGAAGGTGGTTTGTGGAGAGGCTGTTGGCAAGTGACAGTTAAACCCGAAACACTTCGTGAGTGTTTCCCACCCTACCTCCTCCTCTAACCAACCCCCCCACCCCACGGTGGTTGGGAAGCGGGAGCAGGGGCCTGTCGTGAAGGTGAGTGAGTGCCTTTAAATTTGCTTACCTTTCAGGGGGAGCAGGGTTTGAGGTAATATCAGGTAAGCTCTTCCTTTCTTTTTCTTGTTTTTTTTTTTAAATCTAGAGGTGATGTCAGGGAAGGCAGTACAATGCTCCTCCTGCAGAATGTTTGAGGTGAGGGACGCCGTCAGTGTCCCTGCTGATTTTATCTGTGGGAAGTGCACCCAACTCCAGCTCCTCAAAAACCGTGTTAGGGACCTGGAGCTTGAGCTGGATGAACTTCGGATCATTCGGGAGGCAGAGGGGGTCATAGATAGGAGCTTCAGGGAAATAGTTACACCAAAGACTGGAGATAGATGGGTAACTGTAAGAGGGACTGGGAAGAAGCAGTCAGTGCAGGGACCCCCTGCGGTCGTTCCCCTGAGTAACAAGTATACCGTTTTGGATACTTGTGGGGGGGACGACTTACCAGGGGTAAGCCATGGGGTACGGGCCTCTGGCACGGAGTCTGTCCCTGTTGCTCAGAAGGGAAGGGGGGAAAGGAGTAGAACATTAGTAATTGGGGACTCAATAGTCAGGGGCACAGATAGGAGATTTTGTGGGAGCGAGAGAGACTCACGTTTGGTATGTTGCCTCCCAGGTGCAAGGGTACGTGATGTCTCGGATCGTGTTTTCCGGGTCCTTAAGGGGGAGGGGGAGCAGCCCCAAGTCGTAGTCCACATTGGCACTAACGACATAGGTAGGAAAGGGGACAAGGATGTCAGGCAGGCCTTTAGGGAGCTAGGATGGAAGCTCAGAGCGAGAACAAACAGAGTTGTTATCTCTGGGTTGTTGCCCGTGCCACGTGATAGTGAGACGAGGAATAGGGAGAGAGAGCAATTAAACACGTGGCTACAGGGATGGTGCAGGCGGGAGGGATTCAGATTTCTGGATAACTGGGGCTCTTTCTGGGGAAGGTGGGACCTCTATAGACAGGATGGTCTACACCTGAACCTGAGGGGCACCAATATCCTGGGGGGGAGATTTGTTAGTGCTCTTTGGGGGGGTTTAAACTAATTCAGCAGGGGCATGGGAACCTGGATTGTAGTTTTGGGGTACGGGAGATTGAGAGTATAGCGGTCAGGAGCACAGATTTGACTTCGCAGGAGGGTGCCAGTGTTCAGGTAGGTGGTTTGAAGTGTGTCTACTTCAATGCCAGGAGTATACGAAATAAGGTAGGGGAACTGGCAGCATGGGTTGGTACCTGGGACTTCGATGTTGTGGCCATTTCAGAGACATGGATAGAGCAGGGACAGGAATGGTTGTTGCAGGTTCCGGGGTTTAGGTGTTTTAGTAAGCTCAGAGAAGGGGGCAAAAGAGGGGGAGGTGTGGCGCTGCTAGTCAAGGACAGTATTACGGTGGCGGAAAGGATGCTAGATGGGGACTCTTCTTCTGAGGTAGTATGGGCTGAGGTTAGAAACAGGAAAGGAGAGGTCACCCTGTTGGGAGTTTTCTATAGGCCACCTAATAGTTCTAGGGATGTAGAGGAAAGGATGGCGAAGATGATTCTGGAAAAGAGCGAAAGTAACAGGGTAGTTGTTATGGGAGACTTTAACTTTCCAAATATTGACTGGAAAAGATATAGTTCGAGTACATTAGATGGGTTATTCTTTGTACAATGTGTGCAGGAGGGTTTCCTGACACAATATGTTGACAGGCCAACAAGAGGCGAGGCCACATTGGATTTGGTTTTGGGTAATGAACCAGGCCAGGTGTTAGATCTGGAGGTGAGCACTTTGGAAACAGTGACCACAATTCGGTGACCTTTACGTTAGTGATGGAAAGGGATAAGTATACCCCGCAGGACAAGAGTTATAGCTGGGGGAAGGGCAATTATGATGCCATTAGACATGACTTAGGATGTGTTGGTTGGAGAAGTAGGCTGCAAGGGTTGGGCATACTGGATATGTGGAGCTTGTTCAAGGAACAGCTATTGCATGTTCTTGATAAGTACGTACCAGTCAGGCAGGGAGGAAGGGGTCGAGCGAGGGAACCGTGGTTCACCAAAGAAGTGGAATCTCTTGTTAAGAGGAAGAAGGAGGCCTATGTGAAGATGAGGCGTGAAGTTTCAGTTGGGGCGCTTGATAGTTACAAGGAAGCGAGGAAGGATCTAAAGAGAGAGCTGAGACGAGCAAGGAGGGGACATGAGAAGTCTTTGGCAGGTAGGATCAAGGAAAACCCAAAAGCTTTCTATAGGTATGTCAGGAATAAAAGAATGACTAGGGTAAGAGTAGGGCCAGTCAAGGACAGTGGTGGGAAGTTGTGTGTGGAGGCTGAGGAGATAAGCGAGATACTAAATGAATACTTTTCGTCAGTATTCACTCAAGAAAAAGATAATATTGTAGAGGAGAATGCTGAGACCCAGGCTATTAGAATAGATGGCATTGAGGTGCGTAGGGAAGAAGTGTTGGCAATTCTGGACAAGGTGAAAATAGATAAGTCCCCGGGGCCGGATGGGATTTATCCTAGGATTCTCTGGGAAGCCAGGGAAGAGATTGCTGAGCCTTTGGCTTTGATTTTTAGGTCATCGTTGGCTACAGGAATAGTGCCAGAGGACTGGAGGATAGCAAATGTGGTCCCTATGTTCAAGAAGGGGAGTAGAGATAACCCCGGTAACTATAGGCCGGTGAGCCTAACGTCTGTGGTGGGTAAAGTCTTGGAGAGGATTATAAAAGATACGATTTATAATCACCTAGATAGGAATAATATGATTAGGGACAGTCAGCATGGTTTTGTGAAGGGTAGGTCATGCCTCACAAACCTTATCGAGTTCTTTGAGAAGGTGACTGAACAGGTAGACGAGGGTAGAGCAGTTGATGTGGTGTATATGGATTTCAGTAAAGCGTTTGATAAGGTTCCCCACGGTCGGCTATTGCAGAAAATACGGAGGCTGGGGATTGAGGGTGATTTAGAGATGTGGATCAGAAATTGGCTAGTTGAAAGAAGACAGAGAGTGGTAGTTGATGGGAAATGTTCAGAATGGAGTTCAGTTACGAGTGGCGTACCACAAGGATCTGTTCTGGGGCCGTTGCTGTTTGTCATTTTTATAAATGACCTAGAGGAGGGCGCGGAAGGATGGGTGAGTAAATTTGCTGATGACACTAAAGTCAGTGGAGTTGTAGACAGTGCGGAAGGATGTTGCAAGTTACAGAGGGACATAGATAAGCTGCAGAGCTGGGCTGAGAGGTGGCAAATGGAGTTTAATGTGGAGAAGTGTGAGGTGATTCACTTTGGAAAGAATAACAGAAATGCGGAATATTTGGCTAATGGTAAAATTCTTGGTAGTGTGGATGAGCAGAGGGATCTCGGTGTCCATGTACATAGATCCCTGAAAGTTGCCACCCAGGTTGATAGGGTTGTGAAGAAGGCCTATGGTGTGTTGGCCTTTATTGGTAGAGGGATTGAGTTCCGGAGCCATGAGGTCATGTTGCAGTTGTACAAAACTCTAGTACGGCCGCATTTGGAGTATTGCGTACAGTTCTGGTCGCCTCATTATAGGAAGGACGTGGAAGCTTTGGAACGGGTGCAGAGGAGATTTACCAGGATGTTGCCTGGTATGGAGGGAAAATCTTATGAGGAAAGGCTGATGGACTTGAGGTTGTTTTCGTTAGAGAGAAGAAGGTTAAGAGGTGACTTAATAGAGGCATACAAAATGATCAGAGGGTTAGATAGGGTGGACAGCGAGAGCCTTCTCCCGCGGATGGAGGTGGCTAGCACGAGGGGACATAGCCTTAAATTGAGGGGTAATAGATATAGGACAGAGGTCAGAGGTGGGTTTTTTACGCAAAGAGTGGTGAGGCCGTGGAATGCCCTACCTGCAACAGTAGTGAACTCGCCAACATTGGGGGCATTTAAAAGTTTATTGGATAAGCATATGGATGATAAGGGCATAGTGTAGGTTAGATGGCCTTTAGATTTTTTCCATGTCGGTGCAACATCGAGGGCCGAAGGGCCTGTACTGCGCTGTATCGTTCTATGTTCTATGTTCTATAAGAGGTTGAATAAACTCGGGCTTCACACTGGAACAAGGAGGTTGAGGGGCGACCTGATAGAGGTCTACAAAAATTATGAGGGGCATAGACAGAGTGGATAGTCAAAATCTTTTTCCCAGGGTAGAGGGGTCAATTACTGGGAGGCATAGGTTTAAGGTGCGAGGGGCAATGTTTAGAGGAGATGTACCAGGCAAAGTTTTTTTTTTACACAGAAGGTAGTGGGTACCTGGAACTTGCTGCCGGAGGAGGTGGTGGAAGCAGGGACAATAGTGACGTTTAAGGGGCGTCTTGACAACTACATGAATAGGATGAGAATAGAGGGATACGGACCCCGGAAGTGTAGCAGATTTTAGTTTAGACGGGCAGCATGGTCGGCGCAGGCTTGGAGAGCCAAAGGGCCTATTCCTGTGCTGTACTTTTCTTTGTTCTTTGTTCTCACACCCAATTAAACCAGCTTGCATTTACACAGAGATATTTTAAAAGGAAAATTGAAAGTCAAATAAGGAATGCAGAGATTAGGAGGGATGACTAAAAGCTTGATCAATAAACCCTATTCATGAGTGTGCAAATACACAAATGAATTGAGTGCATATACTAGCTATAATGTGATGGAATTTTACTCACATTATCTCATTGCCACGTTACCCTGGATAACTGCTATCCAATTAGAATTGTACCAAAATCCAACAAGGGAGTAATGTGAAAGATATGCATATACATAGTCAGGCCTGCATGCATTCGCAGAGTTCATTTTTAGCTGACCAGAAAATAGTGTAAAGCCAGCAATATAACTTTGATCTGCCAGCTCCATATCACCAAGGAGATACCAATCAAACAAATATCCTCCATTGTCTCAATTAGCAACCAACAAGACCAGAACTCAGGACTCAAGTGTTACAAAACACAGGTATAGCTAATAATCTCAACTATGTTTCAAAATAGGTACTGCTCAAATTACCTCATCTTCAGCCATTTCCATTTTTTTTGTTTTCTTCTCTTCATCTTTATCTTCATCATCGTCCTCATCATCTCCCTGATCATCACTGTCATCATCATCATCATCGTCGTCATCACTATCCCCACATTTTCTTTTTCTCTTTCGGCCAGGAGTGGGAGTTCCTAAAAAACGATGCTCTCCGTTGCTATCAGCACTGCCAATAGTCTCTTTCTTACCAGTTCGTTTAGCATGAATCATTTTTAGCCTAGGAATAATTAAAGTGTGTCAGCAGTCTTTTAAACAAAAGCATCATATAATGATCTCAGGCAGTTCATAAGAAGTGTTCTCAACAAATGATTCAAGGGGAAAAGAAAATGTAAGAATTTCATAGTACCCTTTCTGATAAATTTCACCCAGTCAATACAATGTACATAAGGCACATTATTCAGCTATGCCATTTGATCAAAACAGGGAAAGGAACAGTCATAATACTGAATAATTTATGGAGATTTTTGGTGGGAGGGAGGGAGCGGGCAGGGGAGGGGGGGGGGGGGGGGGGGGGAAAGAGAGCTTCCCAACTTCACACTTAAAAGAATCTTTTAAGATCCAGGAATATTTCAAATCAAAATGTAAATAGTGATAAATTAGTTTCATTTGTGAAGTCCAAGGAAAGTCATTATAATAACTTACTTCCGCAGTTTGCCTTCAACAATCCATTTGTCTCTTCTCAGATTGGACATGTGGTCAATGTTTTTATCGATTTCACTAGAAGAAATGCAATGCAAATGAGCAGTGTCCCCATTCTAAAAGGCACATTTTGTGTGAAATTTCAAGGAACAGCACTTACTTTACCACAACCTTGCTGCATGCAAGTTCATTAACCAAGAATGCAAGTACAGAAGCTTTTTGAGCTGGAGTGTGGGCCTGGAAAGGTTTTGTGTTTAAACTTTCGGTAAGTTCGGTTTGTCCATTGTGGGCCTCCAGGTAGATTTGCAAAATCTCTGAAACGGTGTCCTTGTTGATCCTGACATTGGTCACATGGTCTCCAAGAAACGTTCGTGCCTGTAGAACAAAATATATCTATTTAAATTTGTTACTTGGTAACATCTCTGTGTAAAATACAGGAGCATCTATGTATCCAAAATTTAAAAGTGCAAAATCTTTTTAGGTTTTGTTGCTAACATTATCTAGTGACCATCTTTCTAGGTGAACTGCTTCATTTGATGATGATGCGAGTTGAATTGATAATGCCAGATGAATTAACCGCCATCTTAATCAATAAGCTAGTCCATTGATAATGAAACAATAGCAAAACATAATATCATAAAAAAACTATTGAAGAATGTCATTAAACAAAATCAACTACACACAAACAATAATCTGGGTTACTTTATTTACTTTAACATCATAGTTAATATAAAATAAAGTGGATGTCATACCTTATGACCTGATGGTAGTCCTGGGTCATGAACAGCAGCAGCCAATAGTCTCACCAACAAATCTTGGATTTCTCCCATGCTGTCACCCACATTGAGCAGTCCTTCTTGAAGTACATTCAAAGTTGGGACATCAATGCTTAAATCAAAGCCTAGAACTTTACCAAAGTTGTGGAGAAACTGTGCGACCATAAGGCAATCAGCAAACGCACCCCCAGGCAGTACAAGACCAGGAATGGGGAAGAACTCTGGTAGAGCCTGGCAGCAGAAAAAAAAATAGTGCACAGAAGTGTTTGAAGAATAGCTAACCATATGAAGGTTTACTTTATAATTCATTGGACCATAAGACTGCCATTCTCCAAGAAATGACAGCATACACATGCTGATTTGGCAAAGTCCTATTTTTAAAAATTGGAGATTTTACCTTAGCATGGGTTCTTAATAAAAGATAAACTTAAAAACTTGGAGATAACTCAGTAGGTTATTGAAAGTCAAGTTAAATTGGGTCTCCATCATCTAAACACAAAAGTCAAGCTAAAATTTCACGTTCATTTAAAAAAAAAACACAAAATGAGCCTTTGAACATCAAATCCCAAGCTGATGCGGACATTTTCTTTTGTCTGTACATTCATTTCTATAATATATTTCTTAAAGTTCTCTGAGCTCCCTGAATGAGAGCTCATCTCCGGACACAAAAGTTTTGATCAGGTGGTCCAACTAGAATGTCTCTTTCATATGACCAATTGTAATTAATGCTTTCATGCAATCATTCCAGCATTTTATCTCATTTTCTGACTCTCCAAACATAATACTGAAAAGTTTTTTTCCCTGCTCATTCAAATGAACATAACTATAATTACTCAAATAACAAGCAATGAAGTGAAATCAAGAAAATAAGAAAAGGTAAATGCATAAAGCCATACAATTTGCAAACTCCAAAAGTATATTAAAATAGGTTTCCCAGGAAGTGAAAAAAAGAGCAAAGCAAACAAGCATTCACGGCTTTGCTCTCAGGGAAGAAACTCAACAATAATGAGAATCTGTGTCACAGATTTATAGTGATTTGACCAATTATTCACAAGTCCTGATACTGGAAAATACACTGAACAACCTTAACTGTTGAAGTAAGTGAGACTGGCAAATCTCATGTGATGAAACAATTATCGATCTAAATAATAAGTTTTGTGCCTGCAAGTCAACAAGATTGCAAGATTTAACACTATAGTGAATCTGCAAATTTACTATTTGGCTCTTTTGAATTATGAAACCCCTACATCACACTACATCTAGATTTCTTATACTTGCTTTGCCCATCATTTTACTAACATTAATGGGATTCCACTCAATCATAAATTCCATCTATTTTTATCTCAAGTCAAGCCAGCCTATTATTTCTATTGAAATACAAACTTTAACTCAAATGCTTCTTTTCCGTCTTGCACTTCTTATTTCAATTTTCCAACTAAGGGTGGTGCTCAGGTTTATGTACCTGGTTATACTGTTGCTACTTATCTTGGCTTTCTGAAATCATCCAACTTTTATCCTCTGTGGCTGTACATTTCATTGGATACATGCTGTCTCTATGGGTGTAATTCAATTCCTCCCCCTCCATGACGGATTTTGTGGTGGGGCGGCATAATCAGATGGGAGAGTGGCGGATGCATTAACAGTGACAGCTGCGACCTCCATGGTGATGCTGCTGAACAATGAAGAGCCGCCAGTCTCTGATCCTGGTGGAGGCTTGGCATTGCCCAGATTGACACTTATTAAAATAGGCGAAACCGTTGTCACCTACATTAAATTCTGTCCTACCCTTCTCCCATTCATTTAAATCAAAAAACATAATTTAACTTCCTTAACTTTTGCTCTGCTGAAAACCATCATTCTTATCAACTTCAATAAATCAATGTTCTTCACTTAGCTCAACACCAGACTTCCAGCAATGTATATTCCTACTGTTATCCTGAATTAAACACATTATCAATCAGCCTTTTTGCATCTTTAATTAGCCCTGTAATTCTGCATATCTATGTCCTTCCTTACTCTAATAAATGTTTTTTCCTTATCATTGCATTCTTCTAACCATTATTTTACCCGGGCCACTGGCAGAGTATGCTATATATCACATGTAGCGGTGTTCCATACACTTGACAGGGCAATGAACATCTATTTTTTTTCTGCCTACAATTCACAGCTTCCTAATGTTTTTCCTTGATGTCTACGCCCTTAATTTTCTTTTTATCTCCTGACAATTATGTAGCTCACTACCACCTTCTCAGAGGCAATTAGGGGTTATTAAATGTTGGCACTGCCAATGACACTTATCCTATGACTGTATCAGAAACCATCTCCACCACTCTAAAAGATTGAAAAAGCTGAAGATACTGTCATGAAGCTTGGCATCTTCTTTTCTCACAAATATTTACTTTCTCTTGACAACTTTTAACTTACTATAAAGGCAAAACCCATCCAAGAATAGAATAATACTGATATCCGGAAAGGTGCTTCCAAACACTTTTCTTGCACACTTGGGACAAGTTAAACTTGATAACATATATATAATGCTTGTCTCATGTCTAATCTCTCCCACTATTGGCATAATGGAGGTATTAGGAACTTGGGAGAAATGGGGTCCAAGACGTAACAGGCACTTTAGGGGCTAAACAGATGTAGGGAAATGGCTGCCAGCAGCAGAGGCAGTGGACGCACCCACAGAGTTACCTTGTCGCATTCAGACTTAATCTCATTTGTGGGGAGTACACAGGATGCCCCGTTTCAGACAGGATGATCCACCCAATATTCATTGTCATTTGGGACAACCTTGTTTTCCCAGCCATTATCCCAACACAGATTCTGATTACCTATTTGTGCATCAATGGAAGGTTAGTCGCATATAAATGGCATAGCTCTGTTTTGTATAAACGGGAGAGAGAGATCCTTTGTTTGAGGAGCTAGGCTGTGTGTCTGTGTGTGTGTGGGGGGGGGGGGGGGGTAGAAGAGAGAGAAAGAGAGAGAGGCGCTTTGGAAAAGGATTCTGAACAGGGTTCGAACAACAGAAACATTGTTTCGTAAATTCAAGCATTGCCTTGGACTGTGTGTAAGTGGCATGGTTATTTAAAGTGATGTTTAATGGGAACTAACGTGTTTAGTTTAAGAAACTGCATGTCATCTGTTATATTAGAGCTGAAATAAAAGTTGAAATATTGTTTTATTTTATTTTATTTCAATGAAGTTTGTTTATAAAATAACCAAGCCCTATTTCTTATATTATCATTCCAGAACAAATCGTTTGTTCTGCACTGGATTAAAACTTTAAAAAGTTGTGGCATCTGGTCCAGTCTCTTGTCCACGGTTGAGAGCTGACCAGGCGTCCCTAACACTATTTCTTATGTCTCCGTTTTGATCAATACTACTTTGATTAACACGGTTCTGAGCTCTCATCTCTTATTTCTTTTAAGCTGCAAATAATCAGCTTCATACATTTTCCTCCTATTTCTCCCCTCCCCCTTATATGGGTTAACAGACTTCCATTGCATTTAGTTAATTACTAAGATCTGAAAACTTTTATGCTTTTCCTTTCACCTACAATCTTTTAGTTTCTAAATCCAAAATTGATATCACAATCAATATTTCTTGATTTATATTTTTACTATTTTTAAGACTGGTTGTATCTCAGAACATCTTGTTTCATGGGCTGCTATGATTATCTGGTCAGAACACTAAAAGTTCATTAGAAGAGACACATTCATTGCAAACAAAGTATGCATATATATATATATACACACAAATACCCGGTTAAGTAGCCATCTTAATAACCATCTTCGGTATAATTAATACAATGCTTTAGAATGGAAAGAAATTGGTTAAAGCTTACCTTATGATCTGACAAACACATATCTTCATTGGGTTTCTTCAGCTCCTTTGCCATTTGAAGCTCCAATTTTTTCTGTTCTAATTTTCGTTCTTTATTTAACCGTTTCTCAACTTTCTTCTCCTGCTTTAGTCGTTCTTTTTCCTTTGAGTAAGAACAGATTATAAACTTTTCTTTCTTGTTAACATGTATTTCATTCAATGATCATTCAAATCTAGAATATTAGCAGAGCTACACTCTATAATCATGAATTAGAAACTTTAAAAGTAAGATGTACTAGCATCTCTGGGCATTGCTGATAGATCTTGCGCATTTTGTGATAGCCCGCAGCAAGACACATTCCCCTATCACCCCTGTGCTACTGACTTACTTTACCTCCTGGTCAACCAGTGTCTTGATTTTGAAATGCTCATCCTCGGTTTCAATTCCTTCATGGTCTTGTATCTCCCCGTTTGTGTAATCTCCAGCACCACAAACCTCACATCCAGAATTTTAAATGCTCTATCATTAATGGCAGTGCCTTCAGTTGCCTCATTGTAAACAATTGTAAACACACACACACCAATTTCTCCCTAGCTTAATTATGCTCTTTCATGCACCTTGGTTGTTTCATTATGTTAAAGGCACTACATAAATATAACTTGCTGTTGTTGATATTTATCAGCCAATTTATCCTATGTCTTTAAAGCTAACATTCTAAATAATCAAATCAGTTTAATCTTAGCTACTTTGGATTACTCAGCAGGCAGTTCATTATTCATGGCATGGGCATCACCTCACTGGCAAGGACAGCATTTTTTGCTAGTCCTGAATTGCCCTCAAGAAAATGGTGATAAAGTGCCTCTTTGAACCCCTGCAGCCCTTGTGGTGCAGGTGATCCTGCAGTGCTATTGAAGAGGAGTTCCAGAATTTTGGACCAAAAGACAGTGAACGAGGGTCAATTTTTAAAAAAGGTATTTTTATGCCAAATATTCAACATTTTTACAATTTACAACAAACACAACCCCCTCCCCCGCATTAAGCCTCAACACCACCCATACCTCCGCCTCCCTCCCGCAGCAGTCAACGGTAACCAACTCTCCAAAATGCAAAATGAAGAAACTCCAACTATTATAGAACTCACCCCCCCCCCCCTTGAATTTCACTTTCTCCTGGGCCAAAAACTTAGAGGCATAGGGTGGAGCAGCTGAGCCGCCTGCGGGCAATCAGCGAGGCGAAGGCTAAGACATCTGGTCCTCACCCACCTGCAACTCTGGCATGTCAGACTGAATATAGCTTCGAGGGGACCAGGCTCCACATCAACATGCAGAACCTGTCAAAATGGTGCTGAAAACCACCCTTCGAAACCTTTCCAGCTTCAGGCAGGACCAAAACATATGTACATGGTTCACAGGACCCTCCCCCCTCATCGCTCACAGACATCCTCCAACCCCTCGAACAGCTGGCTCATCCTAGACTTTGTAAGGTGTGCCATATACACCACATTCAGCAGTATCAGTCCCAGCTTTGCACACAAAGTCGAGGCATTCACCCTTTGCAGCAGCTCACACCACAATCCCTCCTCCAGCACCGCACACAGCTCTTCCTTTCACTTCGCCTTAATCACCTCCATGGACACCTTGTCCTCCTCCAAAATCCTCTCGTAAACCACCAAGACAACCCCCTGCTGGCAGCACTACCTCCAACAGCAAAGAGGCGGGCGCTATCGGCAAGGTGAAGAAAATGTTCCTCGCAAAGTCCCGCAACTGCGTATACTGGAAATATTCACCCCGCACCACCGAAACATCTCATTCAGCTCCTCCAAGCTCCCAAACAGCAATCCCAGAAACATATCCTTTATCTCCCTAATCCCGTTCTCTTCCCATCCCCGGAACCTTGCATCCATCCTCCCCGGCTCAAACCCGTGATCAGCATCACCCATCCTCCCTACCCCCCGACACTGTTTCCAAACTAAAATGCTGCTGAAACTGCCTCACAATCCTCAGCATAGCCACCACCACTAGACTCATTGAATATTTCCCTGGGACCATCAGGAGAGGTGGTGTTGCAAGCACCCGCAACACTGACCCCCATCCCCATCCTCACCCACAAAGCCCCCACCTCCCTACTCAATCCTTGAACCTTCTCTCCGTTAGCCGCCCAATAATAATACATCAAATTCAGGAGACCTAACTCTCCCGCCTGCCGTCCCCTCTGCAGTATCATCTTCCTTCTCCTCGCCACCTTCCCCACCCAGACAAATGAAGCGATCAACCTATCCACCAGCAGGCACTGAAACAAAATTATGAATCGCAGCAAAACATTCATCTTTACTGCCTGTACCCGGCCCGCCAACGACAGAGGAAGATTGTCCCACCTCAACATAGCAGCCTTCACCCTCCCCACCAAGCTCGTGAAATTGAACTTCCAGAGACCTGTCCAATCCCAGGCCACCTGCAGCCCCAGATACCTAAAGTGAGACACCGCCACACGAAATAGCAACCTCCCACCCCTAGAGTAGAGACCATAAGGTACACACTGTCGCCAAATTCAACTTATACCCACAGAACATCCCAAATCTCTGAATCAAACCCATTATGTCCCCCGCTGATGAGCCCTGCTCCGAAGTCAGCCACATACAAGGACATTCTATGTTCTACCCCCCCACCACTTTTACTATCCCCTTCGACAACCCCGAGCTCCTCAGCGCAATGGCCAAGGGCTCTATAGCCAATGCAAATAGATGGGGGGGACACCTGCTTAGTTCCTCGGTGCAATGCAAAATACCCTGAATTCATATTGTTTATGCACAGGCTCGCTATCGGCTTCTTATACAGCAACTGCACCCATGCCACAAATACCTTCCCCGCATCTAACAGCCCTTACCACCTCAGTCTCCCGTCCCTCTGCTGGAGAAAGCACTACATTCAGCAGCCTCCTCACATTCGATGACAACTGTCTGTCCTTGATGAACCCAGTTGGATCCTCCCCAATCACCCTCAGAAGGCACCCCTCCAACCTCAACGGCATCCCCATTGCCAATACATTGGTGTCCACATTCAGCAGATATGGGCCTGAATGACCCACACTCCACCGGATCCTTGTCCTTCTTAAGCAGGAACGAGATCAAGGCCTGCCCCATGGTTTTCTGCAAGACTCCAGTGTCCATCGCGTGCTCGAACATTTTCACCATCAATGGCACCAGCTTATCCTTCAATCGTTTATAAAATTCGCCCGGGAACCTTCTGGCCCTGCTGCCTTACCTGACTGCATTCTCCTGATTGCCACCTTCACTTCCTCTACCCCCTCGGCTCCTCCAGCCCTGCCCTCTCCACCTCATTCAACATCGCCCCCCCCCCCACCCCCCAATAACTCCCTCATCTGCCACTCATCCTCTGTTGGCTCCAACCTGTAAAATCCCTATAAAACTCCTCAAACACTTTGTTAATCTGTTCCTGAGTCATCACTAACTCCCCATCTTATCTTGAACCATCTCCCTCGCCTCGGCCTCGTTACGAAGCTGACCTGCCAACATACGTCCTGCCTTCCCCCCGTATTCATAAACAGTCCTCCTTACTCTTCTCAACTGACACACCACTTTTCCTGTGGACAGTAGGTCGAACCTCACCTGCAACTCCTTCCTCTTGGCCAGAGAGACCTGGATCCGGGTCCCCCCCATACCTCCCATCCACCTCCAAAATCTCTTCTACCAACCATTGGCATTCCTCCCTCTCCTCATTGGCCTTAAACAAGATCACCTCTTCCCCCCCACCTTCAGAGTCTCCCAAATTACCGACGGCGAGAACGCCTCCCTGCAATTGAACCCCACACACACCTCAATCACCTTCCCCATCTTGTCACAGAAGCTCTGAACATCAATAATCCCCCACCACCACCACCCCGACAGGGCCAGCGAGCGGGGCTGGGACCTGTCCACTCTTGGCTCCAGCACTGTGTTCCAATGCCCCCCCCCCCGCTAGCAACTCATGGTATCCTGATTCGGAATGGCAACTAACATTCTCTTCACAAACCCCGCATCATCACAGTTGGGGACATATGCATTAGCCAACGCCACCAACCTGCCCTCCAGTGCACCTGTTACAATTGCGTCCCTACCCTGTCATGCCATCTGGAACCACACCCACTTACCCACCAAAATCGCCATGCCCAGGCTCTACTATCAAATCCCAAATTAAATACCTGGCTCACCCAACCCTTCCTCAGCCTCATCTTGTCCTCCACCCTCAGATGGGCCTCATGCTCAGCTTTTAAACTCTTCTCTCAAAAACTCTTGGTTCTCATCACCAGCCACCCTAACCCCTTCATGTTCCACGTCACCATTCTGACCGGAGGGGTCTCTCACCACTCCCTCCAACCCCCCCCCCCCCCCCCCCCCCCACAGCTCTCCTATCCGCCATCACCATTACCCTAGGCCCGCCCAAACTGCCAGACCTGCCCATTCGTTTTTTTAGAATCCCCCCCAATCCAAGTTGGCAAGATGTGCGGCCTTTGGACAGGTGAAGGTGGCACTGTACTTCCTCTTGCAAATACCTCACCCAGTATCGATCCCCTCCTCTCACCATTCACACCTTCCAGGTCCATCAAAACCTCTGATCAGGCTCCAACAACCACGGCCCCTCCTCTACCACACTCCTGTTCACTAGCCAACCTTCGTTTGCTAGTGTAGTGACCCCTGCAAGAGCCCATCTCCTCCTCCCCACCTCCAGTAAACCGGCGCCTCATGTCCAAAACCCCACCTCCATCAAATCAAGAAACAAAGAACCACACCCATAAGGAAAGGCTGGAACACATGTAAAGAAACACCCTCCCCCTGCCCATTAAGAGACAAAAACCCCGAGCAAGGAAAAAACTCAAATCAGAAAAAAATTACCCAGTCCCCATCAAAGTCCAAATCCCAGTCCTTCTGCCTTAACAAATGCCTCCACCGTCTCATAATAAAAGTCCTTTGAATGGTGAATCATTTTCAGTTTTGCCAGGTACATCACTACGAACCTCACTCTGCTGCCGTACAGTGCCACCTTCACCTGTCCAAAGGCCGCACATCTTCTTGCCAACTTGGTGTATGCGTATACCACACCTTCCCAATTCCCATCTCTACTTCGACCAGCTCAAGATCTTCTCCTTCACATGGTAGCTGCGGAAGCAGACGATGACTGTCCTTAGTGGCTCATTTGCTTTCCATGAGCGACTGATGCGCCCTGTTCAACTCAAGAGGTTGGACTCTTCCCCGTCCATCAACTCGATATCTTTGCAAAGTACTCGGTCGGCCTCCGGCCCTCCACCCCCTCGGACAGATCCTCAGATTTTTGCTCCTCAACCTGTTCTCCAGATTCTCCCTCCGAAGTATCTCCAAATGTTTGGCAAACAGCCTTTCAAACTCCACCATCACCTTGGTCATTGTTTCAACCCTGATGGGAGCAGACGGCCCAGCCCCCGCCATCTTTCTTTCGGCAGAACTCACAGCAACACTCGCTGGCGGACTTTCACTCGCCCCCTTCTTTCCAGGACCTTTCTTCTGGGACTTCAACATTCCCCAATTCCTTATGACTTCCCACACCAACTCATCTAAAATCTACCCCTGAGACCGGGCATAAAAGTCCAAAAACCAGACTCTAGCAGGAACCACCTAATGTGTGACCTCCACCTACATGTTGCCACCAGAAGTTCGAAGGAGTTTCAATTTATTTCCAAGCCTGGATAGTGTGCAACTTGGATTACTTGCAGGTGGTGGTGTTCCCAAGCATCTGCTGCCCTTATCCTTCCAGGTGGTAAAAGTTGGAAGGTGCTATGAAAGGAATCTTACTGAATTTCTGCAATGCATCTTGTGAATGGTATATTCTGTTGCCACTCCACACCTCCAACTCGGAAAGTTTGGGGGTCCTCAATTTCTTCCTTGAACTGATCATCCAACTCAATAGCCTAATCTCGCTTTCTCTTCCATATCCATTGATCCCCTTCCCCCTAAGTGCTATATCTAATTGATTTTTGAAAAATGCAATGTTTTGGCTTTAACTAATTCCTGTGGTAATGAATTCCGCAGGCCGACCACTCTCTGGGTGAATCAATTTCTCCCCAGCCCTGTGCTAAATGGTCTACCCCATATCATCAGACAATGACCACTAGTTCTGGACACACTCACAATTGGGAACATCCTTTCTGCATCTACCCTGTCTTGTCCTGTTAGAATTTTATAGGTTTAATTGAGATCCGCCCTCATTCTTTTGATCTACAGCAAATACAATTCTAACCGATTCAATCTCTTCTCATACGTTAGTCTCGCCATCCCAGGAATTAGTCTGGTAAACGTTTGCTGTACTCCCTCTAGGGCAACATTCTTCCTCAGATAAGGACATTGCACACAATATTCCAGGTGTGGAGATTCCAGTATTGGACTGGGGTGGGCACAGTAAGAAGTCTTACAACACCAGGTTAAAGTCCAACAGGTTTATTTGGTATCACTCTGAGTGATTCCAAATAAACCTGCTGGCCTTTAACCTGGTGTTGTAAGACTTCTTAATATTCCAGGTGTGGCCTCACCAAGGCCCTATATAATTGCTGCATGACATCCCTGCTCCTGTACTAGAATTGCCTTCTTTGCCGCCTGTTGTACTGTGCATGCTTACTTTCAGTGACTGGTGTACGAGGAAACTCAGGTCGTGTTGCATGTTCCCCTCTCCTAATTTATGGCCATTCAGATAATAGTCTGCCTTCTCATTTGGATAACCTTGCATTTATCCAAATTATGCTTGCCTCTTGTCATTCATTTGCCCACTCACTCAACTTGTCGAAATCACACTGAAGGATCTTAATATCCTCTCACCCAACTTGGTGTCATTTGCAAATCTGGATATATTATATTTTGTTCCCTCCTCTAAATCATTAATATATACTGTGAATAGCTGGGGTCCTAGCACTGATCCCTGTGGCACTCCACTAGTCACTACCTGCCAATATGGAAAAGATCTGTTAATTCCTACTCTTTGTTTCCTGTCTGCCAACCAGTTTTCTATCCATTTCAATACACTAGCCCTAATCCCAAGTGTGCTTTAATTTTACGCACTAATCTCTTATGCAGGACTTTGTCAAAAGCCTTCAGAAAGTCCAAATATACTACATTCGCTGGCTCCCCCTACAACAAGGTGATTGCTTGGCAGAACACCTTCATTTAGCATAAAGCACTACCCCAAGATTACAATTGCTTTAATTCTCTGCTCCTTTCCCTCCCTCGCTTCTCTTTGGCCTCTGACACTATTCCAACAAAGCTCAATGTAAACCTAAAGAACAGCACCTCATCTTTCACTTAGATACTTTATAGCATTCCCGACTCAACGATGAGTTCAACGATTTATTTTCTTTTCTGTTCTTTTTTTTCTTTTTCAATTTTAGAAGGCAGCTGTTGGAAATGATTCCGCTTTTCTAATTTACACCGTCTATAAACACATATTTTGTGTCTTTATTTGTTCCATTACAAAACCTCTCCTGTTTATTACAGTTCTGTCTTCCTGTACTTTCCTTCCCTTCAACTTTCCCTCCCTCTGTACTTTCTTGACACTTGTCACATCTCCAACCTTTTCCAGTTCTGATGAATGACCATCGACCTTAAACAATGGCCTGAATTTCCCTGGGCTTGGAGGTCAGTTGATCGAGAAATTAGGAGGTCAGATGATCGAGAAATTAGGAGGGAATCTCAGCAGGACAGCTTTCTGACACATTCCTACTGCCAAGAAAATTTGTCTGGGAGTGGGTAGGAACACCGATTTCTGCCCATAACCTGGAAGCAGGCAGCTTACCTACTTAAGGCCCCAATTAGGGGCAACCTTCCGGTCTCAATGGCATTTTGCCAGCAGCAGACCAGCACCCACCTGTTGTGTGTGGAGGCCACCAATTTAACGCAAGTCAATGGTTCCATCATCCAAAAATAAAACTGCTGTAAGCATCAAAGGATACCTCTGTAGTCCCAATTGTGTTTCCACTCTGATCCAAGGGGCCTATGGCAGTCGGCCCTCTTTTTTCCACTGCACCAAGGGTGTCTCCATTCTCCAAGGCGCCCTCAAGGTCTCCTTTCTGCCTCAGCAACATCCTGATTTGCATTGGCACAATTAACAAAGCCATACCTCAAGAAATCATTATACTACTTTGTTCCCGATTTCACTTAATTTGTTTAAAATGATCCATCTTCAGTTCTTCACAGTACTGTTGCCTTGCTTGCTTGCAGCTAGAAAATGGAGGAATCATTCCTCCTGATTTTTCACCAAAAGCACAGGTGTACAAGATGCAACGTCTTCTGAGGACGTCGGTGCAGTTTTTTACTATGGTGCGTTGGAACTGTCGATTGATGAGTCGAGTACCACATCCCATTCTTATGAAGGCAGCTTTCAGTGTTCCTCCTCGCACGAGCAGATCCTATGTATACGGAGGGATTGTCCGCAGAGGATGGCTTCTTTAACGTGTTTAGGGCGGAAGCTGGAGAAGCTGAATATCATGAGGTTATCCGTGGGCTTGCGGTAGAGTGAAGTCCTAAGGTGTCTGTCCTTGATGGAGATGCACATGTCCAAGAATGAAATGAAATAAAATGAAAATCGCTTATTGTCACAAGTAGGCTTCAAATGAAGTTACTGTGAAAAGCCCCTAGTCGCCACATTCCGGCGCCTGTTCGGGGAGGCTGATACAGGAATTGAACCGTGCTGCTGGCCTGCCTGGGTCTGCTTTGAAAACCAGCGATTTAGCCCAGTTTGCTAAACCAGCCCCAGAATGCAATCAATTCTGGAGAGTAGTCTTATCGTGTGCTTGATGGTGGGATGGAACTTGTTGAAGTCATTGTATAGTCTTTTCCTCCTCAGAAGATGAACACGGGACACGACTGACAGAGTAGCCTTCGTCGTCCAGTACTTCCCCAGAAAAGAGAAACTACGACATCTGCTTTGGGCTTTTAACATGTCATCGATGATGACGAAAACCTCGTCAAGGCCATCCGCACACCTCCACAACTTGTTTTCAAACAACTGCCTAACCTCAACAGACCACTGTTCGCAGCAAACTACCTAGCCTTCAGGAGAACAGCGACCACGACGCCAAACAACTCTGCACGGCAACCTCAGCAACACATGCCAGATTATCAAGATGGATACTACCATCACCCGTGAGAACACAACCCACCAGGTACACGGTACATACTCATGCAACTCGGCCAATGTTGTCTACCTCATACGCTGCAGGAAAGGATGTCCCGAGGCATGGTACTTCGGCAAGACCATGCAGACTCTATGGCAACAGATGAACTGACATAGCACAACAATTGCCAGGCAAGAGTGTTCCCTTCCAGTTGCAAACACTTCAGCAGTCAAGGACATTCAGCCTCCAATCTCAGGAAAACATTCTCCAAGGCCGCCTTCAAGACACACCACAACGCAAAATCGCCGAGCAGAAACTGGTGTCCAAGTTCCGCACACGTGAGGATGATCTCAGCCAGGATCTTGGGTTCATGTCACATTACATGTAACCCCCACCATACAGCCTGGGTTTGCAGAATCCTACTAACTGGCCTGGTTTGTGACACCTCGATTACCTGTATTATCTGTCCCTCCATTCACGCTGCTTGTATCCGTAAAGACTTGTTTACCTGTCAAAACTTGCATTCCAACCATTCTTCACATTCCAATCTGTAATTATCTTGCAATTGTGTCCCTCCTATATGTGCTGTGTTTGTGAACTTACCTCCACTTCACCTGATGAGGAAGCAGCGCTCCCAAAGTTGTGATTTCAAATAAACCTGTTGGACTTTAACTTGGTGTTGTGAGATTTTGTACTATTCTTCTTGGAGCAGAGAATGTTAAGAGGTGACCTAACTAGAAGTCGTGTGTTCAAAATCATTGGAAAGTGATCTAAAGGGAAGGTGAGGAGAAATCTCTTCACTTAGCAAATTGTCGGGCCCTGGATTGGTCTGGCTGAAAATGTAATTTTACGAGGGTTGACCAAATATTTCAGGATGAGTAACTTACACGGTTATGTGGGACCAAACATGACTGTTCTTTCAAATGACACTTCATGTACGATGGGCTCAATGGCCTCCTTTCAAGTTGTAAATTTCTTTAATTCTATAGATTACTTAGAATATATAGAACAGAAAATGCCATTCTGCCCAAATAGTCTGGGTTGGCATTTAGACTCCATGGGCGGGATTCTCCGTTCCCCGACGCCGATTTCGTAATCGTCAATCGGGTGGAGAATCCCTTTATACCATGGAATCAGGGTGGCGCCTGTTTTTGCATGCTCCGCCCCCTCCAAAATAGAGTCATCGAGGAGTGTGCCGCATGCCATTGGGACGACCTCAGGACGTCACTTAAAGGCCCTCCCTGATGCTCTGCCACCGATAGACCGAAATCCCGACTGCATGGTTGACGTGTGGTCTCAACGGTTGGGAACCCGGCGGGGTGGCTGTGGACTGTGTCCAGTGCGACCACAGTCGGGCAGGAGCTGTGTTGCTGGCCAAGGGGGGGATTCAGCGAGGGCTGGGGGTGTCCAGGGGGGCATTATCTGGCAGGTCGGGTCCACGCACAGCTGGCGCCATGTTGTACGTCGCAATCGCTGCAGGTCGTCGGCGTGCGCACGTGCGGCCGCGGACCCGGCAATTCTCTGGCTCCTTTTGTCATGAAGGCTCCTTTTGTATTACGTGCCGCAGTTGCTAGCCCCTCACCGGTCAGAGGATGGCGTTTGGGCACCATCGCTTTTTCCCCATGTAAAAGGCCACGATACAAGGACATAGCCTCCAAATCGGAGAATCTAGCCCCATATATCTAGTCCCATTCTATCTACTTCACCTTAACCTTTCAGCACATCTTTCTATTCACCTGTCATACAATTATCTAGTTTTGTTTTGAAAACATCCAAGCAATTTGCCTCAAGCTCTTCCTGTGGCAATGAGTTCCGCATTCTGATAACTCTCTCAGTAAAGAAATATATCATTATTTCCCTACTCGATTCATTTATCTTGTATCCTTGTACCTCCTGGTAGAGCCAGGGTGACTATGATTATCTCAATAAAAGATTGATCTTATGTCTGTAGTTCCCAGTCGAAAGAAGCTAAAAACAATAGATAAACAAGGAGTTCCTTGGTTGCACAAGCAGTTCTGAAGAGGGACATACACTTCATTAGAGATATCAAATATTCATGTGGGGACAGCAGGGAGGCACAGTGGTTAGCACTACTGCCTCATGGCACTGAGGTCCCAGGTTCGATCGCAGCTCTGGGCCACTGTACATGTGGAGTTTTCATATTCTCCCCGTGTTTGCGTGGACTTCTCCCCCATAACCCAAAGATGTGCAGGGTAGGTGGATTGGCCATGCTAAATTACCCCTTAATTGGAAAAAATGAATTGGGCACACTAAATGTTTTTTTTAAATATTCATTTGGGTCGCAGAATCAAAGGGGTTATTTTGAAGGTGAAAGTTAATTTAGTTCGCTTCTCAGTTTGGAACATCCCAAAGCATACCAGGCTGCGATCGATATGGCCTGTGGAGGTGAGCGAGGTTCCTTTGTTTGTGTGCATGGTTACTCACAGAAACAAGCAGTTAACACTTCAGCTTATGAGATAGTTGCAGCTCATGCAGCAATATAAGATGAATGTTAGGTGGACCGTAAAAAGCGAAAATACTAACTTCATCATTCACCGCAGAGAATGTGGGTGGAAATTCATGCTTAGTTTGGTGAAAGTGATCACAAGGGGAAAAGAGACTGGAAGATATTCCTAGTTTGGAGCTTGAGGAAGAAATCTACAGCAACTCTCAGCAAACTCAAGCAATTAGCTTGGAGAATGCAATGCAGCCTAAACTTAAGCTCAGAAGTCCACAATCGTGAGGTCTTAAAAGGAAGTTGGAGGGTCACTTAGCCGAAAACTAATGGAAAGGGCTCCATGAATGTATGTACATTGGAGACTAACAACACGGAGGAGAAATCACAGTGAATTCTGGAGGGCTGTGGCATAAGTTTTCCTTGGTCCCTGAAGAAGTGAATGAATCTTTAAGATTTCCTAAGATACTGAAACTTTTGGGGGGTGGGGTGGGGGTGTGGCAGTGGCAAGTACAAGTAAAACTGGTTCATAGCACACATAACTGTAAACTATAGTCGTACTTTCGTAGCTCTTGCTTTGTTTGCTTTTTTAATATTCACGATAAAGTTTGCTTTTATTTAAAAATATTAAATATTTTGGCATTGTTCTTTCAGTTAATTACTGGGTGTTTGGATTTTTCTTTAGCCGTAAGTGGTCTCTATAAGCATCGTAACAATACATATTGGTGGACGTCCGGTGGCGGCCATGTTGTAAGTGGCCACACACTGGCCGGCTCTGGCTCGGAAGCAATGGCTTTGGCGCTTTAAACTTCGATAACGGGACATCTCCAACAGAACAAAATGTGAAAAAGTCAAAGAGGGTTGAGTACTCTCTGGAATTGTTATGGCGATAATCTATCTTGTGACTGAGAGGCACATGCACTACCAACTGACCCACAGTTGACATGTAGGGCTGGAGGATCACACGCAGGAGTGGGAAGGGCTCTGTCTTGAAAGTATTGAAAATCAATTTTTGAGTTGTGACATTGTTGGATGGGGTGTCAATGAAGGTCAGCCAGCATAGGCATGGAAAATTAAATTTGGAGTGAGTTAAGATATAGTGGAAAATTACATTTGGAGTGAGTTAAGATATAGTTAGCAGGGTTCCCATTCACCTGCTTTCCCCCTGCCAAAACACACCCTGACATTTGTTACGATCTTGCTGTTTGGTACATTATCAAGGGCCTTTTTAAAACCCTAGTCATCTTTGACATCTACAGCATTGCCCTCATCTACTCTTTCTATTACTTCTTCAACAAATTCTACCACCTTAGTTAAGCATGATTTAGTCTTTCAGGATCCACATTGACTATTTTATTTTGTGTCTCTAGATGAAGCATGTAAGATTATAGAACAAATAGTCGGAGCAGATAGGTGGACTTAACTAAGACCAGGAGTCACACTTTTTAGTTGTATAAAGCCAGATCTAGTCTGGAGTCACATCTTGAATTAGTTTCAATTACCTAAGAGGGCAACAGAAGAATTTCCCAGAGATACTCTGACATCATTGACAGCTTGGGTTTTTAAACAGTATTTTACCTCTCCCAGGAAAGCACATTTTGTGGGATGGGGTGTGGAATTTACATATTGTTATACATATGACATCACAATTGGGAGGGTCAAACGGTGTTGGCCAGAGGATCCTTTCCTTTTTTAAAAAAATAATCTTTATTACTGTCGCAAGTAGGCTTACATTAATACTGCAATGAAGTTATATCATGAAAATCCCCTAGTCACCACATTCCACCTCCTCTTCGGGTACACTGACGTAAACTCAGAATATCCAATTCACCTAACAAGCACGTCTTTCGGGATTTGTGGGAGGAAACCGGAGCACCCGAAGGAAACCCACGGATCCGGGAAGAACGTGCAGACTCCGCACAGATAGTAACCCAAGCCGGGAATCGAACCCGGGACTCTGGCGCTGTGACTTACCTAACAAGCACGTATTTCGGGACTTGTGGGAGGAAACCGGGGGAAACCCACGGAGACACAGGGAGAACGTGCAGACTCCGCACAAACAGTGACCCAAGCTGGGAATCAAACAGTGTTACCGCTTGCTATCAGGCTGTCCCCCCTGAGAATTCTTTCCAATCTGTCAGTATAGAGAAAGTTCTTGCATGCTTCGATAAGACTAAATTATTAAAATTGATTATTTTGGAACGGTGATTTGTGACCATTTATATTTTAACAGTTAGTATTTGGTGTATTAGTTAACTCGAGTAATGAAAATAAGAGCTGAAAGCAACATAAGGAAATTAGCAGAGAAAGTAATTTTGTCGCAGGTTCCAAGTTACTGGCTTTGAAAAGTCATCAATCTTATTCTATAATTGTGGGATGTTTGTTCTTCTCTGAACAATTCTCTGAGCAAAAAACAGATAGTGATTATTTCAGCAAATCATAATTATACTATAGATACACAACAACCTTGAAGTGTGATGCTTATTTGAAGTGGAGCACAATAGAAATATGCTTGATGCATGATATTTAACAGACAAGTACAAGCAATGATATGTAATAATAATGTATTTAAAATTATAATTATTTGGGTTCATGGGTGATTCAGAGAAAGCAGAGATTTTGAAAATAATTTCAAGCAGTCCAAAACCCGAGACACCAAATAACATTGATTATTATAAATGCAATAGTAATTTTGAATTTCAGTGGAGCAACTCCATTTTTAAAACAACAAATAAATCAATCTGAAAATGCATAATTGATTTTGTGTAAATCGACTAAATAAATTGGAGGCCATTGAAATTATAGGCAAAAATTAAAATCAACTGTTCACACAACTACTGGGAATGAGAGGAAATATACCTTCAGCAGTTATGGTCCTTTCTACTGAATCAAGTACTAAGATTCTGCTTACTTACTTCAGCCTTTTTCCGGGCTTCCATTGCTTTCATAAGCATCATATGCTGTCTTCTCCTCTCTTTTTCCTGACGGTGCACAAGACAAATTTCAGGTTTAAGTGGTTAAACTATACATTATTAACAATGTTTAAGTTGTGAAAATTTAGTTTTACTATATTTAGCATAAGTTAGACAATAGTGAACAGTTTACAATAAAAACAAACAATGGCCAAGTTTGTGTACTTTTTAGTTGAGGATTAGGAAGTAACATGGACAATCAAAAGCAAAACAGAAAAAGCAACAGATGTAAAGACAGTGTAAAACGGAAGCGTATGCTTTAAGTTATGTACATAGTTCTTGGAAAAGCAGAGCAAACCAGTGCGATGCTTCTCCATAGCTGTCAGGTATAAAGCGCAATGGTCGGCTTCAACAGGCTAATTACCTTACATCTGCTTCAGACGCAAAATATTTAGTAAAAGGCCAATTAGTATAAATAACTTGTAATTTGCCAATTTTGTAACATTTATCACCTGCACATCTAAGGTTTAAATGCAAGATTAGAATTAGCATTCCAGAACATCAACTACAGGAAAAATATTGAGCTATCCCACATCAATTTAATTCAGGAAGAATTTACCATTTTAGCAGGTTATGCTCAGATTCCAGCAAACAAAATTATTTATTTTACTAATCTCAAACCAGTATCAGAAATCTCACTTAGAATACAAGCCTTTCAATGGAGTGGAGCAGTGGGGTTACTGGAAGGTTATTCTACGCCACTCTTGCTTTTTATAGAAACATGCAGAGAAAACAGAAGCAGGAGGAGGCCATTCGGCCCTTCAAGCCTGCTCCACCATTTATTATGATCATGGCTGATTATCAAGTTCAATACCCTGATCCCGCCTTCCCATATCCTTTTCACCTCAAGTATTTCTTTCACTCCCTCTCTCTTTATTCTTAGTTCCTCACTTATCAATTCACAATCTTTATAATACATGAAGAATTTTAGAAGCTCATTACATATTTTTGCATGTCCACATTTATGATGGAAACTGCCTTTGTAAAGTTATCATGTGTAACCTCAAGCCACAGTTTTTCATCTCACAGTTCCTGTGCTGCAGACAAACTCCTAAGCCCTGACCAACTCTAGGTTTTAAGTTATTCAAATTGTTTGCTATTTAACTGTAAATAACAGTAAATCATAGAAAAGCATATTTTAAATAATCTTACATTGACATGCTCTGCTCTAATTATCACACTCCCTTTAAACCCACTTACCTAAATACTATACTTGGTCTTGCCCATGCGCAATGCTACGGTAATAAACTTGCAAAACAATTGGACCCACATCAGTGAATAAAAGAGATAGGCAATATCTCCATAAACCAGCTATGTCACAATGCAGGTAATCTGCACAGAAACAGGTGCTTCTTAGCAATTTTGTTTTATGTTTTAGATTTGCTGGTTAGAAGAAGCCAAGATCATTATAAGTTCCGGTTTTCTCCCACAAATCCTGAAGGGCTGCTTGTTAGGTGAATTGGACATGCTAAATTCTCCCTCTGTGTACCCGAATAGGTGTCAGAGTGTGGCGACTAGGGGATTTTCACAGTAACGTGCTTGCAGAGTTAATGTAAACCTACTTGTGACAATAATAAAGATTATTGTTATGATTAAATTCACTGATGTAATGTCATGTTCACTCCAGTAATACTATGGATAGAAATAGTGGACTTTACGCAATATTTACCAAATGTAATGACACGTGGATGTCTTTGTCAAATTACTAACAGCTAACTGGAACTTAAAGCAACTGCGCTTAACTTTAATTTGGTTTGCTGGAATGGCATTGTACTGAGATGTAAATAATAAAGTAATAGAATGGGGGGCAAGGAAATGAATTGAGCTAAAATCAAACATGTAATGGTATTCTAACCATTTTAGAAGAAATACATTCAATTTTAGGGCTTACATATTTATCCTTTGTTGTCTCCTGCAAAGAGGTGAAGCTTTCTTTTAGGGAGACAGTTGAACATGGAAGCTAGAGTTGTTGATTCAAAAAGTTTTATTTTCTTTTGAAGTTTTAGCAGATGTATGCAATGCACTGTGCTGTAAAAGCCATGCAGAAGTATGTAGTATGACAGCAGCCAGTGCTACACTTTATGCATTACTATGACAACCATATCACAACCAAATCACGATGCGGTGTTAGATGTACAAAAAACATACCCATACCATATCTAGTCTATGCCTCTCCAACTCCTGGTAGAAAGAGTTGGCACATCATTATGAAACAGTAATCACAAAATGATAAAACCAGTTCATATTATAAGAAAAATTACTTTCCCAAAACCAAAGCAAGGCAACTTAACATGAGGAAAAAATTATGTATAATTACAATGAGGAAAGATACATTTTTCAGTTTGAACAAATATTTACTTCAATATATTCCCCATAGCTAAATAAATGAAACAGTAGAGCAAAAATTCACTAAATAATGTACAACATAGATAATTTACTAACCTGATGCTTAAGGAGAACAGCTTGTTGCCTTCTCAATTCCTTCTCCTTAAAGAGGAATAGAATATATAAATCTTCAATACATCATTTATATACTCAAAATGAACAATGAAACAAGAGATTAATTGGATGGAGGTCATAATTCAATAATATGCCAATCAATGTTCCCTGACTGGCATGAAGTGCAAGATTCTGAAATCCCTAAAAGTTAAAAGTAACTTTGTTTTGAATTACCTGTAGAGAGAAGCAACCAAATATAAAATGTTCCATATTAAACAATAGAATCAAATGGTACGGCACCATGAACAAGGTCCTGTCATATCACTATCTAAATTACTTCCTCCGTTTTGGTTAAGGCCCCTACATAACTCATCGAACATCATCACCTATCTGAATATTTGTAATACTTAATTAAATAATCTCCCTACACAATTGTCCATTAAAGTTAATTGATCTAGAGATCTATCTAAACTAACCTTCATCCGTTTCTCGGCTTCCAATAATTTTGCATTTGCTGTTTCTTCCTTCTTTTTCCTCTTAGCCTGTGCATGCAAAACAGGTCTGGAGGTCACGCAAAATGCACTACTGAAACAATCTCAAGCTTTTAAGATTACATGCTATACAAGACAGCCAGTGAGCTACAGTTTCTACAGAACTGCAGCTAGGATTTGTAAATATTTCTAACAACTTAAAAGTGAACACACGAAGTATAATATATATATAATATATATATATATATATATAAATAAATATAAGGGAGAGAGAGAAAGAGAGATTTAAGGGCTATTCAAGAACTCCCTATATCAGACCCAAAATATTTGCAATAGTATACTACCAAAAGTATGAGAATTCTTAAAATGGTACAGGACTAATATCCACCAACAGAAGGGATTGTGCCATGCAAAATTGTCATCGTGCCCGGAGAAAAGCCTTCTGAGACAATGGAGATAGATGAATATATCTAAAAACGTGTGTAACAATTATTTTTAAAATAACATACTGAACAAATACTTGCATGTTCCCACATTTATGTACTCAACTATCTCAGATATTTTCATTAATAATGACTATTATGAGAAGAAATTTAAATGCCACATCCAAAAAAATCTACTACTTAAGATTTGAAATTAAAAAGGGCATAAACATATACTTTCAGGTACGGACAGGATTAAGAGGATGCTATCGGCACTACATTGAAATACAGATTTGAGGTTCTGAATGAAGAATAAAAAAAGGTCAATGTCGTGCAGCACTGCTTGCTGGCCTTTGGAATTGTAAAAAAAACCCAATAATTTCACAATATTGTTTGTTTAAAGTGAATGAAAGGTCATCAACTTCACAGAGACTGCCAGGTCTGCTGATTATGTTTTTATTATAGTCCCTATTTATCACATCCAGACGCTAACCAAATCCTTTTGTCAATGTATTGCCACCAGAATGGAAGGACCTGCAAGAGTCACCAGGGTTTCCTAAACTGTCAAGAGTCACAGAAAGATTATTGGGAGTCGCAAGTTCTGGAGCAGCAATGATGACTGTCGACTGGTGACTCTGGTGCCACAGACTCATAGAATTTACAGTGCAGAAGGAGGCTATTCGGCCCATTGAGTCTGCACCGGCCCTTGGAAAGAGCACCCTACCTAAGCCCACACCTCCACCCTATCCCCACACCTCCACCTTATCCCCGCAATCCCACTTTACCTTTTTTGGACACTAAGGACAATTTAGCATAGTCAATCCATCTACCCGTGCACATCTTTGGACTGTGGGAGGAAACAGGAGCATCCGGAGGAAACCCACACAGACACGAGGAGAACGTGCAGACTCCACACAGACGGTGACCCAAGCTGTGAATCTAACCTGGGACCCTGACCCTGTGAAGCCATAGTGCTAACCACTGTGCTACCGTGCTGCCCACTTGAAGCGGCACTGAGGTTTTATTACATGCACATGCACAATTCTTTGCTCTAAGGCCAGAGAGTCTTTAAATCACTAACTGAAAGACCCTTGGCCCCCATTCAACAATCTCCAAACCCTTGCTTTTAACCTGGGTTTGGAACAGTCTTCAAGCATCAAAATGGGATCACAACATAATGCCAGCTACGTCATTGTCCAGCTATGAGGAACTGATTATCTTTCTTCCACTAAAAGTTTAAGAACCAGAATTTTCAGCAATATCAGCGAACATCAGAATTTCAACCTCTGTTCACCCCAACCTCCAGTCTCGTATTCATACCAGAATTGTCCAGAAAAATAATTAAAATACACGGCAGAAAACATGTATAGTGGCTGATTAGAACCAGCACAGCCAATATCCAATACACATCCAAGATACAGAAACACAATAGAAAATGGAACAGTAGGTAATTGAATATTTAAATAAAAACAAAAAAGATTAACCATTTTTCCAGGTTTTCCTCCTTTCATTTTTAGAAAAATTGGAAAAACAAAGCATTTTTAAAAATTTAGCAATAGATGTTCATGGCTTATCAGGCTGGCATAAAATGGCACCAATCTTTTAAAACAATGGGTGAAATTTTCAGGGAAAATTGACAAAGAGTCACTTTCGGTGAGAAAATCGGTGTGGTTCCTGCCTGTCCCAATGATGCAATCCGCATTGCAATTTTCAGGTACTTAGAAAAAGCGTTTTTTCCTCCACGTGAAAAATGCACGTGGATTCACCTGATTCAGGGGTCATCCGAGCACATCAATTAAGCTGCATTTAAACAGCTCCACAGCACTTGATCTCATTCAAACCAGGAGGATGGTAGCAAGAAGACCAGCTCCTCGATGTACAGAACGTGCCCTTACCCATATGATGGGTGCCAGGAGGAGAGGCAGGCTACAATATACCCTCAGGCTGGCAGGAGGCCCTCTAGCAAGGTGAAAAACCCAGGCTGGGTGACTGTCGCAGCACGGGTCAGTGCCAGCAGCTTGACCAAGAGTACAGGTGTCTCCAATCAACCAGTGTAAGTGTTCTCTGCACCCCACACTTCAGGCACCCCTCTCCCTCTCCCCCCCCCCCCCCCCCCCCCCCGGAATGTCACCTCAATAACACATGCCGCCATCTCACAGGGTCCAGCACCCGACCTCCAACAAGTATCCACAAACACCCCTCACACTCCTCATCAGAACCCCTCCCTGCTTACACTCAGTGCCCACATACATCAGATGACATTGCCATCTGACCCGCAGGCACCCAACTCACATCATTGCCATTTGTTACTGCAGGCGAAGCTTGCCCAAAACTGTCACAAGAGAGAGAAGACGGGTAGTGAGATGCCCGAGCTGAGGATCCTGAGAGCCATGGAGCTGGCGGGGGAGTAGCAGGAGCAGACCTGTGCTGAGAATGAGGAGGGCTTGTGAAAGAAGTGAGGAGCTACTGTACCTTCATCCAGATGACCAGTTACAAGTGAGTTGTGTAGTCCAAACATTTGACCAGGCCACATATTAAATCCATGTCGCTTGCCTTGTAGGAACATCATCTGAAGAACCTGACCAATCTACCAGCTTTGTCCCATGACCCACCCTTGACATCACCTCAAAAGAGATCTCAGAGGAGGAAACCTATTGGAAGGCCGATAAATCCCCAGGGCCTGATAATCTACATCCCAGAGTACTTAAGAAAGTGGCCCAAGAACTAGTGGATGCATTGGTGGTCATCTTCCAAGATTCTATCGACTATGAAACAGTTCCTATAGATGAGAGGGCAGCTAATGTAACCTCACTATTTAAAAAGGAGAGTACAGAGAAAACAGGGAATTATAGACCAGTAAGCCCGACATCCATTGTAGGGAAAATTCTAGAATTAATTATCAAATATTTTATAGCAGAGAACTTGGAACACAGTGGCTGTATCGGACTGAGTCAGCATGGATTTTGGAAAGGAAAATCATGGTTGACAAATCTAATGGAATTCATCGAGGATGTAACTAGTAGAGATGATATGGGGGAGCTAGTGGGTGTAGTTTATATGGACTTTCAAAAGGTATTCAACAGCCTCACATAAAAGATTAATGTATAACATTTATATACATGGGATTTGGGGTAGTGTATTGGGATGGATAGAATGGATAGATGGATAGAGTTGGCAGACAGGAATCTAAGAGTCAGAATTAACGGGTCTTTTTCAAATTGACAGGCAGTGACTAATGAGGGACCGCAGAGATTGGTGCCAGGACCCCAGCTATTCGCAAGATACAATACTAATTTAGATGAGGGAACAAAATGTCACATCTTGAAATTTGTAGATGACACCAAGTTGGGTGGGAGGGTGAGCTGTGAGGAAGATGCAGAGATCCTTCAGTGTGATTTGGACAGGCTGATTGAGTGGGCAAATGAATGGCAGATGCAGTATAATTTGGATCAATGTGAGGGTATTCATTTGGGTAGCAAAAACAAGGCGGCAGACTAATATCTGAATGGCCATAAATTAGGAGAGGGGAACGTACAATGTTCTCGTACATGAGTCTCTGAAGGTAAGCATGCAGGTGCAGAAGTCGATAAAGAAGGCAAATGGTATGCTGGCCTTCATTGCGAGAGGATTTGAGCACAGGAGCAGGAGTGTCTTGCTGCAATTATACAGGGCCTTGGTGAGGCCACACCTGGAATATTGTGTGCAGTTTTGGTCTCCTTATCTGAGGAAGGATGATCTAGCTATAGAGGGAGTGCAGCGAAGGTTTACCAGACTGGTTCCTAGATGGCAGGACTGACATACGAGAAGAGATTGAATAGGCTAGGATTGTATTCGCTGGAGTTCAGAAGAATAAGGGGGGGATCTCATAGAAACCTATAAAAATTCTCATAGGACTGGACAGGTTCCCGATGGTGGGGTGTCAGAACTAGGGGCCACAATCTGAGGATATGGGATAGACCGTTTAGGACAGAGATGAGGAGAAATTTCTTCACCTAGAGAGTGGTCAGCCTGTGGAATTCGCTACCACAAGATGTAGTTGAGGCCAAAACATTGTACATTTTCTAGAAGCCATTAGATAAAGCACTTGGGGTGAAGTGGGGGGGGGGGGGGGGGGGGGATCAAGCAGGATTGAGTTGGATGATCAGCTATGATCATAGTGAATGGCTCCTCGATGAAGCATCACGACTATCACCCACACCATCCACTATCGCAGAGACACACAACTTGGTGGGTGACCTTAGCAGGCAGGCTTCTGGGTCATTACCTGATGAGCACCACAAAGCTTCTGATGCACATCAGCTGGAAGCAGGAATGTCCAAGGGATCGGACAGTCGGAGATCTGCTGGATCCTCCCAGGGCTCAGTTGTGCCCTAGCCAGGTTGCGTGCCTCTGGACACATTCACCCCTCAGCTGCTGCAGATACAAAGGCAGAGCCGGGAATAACAGGAGGGGTTGTCAGCTACACTCCTGAGACTCCTAGGCCGAATGGAGGAGTCCCAAGCCTTTTGTCACAGGAGATGGCATTGGCAATGCGTGGCACCAAGGCCAAGGGTGGTGTCTGCATTGTAAATCCTGGGGCAAGAGGTCAGATCCATGATGGGAGAACTCCAAAGCGTGGCTCAGTCCCTGAAGACCATGGCGAAGGGGGTTCAATTGCATGGTTGGACAATTGCAGGACTCCAGGGCTGGCAGTGTCAGATGGTTTTGAGGCTTCTGGAGCTTACTCCAGCTGCCCCTCCATCCCATAATTAACCCAAGGGCCCACAATTTGATTTGATTTATTGTCACATGTACCGAAGTGCAGTGAAAAATATTTTTCTGCGGCCAAGGGAACGAACACAGTACGTATATAGTTGACAAAAAGAATTGACAAATGGTACATCGAAAAACAGTGATTGGTTACAGTGCGGAACAAGGGGCCAAACAAACAAATACATGAGCAAGAGCAGCATAGGGCTTCGTGAATTGTGTTCTTACAGGGAACAGATAAGTCCGAGGGAGAGTAGTTGAGGAGTCTTGTAGCTGTGGGGAAGCTGTTCCTACGTCTGGATGTGCGGGTCTTCAGACTTCTGTAACTTCTGCCTGATGGAAGGGTCTGGAAGAAAGAAAAGCCTGGGTGGGAGGGGTCTCTGATAATGCTGTCTGCCTTTCTGAGGCAGCGGGAGGTGTATACAGAATCAATGTGAGGGTGGCAAGCTTGTGCGATGAGTTGGGCATCCCAACTCTCTGTGCACCCAGAGGGAGGAGGATCCACTGGAATACATCCCAGGCCCTTCAATCATGAGCTTCGGGGAGTGACCAGCCAATCTGAATCCCCCCTTCCGGAGACCGGCGCAATTCTGGCACAACGGACGACAGGATGACATGGCAACACCAGCATCACCCGAAAGTAGGTTGGGGCTCTCCAGAGGACGTCTACTAAGGGCATCGCAAGTAATAGGGCATGGAAGGCAGGAGGCCGCCTCCACATCTGATGTTAATCCTGGGAACACATCCAGACGTAGTGGGAAGGTAGTCAAAGGAATTGTAGGGGGCACAGCATGGGTATGCATGAAGGTAGGTACAGGTAGTTGGGGGGGGGGAAATTATCATTTGTTAAATCTGCACTTCACTGAATTAAATATTACTGTTCTTCACCACCGTAACGCCTCACATTCTGTAATCCTCCTCCCAATGGCACAGTGCTTCTCCCCATCGGGACACAGTTTTCTCACAGGCCCTCTACATCTGCCAAACAATTAGGCCCACTCAGCACAAATGTTTAATTCACACTGATAGGGGTTCGGGCAAGATTCAGTGAACCCTAGACACTCGCCACTAATCCCCCTGTCAGTCAGACACGAGCCATCGAATCAGCGTGTTGGCAGTCGACAGCAGACAAGGGTCAGACATACCCAGTAGCTGAGGAGCATCACAGATGATCACTGCTAGTCATCATCACCCTCCCGAGCTGACCAGATCCTCAGCAGCCTCTCCCCCGACTCCCTCATGAACCTGACACTCCTCAAGATCTTCCTCAGGAAGGTCGTCATGGCTGCAGAGTAAAGTTGCATGGGGCACAACAGACCACCACAGTGCGGGAGATCCTCTGTGAGCTGTCCTGGAGGACCTCAGCAGAACTGCATCTTTAGGAGGCCGATGCACCGCACTATTACAGATCGGGTAGCATCTTAAGCATTGCTGTACCATGCCTCAGCTGAGGTCTCTGGCCTCTGCACTGACGTCATCAGCCAAGATCTCCGGGGATATCCCTTGTCCCCCGACAAGCCATCCTTGCAGCCTGGGGGTGACCCTCAAAAATACCAGGCATCTGCGCTTTGCCGAGGATGTAACTATCATGCATGCTCCCTGGAAAATAGGCATGAATCGAGTGTGGTGGTCACACACCAGCTGCACATTGAAGGAGTGAAATCCCTTCCGGTTTATGAAATGGGCTACTCACTGGTGCCAAGGACCGCGAAGAGCGATATAGGTGTAGTCCACAGCACCTGTGGCAAATCATAGCCCATAGCCCCCTCATCTTGCTGGGCCTGGTCCAGTTCAAAATGAACAATATTAAAAGCCGTAGCAAAGAGTACATCCGTGACACCATAGCATAAAAATTCAGGGCCGCCGTGATCTTTACAGCCATGGGGAGCGGGTGTCCTCTGCCGTCACGGGGCGCCAAGTCAGCAAGGATGTGGCACAAGTACCTCACAGTCTCCCTACGATACATGTTGCCTGAAAACTCCATGAAGGGCACTTCCTGTACACCCTTGGTCTTGTTCTGTGCCCTCAGCCCCCTGTAAGGCTGGTGCGGCCTCTGGCCCCTGAACTTGCCCTGCAACTCCCTGATCTCCTTCCGCAGCATCTTTCCTGCATGCAACCATACATTATTGCTGGAGTCCAGTGCTGTAATAAGTAGTATGGCCAGCTCCACCAGCTCTGTACCAATATGGAGAAGATGCTTACAAGGGATGAGAGAGATGGTCAGTTTGGTGTTGTAGCCGGATATAATAATCACTTCCCCTCAGCTGTCGACTTCCCGGACCTTTTCAGACAGTGGCCGCTTACTGACAGCTCAGGTGTCCTCCCCATCTCCATTGCAAGACTGGCCGCGGTCTCTACCCTCGCTCTATTAGACTCGCCTTTGCTCTTCTCTCTGTTTCTCCCCTCCCTTATACTCAACACTTGGGATTCTGACAAGAGCCAGTTTAGCTCACTTGGCAGGACAGCTGATTCATGATGTAGAGGAAGGCCAACAGCACGGATTCATTTCCCATACTGGCTGAGATTATTTACCTTCTCAACCTTGCTTCTCACCTGAGGTGTGGTGATGCTCAGGTTAAATCACAAACAGTCAGCTCTCTCTCTCAAAGGGAAAAGCAGCCCATCATCATCTGGGACTATGGCGACTTTTAAAAAAAACTTTGCTTGCTAACATTTGGGATTGTAGCAGGAAGGGGAATGTTCGCAATCCATAATAGGCAGGGTCAACTGGACATTAAAGTCCGCCATGGGGGGATAATGGATCATGACTGGCAGGTGTTGGGGTCTAGCACAAAACCTAGCCCAGTGCCTCTTCATCCCATGCACCCAAGAGTTGAGCCCTGAACCAGGGGTACTCATCCCATTCCTTGACTTTGAGACTCTGTGGGCAGCTGACATTGTTACGGGTTAACTCTTGATGGCCAATTCGTTTGATGAGCATGAGCATCAGGAACGTTAGAGGACATGATTCCGTAATGCTTCCCTTTTTACTTGGGCTGCATCATTCAGAGATTTCATTGCTGTTATGCCTCGACACTTAAGATCAACCCACAGACTGGGCACCATGTTGCCTTCTCTTTCGGGGTCTCATCCACCCAGCCCATTCGGCCCGGCTCCTTGACAATCATCATACAAGCCCTTGCAGCCTGGAGCCACATCAACCTTATACCACAGACAGCAGACTAACACAGCACTAAAATCACTTTTAAACACAGCAGGCTTCAGGACAACCCTCACCAACCACAACCTCCATCCTGAAAACCACCCAACCAAATCCCCACCCCTGGAGCTGGCCAGCGGGCTCCATCCCCTTGGACTCCCTGGTCCTCAGCGGAGACAATGGCGCTCACGTCCTTCCTCCCTCTTGGAGGCCAAGGCACCTGGCTTCTGTTTTTAAAAAGCAGCAGTACTTCACGCCACTGTGACATTACACCTGATAGGTGGGAAGACTCATTGGGAGGTTGAAGATGCAGAGGAGGCGACTAGGGGCTTTTCACAGTAACTTCATTGAAGCCTACTTGTGACAATAAGTGATTATTATATTTTATTATCATACCCTGCAGCATGTTTATTGGTAGCTGGAGCTGATCCTCCGTTGGCTGGCTCCCATTACTGTCAATGGGATTTTCCATTGAATTCATCCCATGCCACTGGGAAACCTGAGGGCTTGCCATCAGCAGGACTGGAGGATCTCGCTGGCGAGAACGGCTAGAAGGTCCCCTTCAGCAATGTTAACCATGCTAAGTACATAGCGTATCTTATAAGTAGACGGTTGTTGCTTTTTTTTTTAAACAAAACACAATGATATTAAAGTAAGGTTAAATTGATAGAGAAAGTCTGAAATTTGTCTCCTTGCACACCTCCATTTAAGAAGCGCTCTTTCAGTTTGGGCCATAGTGTTTGTTGGCCAAATATTGGGGGTGGGGTTCTGTTATCTCTAAACTGGCCTAACAAACATATTGGGCAAGATTGTTTTCATTTATTTTGCTGATAAAGTAGACAAATATGAAAGATTTATCTTGCCCACACTGAACAATATCAGCAAGTCTTTGCATCTTCCATTTCTAGAGTTCCGTTTTAAAATAAATCGCCATCATTCTCCAACAAGCAATCAAATTTCAAAATTGCTGTATTTTAATTTGACTCTCCTTCAAGATTTAAGACCCAGAAAATTTTATATAGTGGGAATTTCATGCAAAATGTGTCAAGACATGCAAAGTGGTTGAATACTACTTCTGAGCCCTGCATTGCCTTTATATAATGGCCAGTGATTGTGAGAATCACATGGCGTTAACTGAGCAATTCCAGCTATTTTAACAGAGGGGTGGAATTATGATCATTAACTGTTCAACATTTATGGAAAATGTCTCTGTGAAAAGACGCAGAAAAGTTTGACGTGGGTACATAATGGCATAAATCACTCCTGCCATAATTTTCTGGAATTTCCACATCATCACATCATAATAATGGTGTACCCCATTGGTCCATTAAAACCGTAGCCAAGCTTTCAACAAATTCAGGAGATCCTAGGGTTTGAAGACATTATTTATATTAAACTTCACTAATTAAAATAATACTTAAAAATATGTCAAAACTGCACTTATTAAATCATACTTTAAATATTCAAGTCACTAACCTTGTCAGAATAGGGTGTACCTTAACACAGCCACCACAGGGACTGCAAACCCATATGAGGCACTATGTGTCAGGAAAACCTAAATGTACATACCCATTCAGATTTTCTTTACTCAGTTGATCAAAAGCTGTTTTAAATAATGATGCTTCCAGCAGTGCTCTAATGAGAAATGGCCCGAAGGAGTGTGTTCAGAAAAGGGAATCAAAATCAATGCAGCTGGTTCAAATTACTCTTCAAAAAGAAATTAGACAAGCATTATGACAATATCAACACTAGCAATGCTATCTCTTGTAATAAATTCGTCTTCAGAACAAAAGAGCCATATCATGTCTGTTCAAACACAGGGCGGTTCACAATTTCCGTAAAACAAGCGATCCAGTGAACAGAACAATTCGGTCTCATCGTCACAAGAGCAAAGTATTTTATATCACCTAAATTGCACACTATGCCTTGCACACTTCAATAGCATCACGTCTTTCAAAGGCTTCACATCTGCCTGTGGCCTAAGGGAATCTCCAAACATCAACATCTGTTGTACAAAAAACAAATTAATAGTCCAACTGACTAAATATGAATGAACTAAAGAGTATCAGGAATGATCAATGAGAAACAAGAAATTCAAGCAATTCAATCTCACTTTTCTCACATATAGCCATGAAAATTCGTTTTAAATTGGCAATACAATGTCAGACATACCTCCAAGAATGTTTACGGCGGTCTACCACTTAATCTGAAATCTGGACCCGAGTTAGAAATTTCCCTCCTGTATTTTGTGCCACCCATGGAAACATCTACTCCTCTACTAATACCACACTTCTAAAATTCCAACCGTCTGGCCTTTGGTCCTCTGTTTACATGGCATTTGCTGCAGCTAGTAATTGATACCATAATTCCCACTAAAATCATTACCGTCTCTCAACCTGGCTATTCCCCAGTAATGTGCTTATCTCTGCTTCCTGAAGTGCAAGGGGGAGACAGACTTGACAAGATATGGTGAATACCTACTTTAGCCATTAATTGGCATATCTGACGAGAACACTTGAAGCACCATCGAGTCCGGTTCTCATCCTTTAAATCTGCTTATTATTCTATGGTAATCCTGGAATGCAAAGCAAGCCCGCAGCTTCATTTTTCTTTTGCTACAAATAGGTTTCTTTTTTCTACTGCAAGCAGGTTTCTTTAACCTGTCTCTCTCCTGCCTTCTGTATCATCACCTCTAATATGAAGTGCAGGAAAAATATGAACTTCTTTGTCACCAAGATTGAGGCAATCCGATCAGCTGCCTCTGCTTTGTACCTCTCTTCCATTAACTAATTGGGCCAAAATTCCTTTAACTTTCCCTCAGTTCCCCTCTCTTTCAAAACTATTATCCCTTTCCTTAAAAATAACCCCATCATCCATCTCCAAACTTTCTTTCCTCTCCAAAGTCACTGAATGTGCAGTCACCTCCCAAATCTGTGCCCACCATTCCCAAAACTGCTTGCTTGATTCCCTCCAATCAAGTCTCTGCCAATACAAAGTGCCTCTTATCAAAGACATCCTATGTGACGATGGCCAAAATAATCTATGCCTCTTTGCCCTTCTCGAGCTGTCTACAGCCTTGGCACAGCTGACCACAGTATCTTGCTCCAATGTATTTCCACCGTCATCCAGCTGGGTGGCACTGCAATGGCAACTGTCTGAAACCAAATAAGACTATTTGCAACTGAAGGAACTTCTGACCATCATAAAGACTTCCTATTTCCGCCTCAGTAACATCATCAAACTCCACCCCTGCCTCAGCTCATTCATACCTCTGTCATCTCTGAACTTGACAACTTACCCCATGCCACCTCCCACCATCTGCAAAGCACATCAGGAGTGCAATGGAATATTTTCCACTTGCCTGAATAAGCACACCTTCAACAACACTCAGGAAGCGTGACACCATTCAGGAAAAAACACCCACTTGATCAATGCCTCATTCACCATCTTAAACATTAATTCTCTCCTGCACTGGTGCACAGTGGCAATAGTGTGCACAATCTAAAAGATGCACTGAACAACTCACCAAGACTCCTTCAACAGCAGCCCCATCACACACTATCCGGACTTGCATGCCATTCCTTCACAATCACTGTGTTAATAACTCTCTAACAGCACTGTAGCTGTGCCTTTATCACATGAACTGCAACAGTTCAAGAAGGTGGTTCATGATCACCTTCGCAAATGGGCAATAAGTGCTGGCCTTGCCCGCAATGCTCACACCCCATCAATAATTTTTAAAATAAAAATCTACCCTCTGTAAACTCAAGGTCATCCAAAGCTCTACTGCTCGTGTCCTTACTCAGATGTCGCATTCACCCATTACCACTGTTCTCACTGTACTACATTGGTACCCAGTAAGAAGTCTTACAACACCAGGTTAAAGTCCAACATGTTTGTTTCAAACACTAGCTTTCGGAGCACTGCTCCTTCCTCAGGTGAATGAAGAGGGATTCATGTCGCATTACATTCGTCCCCTACTATCTGGCATGAGCTTGCGAAATCCTACCAACTGTCCTGGCTTGAGACAATTCACACCTCTTTAACCTGGGGTTACCCCTATCTCTGGATCTGTAAAGACTCAATGATCTGCAAATGCTTGCATTCCAAGCATTGTCTGGCATCTTTGAATTTGTCGATTTATATGTTTCTGTAACATACCTCTTCATTCACCTGAGGAAGGAGCAGTGCTCCAAAAGCTAGTGTTTGAAACAAACATGTTGGACTTTAACCTGGTGTTGTAAGACTTCTTACTGTACTCACCCCAGTCCAACTCCAGCATCTCCACATCATGGTACCCAGTGGTAACACCTCAATTATAAAATTCTCATTCATGCTTTCAAGTCCTTTCATGGCTTCACCTCCCCTTATATCAGCAATTTACTCCCTCTGGAATATCTACAGTTAGGTGGCACTGCAAGTAAATCTGGCTTTGGGGCATCCCCAATTTTAATTGCACTTTAATTGTATCTTCAGCTGCCTGGGCCCTAAGCTCCGAAGTGCCTTCCCTAAACCACTTTCACTCACTACCTCTTTTCTCCTTTAGTGTACTCCTTAAAATCAACCTTTTTGACCATCTGGTCATCAGCCTCCTGTGGCTCGGTGTCAAATTTCTGCTTTACAGTGTTCCTACGAATATAATTTGGGGCATTTTGGGGTAAAGATGTCATATAATTGCAATTTGCTTTCGTTCATATGGGACACTCAGAATTTCCCACGATGATGATCATATTCTGCATGATAGAGATACAATGTGGAATTTTCAGCCTGTGAAGGTGGAAGTACAGTACCCAGTGTAAACCTCAACAATCAGTCACATGGCAAACAAGCATTCAAAAACGTAATTTTGGTCTTTGCAGAGGATTTCCTTCCAGCATTCTGGATAACCTTTAAACAGGTTGTAATGTTTGAGACATTTGGATGCTGAGCTGAGACACTGCAACCAGAGTCAGTCAGCTATCCGGGTCCATTTGGAATGACCACAAGCAGAAGGTGTTGGCCCATGGAGTAGCAACTACTGGAAACATTAACTTTTAAATAAGTACCAAAGCAAGAATTACAAAACCTACTATTTGGAAGAAGAGATAAAATATATTTTCAAATAATGTAAATAATCAAACCATTTTTTTTAATTGGGGAAGGAGAACATTAAATACTTACATTTTAAACAACTACTGCAAATCCAAAACATGAGGCAGAATGACAGATTTGTTACAGCACAGGAGGAGACCATTTGGCCAATCATGTCTGTGCTCACTCGCTTTAAGAGTAATTCACTTAGTGTCATATGGTCGCCTTTCCCCCATGGTCCATAACAAAACTATTTTGTAATATGTATTATAAGCAAGAGGGTTTAGAAGATCCTAGTCACTGTAAGTAATTTAGCAATTAGCCATAGTCCATAAAAGACCAGAAGCATCTCTCTCCTTTAGAGACAATTGATTATATATAGCTTGAGGGATACCACTCTAAGTGTGAGGCAAAATGAGGGGACAGGCTTCCATTAACTGCCATTGTACTCGGCAGAATTTAGAGCTGAATTAAAATTAAGAGGGCCAGGCAATATCACCTGCATTTTTGTTAGATTCTGGAATAGCCCTTACACAGGCAGTACTCGAGACAGAATCAAAACTTTAAAATCTACACATCACATCAAATTACTAATACACAAAAAAAAATCCACGAGAGATTCTACCTCTAGAATTTGCTGAGCTCTCAGTTCCTTTTCCATTCTTATTTGCTGAATTCTTTTGATTTTTTCCTGTAGAGAAACATGCACAGTATCAGCATTTTTTAAAAAAAGTGCAATAACTATTCTTAAAATTGAATAAACTAGCAAAAGATGTTAGTTAAGCAGATTGAAACTTATATTGTAGATACAAATGGACACAAATAATGCTTCTTTCAATACCTGACAAACTTAGCATCATATCTAGAGACTATAATTTCATTTGATGGAAGCTTATAAAATTATTTGGCGTATAGATAGGTGAACAGTTGGGAGGCTTTTTCCCAGGGCGGAAATGACAATTACAAGGGGGCACAGGTTCAAGGTGCAATAGACTTTGTGGCTCGGTGCAGGTGAGAACGGAAGGGGCAGCCATTTTGGTGGGTCCAGACAAGAGGGGAACCTGGAGGTAAGGAGAGTTTTCTTTCTGGTTGGGGTGGCGGGGGGGTTTGTTTTGGTGAACATATGCGTGTCCAGCTAGGACAACACAGAATTTGTTAGGAGGACATTGGCACCCATCCCGGACCTGGATTCATATCAATTGATAATGGAGGGGGCCACTTCAATTGCGTGTTAGATCCCAAGATTGATAGGTCAAGCCCCAAATCATTGACCAATGGGGAATGGCGAAGGACCTCGGGGTATTTATGGATCAGATTAGGAGGGGGGGAATCTGTGCAGGTTTAGGCATCCAGAAGAGAGGGAGTTTTCCTTCTTCTCCCACGTGCATCGGGTATACTCTAGAATAGACTTTTTTGTGGTGGGCAAATCAATGCTAAGGGGTATTGTGGGAGCATAATGTTCTATGTTCTATAATAGTGTAGAGGGACTTTAGAAGGGTTTCACAGGACGGTGCAACATCGTGGGCCGAAGGGCCTGTACTGCGCTGTAATGTTCTATGTTCTATAAATGCTGCGATTTTGATATTGGACCATGAGCTACATTATGTGAACGTGAGATTTGAAACTGGTCGAGCCCAGATGCCCTCGTGGAGGTTCAATTCGGCGCTCCTGGGGGACAAGGAATTCTGCAAGAAGGTGGCCTCAGTGATAGAAGACTATGTGGAGTTCAACCAAAATGGGGAGGTCTCACCCTCCATGTTTTGGGAGGTGTTGAATGCAGTGGTCCGGAGGGGTGGTTATATCCTATAAGACCCACAGGCAATATTAGGTAACTGTTGAATGTGGTAATGTCTAGCGGAAGTTATTATATCATTCGGTGCAAAGAAGGCTTTTGACCGGGTAGAATGGAGCTACTTGTTTGAGATACTATGCCGTTTTGGGTTTGGCATTGGACAACGTTCATTTTGTGGGTGTGATTGTCATATGCCGCTACCACAGCAAGTGTGAGGATGAACACCATGAGTTTGGGATATTTTTGGCTACATAGGAGCGCAGGTCAGAGGTGCTGCTGTCCCTGCTGCTGTTTGCGCTGGCTAGTGAGCCTTTGGCTATTGTGCTCCGGATGTCACAACTGTGGAAGGGCATTGAAAGGAGAGGTAGAGAGCAAAGTGTCATTATATATGGATGATCTGTTGTTATAAGTTCAATTCAACTGAAGTATATGGAGAAAATAATGGACCTATTAGGGAAGTTTGGTGCTTTTTCTGGGTATCAATTTAATGTGACAAAGAGGGAGGTATTCCCAGTGACATTCCAGGGGAAGAGTGCTAATTTGGGATTCAGGCTGGCCAACACATGGTTTTGGTATTTCAGGTGGCCCATGACGGAACAATATTCACAAGTGGAATATGGCCAAGTTGGTAGGAGTACAATGGGATCTGAAAAGGTGGGATGCCCTATTGCTGTCCTAAGCAGGGAGGGTGCAGACCATAAAGATGAACATTCTCCCGAGGTTTTGATTTGTTTCAAAACTGACATTCCTTCAAAAGGAGGGTAGATAAGTTAATCTCGGAATTTGCATGGCCTGGCAAGACGCAGAGGATTTGAAGGACTATTCTGCAGAGAGGAATGTGGGTTTGGGGGGGGGCTGCAATATTATTATTGGGCGGCAAATGTGGAGAAGTGCGACAGCTGGAGGGAGGGGGGAGGGTCGGAATGGGTAGAGGTGGAGAAGGCTGCTCCTATTCTCCCCCAGTTTATTACACTGATAGCCCGGTCATGGAATTGTCCCTCAAGATATGGAACCAGCTGAGGCAGCTCTTTGGAGTCTGTATGTATCTTACCTACGTCTGTACTGGCCCCAATATGAGGAAATCATAGGTTCATACCAGCAGGGATAGGCGCAGGGAAGGGGTAGAGCGGGTAAAGGATCTGTTCATGGAATGGAGGTCCACGAGGCTGAAGAGTTGCAGCGGAAGTACCAGCTGCCAGGAGGAAGTGAATTCAGATACATACAGGTGCAAGGCTTTGGGCACAAGGAGATTGCCTCTATTTGCGAAGGTATATTCCACTGGATATTGTTAACTCAGGATGAGCTCTTCTTACAAAAGGAGACAAGGACGTACCCACAACCGCCATGACAGACACTACTGGAAGACCTACTGGACGCAAGTATCCTAGAGAAAGGGAACTGTAGCGACATGTATGATTGACTGGTAGAAAGGGCCGACACCGTACTGGACGCAACAAGAAAGAAATGGGAGGATGACCTGGGGATTGAGATAGGGTGGGGACTCTGGAGCGAAACACTGCATAGGGTCAACTCCACCGCCACATGCGCAAGGCTCAGCCTGACGCAACTAAAAGTGGTACAGAGAGCCCACTTAACAAGAAACCGTATGAGTAAGTTTTTCCCGGAGGTGGAGGACAGATGTGAACGGTGCCAAGGAGGTCAGGCCAACCACACCCACATATTCTGGTCTTGCCCCAGACTTGTGGAGTACTGGACAGCCTTCTTCGAGGCTATGTCCAAAGTGGTGGGGGTGAGGGTGGAGCCATGCCCGATAGTGGCGGTCTTCGGGGTTTCAGACCAGCCAGATCTATTCCTGGGAGGAGGGCGGACGCCCTTTCCTTTGCCTCCTTGATCGCCCGCCGTAGAATCCTGTTTGGCTGGCAGTCAGCAGCACCACCCAGAGCTGCAGACTGGCTGTCCGACCTCTCGGAATCTCTCCAAATGGAGAAAATCAAATTCGCTATCCGAGGGTCAGACGACGGCTTCCACAGAACGTGGGAGCCATTCATGCAACTGTTCCGGGACATGTTTGTGGCCAACGAACAAGAGGAAGAATAGCCGGGTGACCAAGAATCAGGGGGAAAATGGACGGGAATAGGCGGAAGGTAGCCGGGGGGGGGGGGGGGGGGGGGGGGGGGGGGGGGCTACGGGTTCGTTATGGGGGTTTGTTCACATGGTTCTATGCTTATTTCTTTTTCTTGTTAATTTATTGTTTTTGTATTGGAGGGGAGGCATTACTGTTTTTCTCTGTTGTGATAAAATTTGTTGTTGAAAACTTGAATAAAAATTATTTAAAAAAAAAACTCAGGATGAGCTGGGAGAAGCGAAGATTCCAGGTATTAGTGGATGGCTGCTGGGAATGGAGGAGGCACCATTGGAGGTGATAAGACAGAAATGGGAGGAGCTGGGATAGAGCTAAATTATGCACTGGGTGAATTCAACATCATCCTGTGCCAGGATGAGCCTGATACAGTTTAAGGTGGTGCACAGGGCCCATATGACTCGAGCTCGTATGAGTAGTTTCCTCCCCGAGGTAGAGGACAAATGAGAGGTACGAAAGACGGCCTGCAAATCATATGTTTTGGGCTTGCCCACAGCTAGGGGGATTCTGGACCATGATCTAAAAATATATTTAAAAAAATACTTCACACTGTCTCATCAGTGGATACTTCATAATCCAGGAACAGTCCAAAGCTATTCTCCCATTTGCCCTATCCCAGCCGATTACTTCCACTTCCAAAACTGACGTTTTTGGCGAGGGATTAATTGGAAAATCCTCCCTCTAGCCAAAACTAGGTGAATCATCCAGTTTAAACACTCACAAACTTGGTCTCATCAATTTAAGCACTAGCTTCCATCTGCATCCTACACAGTGAATAACAAGAGACTTGCTGCCCCTATCATTTCACTCGGATTCTTGCAGACTGACCCTGTCTGTGAGATTCAGTAATATTTTTTAGGAAAACCTGCAACCAGATCCTACAATGGTTTCCTATGGAACTTTACTCTCTTAAAGTGCATTACCATGGCAATGTGGATCACATTGTCCTTACATTCAGATGGAAATCCTGATGAGCTATTCTCTAAATTCCATTCGATCTTGAAATAGATAGTTTTAAAATATAACCATTTGCAAAACCTGGCATTCCTAACACCTCCCTGGGACTTGGCGATGAAGGGCTGGCTTTTCATCTTAGAAGCGGGTAGATGGAGTCAAGAAATTTCTCGGTTCGGGTCCCTTACATTAGTGCTCAGGAAAGAAAACGCATTGTTTTACCTTAGTCACTATTGGCATAAAGCAGTCTCTTTAGAACATACAGTGCAGAAGGAGGCCATTCGGCCCATCGAGACTGCACTGACCCACTTAAGCCCCATCCCCGTAACCCAATAACACCTCCTCACCTTTTTTGGTCACTAAGGGCAGTTTATCATGGCCAATCCACCTAACCTGCATGTCTTTGGACTGTGGGAGGGAACCGGAGCACCCGGAGGAAACCCATACAGACATGGGGAGAACGTGCAGACTCCGCACAGACAGTGACCCAGCAGGGAATCAAACCTGGGACCCTGGCGCTGTGAAGCCACAGTGCTAATCACTTGTGCTACTGTGCTTCCCAGATTACATAGAACATAGAACAGTACAGCACAGAACAGGCCCTTCGGCCCTCAATGTTGTGCCGAACAATGATCACCCTACTCAAACCCACGTATCCACCCTATACCCGTAACCCAACAACCCCCCCCCCCTTAACCTTTACTTTTTAGGACACTATGGGCAATTTAGCATGGCCAATCCACCTAATTAGGTCAAGCATGAACCAGAGAAGTATGAAAACTTTATGCTCTCCTAACATAGTCCTACTCAAACAAAACAAAATAGCTTCCCAGGATGTAATGATGTGAATATATTTCCTATATTTGACTTTTCTGTGAACTATGAAGTAGACCAGCAATGAGTGGCAAACTATGGACAGGTTTATGATGTGATTTTCATGCATTGCATGAAAAAGTTGGTTAAAGCTGGCCAGACTCATTTCCTTTAGGATCTTCACTGCTGTAGAGGAGACATCAGCACACACTAAATTAAAATCAAGTGATTGCATCCATCCATCTCGGGAAGGACTATACCCAGGGTGTATGTCACTTCTGGATTTAACATAGCCTGTTGTGGTTGTAGAGGCCGATTCACAAGTTGGACTCTGTGGCTGGCACAGATAAATTAATAATTGGCCCGACATCAACTGATGTTTTTTTCCTTCTGGTGGACTCTCTTTTCTACCATCTGGTCATATATTTTCTCCTCTTTTGCCATGCCTTATCTGTCTGCTCATCTCCAGGTGTTCAGTCAACAGCAAGGACTTCCCATGCATCAACTCCAATCAACACAGTTGGATACATGGGGCTCCAATAAAATCAGATAAAGCAGCTGAAAGTGCTATATGGTTAGCCCAATGTTCCACACAGTTCATTACTATTTTGACAGTTACCTGGTAGGCTGAAAACTGGAATTCGGAGGTCATTGTTTCATCATAACATGTGATGCGGCACATAAAAATCAGTGATGATAGAAAACACACAATAACCCAAATTATAGAGAACAAGCAGTTATCAAGAAAGAACAGTACGATATTTTTGTTCAGCAAAGGAAATATTGATGTAACGCAAAAATGGTGCAACAAGAAACTGCAATTTTGGCTTTTAAGGCTTGCCCTTACAAATAGTTCAACGTGCAATGTGATGGACAGTCCAATTTATTCATTCTTGGGCTATTAATTTAGTAAACCTTCTCTGAACTGCTTCTAATGCATTTACGCCTTTCTTTAAATGAGGAGACCAATGGTACTCCAAATCTGGTTTTACCTGCTTCCTATACAACTGAAGCATAACCCCCACTCTACTTAGATATTCAATTTTCCTCACAATAAATGCTAACATTCTATTCACAGCGCCAGGGACCTTGGTTCGATTCCCGGCTTGGGTCGCTGTTTATGCAGAGTCTGCACGTTCTCCCCATGTCTGTGTGGGTTTCCTCCGGGTGCTCCGGTTTCCTCCCACAAGTCAGAAAGACGCACCGCTAGTGAATTGGACATTCTGAATTCTCCCTCAGTTTATCCGAAGAGGCGCCAGAGTGTGGCAACTAGGGAGTTTCACAGTAACTTCATTGCAGTGTTAAGCCTACTTGTGACAAGAACAAAGATTATAAGCTTTTCTAATTACTTGCTGCACCTGCATACTAGCATTTTGTGATTTTCATGCACAATGACACCCAGGTCCCTCTGAATCTCTGCAATCTCTCACTATTTAAACAATATGCTTCTTTTTTATTTTTCCTGCCAAAATGGTCTATTTCCCATTTTACACATTTACTCCATTTGCTAGATCTTTGTCCACTCATGTAACCTATCCATGTCCCCTTGTAGCCTCCCTATGTTCTCTTCTCAATTTCTGCTCACTCCTTGTATATTCATAGCAGAGGGTCCACCTGGTAGTTAACCGAAATTAGCAGAGAAAAAAAATCAGGAGTTCTCAAATTACTACATCCACTATGGATTGGTTGGTTTCTCCACCCGTCAACCTTAATCCTCTTGAAACAGTAAGAAGTCTTACAACACCAGGTTAAAGTCCAACAGGTTTGTTTCAAACACAAGCTTACCCCTGCCAGGGTAATCTCTGCAAGACATGCCAGATCATCGACATGGACACCACCATTACACGTGGAAACACCACCCACCAGGTACGCGGCGCATACTCGTGCGACTCGACCAATGTAGTCTACCTCATACGCTGCAGGAAAGGATGTCCCGAAGCGTGGTACATTGGCGAGACCATGCAGACACTGCGACAACGAATAAACGGGCATCGTGCGACTATCAACAGGCAGGACTGTTCCCTTCCAGTTGGGGAACACTTCAGCAGTCAAGGACATTCAGCCTCTGATCTCCGGGTCAGCATTCTACAAGGAGGCCTTCAGGAGACGCGACAACGCAAAATTGCTGAGCAAAAACTTATAGCTAAGTTCCGCACGCATGAATGCGGACTCAACCGGGATCTGGGATTCATGTCGCATTACATTCGGCCCCCACCAACAAGCCTGGACTTGCAGAGGCCTACCGACTGAACTGGCTTGGGACAATTCACACCTCTTTAACCTGGAGTTACCTCTCTCTCTGCATCTTTGATGATTTGATTGCCTGCAGGTGCTCGCATTCCGGGGCATCTCTGACTGTGTCTATATAAACATTTCTGGAACAAGCCTTTCCATTCACCTGAAGAAGGAGCCGTGCTCCGAAAGCTTGTGTTTGAAACAAACCTGTTGGACTTTAACCTGGTGTTGTAAGACTTCTTACTGTGCTCACCCCAGTCCAACGCCGGCATCTCCACATCATGGCTACCTCTTGAAACAGCACCCAGATCTTTACCTACTGAACTCTCACACACATTAACTTGTGACTTATTGCGGTGCTATCTGATATTAACAGTTGCAGGATCCTGGAAAAAAAAGACTAAAAGCCTGCTGAACTGAGAAAAATAGGTAGCACTTTCTTGCTGTTTGAGGTAATCCACTTTGCAACAAGAAATGTCTTAAATATTCTTATTTGATTTTAAATCTCCCCATATATCCATTACACTGAAGAGATAGGCAAATTCTTCAACTTTTGAAACTTCTTTAATAATTCTCAGCTGACGTTAAGCTTTTCAGCATTTAAAAAAACTAGCTGAGATTTCTCATGATCTTTCATAGAAAAGTTTAATCTGGTACGTTTTTACTCAACTTATTAAATCTTGAAACATTTGCCTTTTTTCTCCTCAATTCTCATGTATTTGCTTTGTTTGGCCCTTGTTCTGCACTGTAACCAATAACTATTTGTCGATGTACTGTTTGTCAATGTACTCTGTCGATTATTCTTTTTGTCTACTATGTACATACAGTGTACGTTCCCTTGGCCACAGAAAAATATTTTCACTGTACTTTGGTACATGTGACAACAAATAAATCCAATCAATCAAAAAATCAAATTCCTTTTCAAATTCTTCACATTTTAAATATTTTGTCACATTTCAGTTATACAGATTCAAAAAAATGATTTAGCTTAAAATCTGATGGCCTTTAAATATATCACTGAATTCTTATCTAATAAGCACGCATGTGAATGAAATGGAACATTAAAATATCTAAAAGCTAGCAACCCATTCTGGGTGTGACCAATACAATGGTACTTGTTAGCCAAAAGCTCAGAGCAAATAAAACAACATTGATAAAAGTTGCAGAAACAGATTTGTGCATCAATAGTCTAACTTTGCTGCACATAGTATTATTTTATTTTAAATGTATTTTTAGTAAATTGTGAGACACAAAATTGATACCAAAAGCTCTGATACATGAACCACAAAGCAATGAAAGCAAAATCTCAAATTCTTCAGGTAAAACAGGACTTTGGAAAACAACTATGGAATCCGTAAAAAAAAAAACTGTTTAGGATACATGGATGAACACTGCACTGAAAAATACAGAAAAGGCACAAATACGTGAAATACCATTTGGTAATCCAAAGGCAGCTACTTCCAGAAATCACAGGTCAATATATTAACTGTACATATCCATCACAATTCATAACAGAAGCTGCAGTAGTGGCATAAAGACAAACCTCCCTCTTGGCAGTTTTAAGTTCCATTATAGTTGAAATACCACCGAAAGCGTGGGATAAAACTGCTTGCCTTGAGAGCGTAAAAATATAAATATGAGACAAAAATACTACTCAAAGGCACAAGAGAGATAATTTGGTAAATGTTAAAAGCAGCAAATTAAACATATTAGAGTACCTGCTGTCTCATCATCTTCAGTTGTTCCTTTTGTTTCCGTTTTTCTTCTGCTGCCATTATTGCTGGAAAGAATATTTGCCCAGTAAATTCAGCAGGTCTAAACAAACAATCCAAAAATCTGTAACCGTTTTGTACAGTAGGTGACAACCCCAATAAAAAAAATTTCAGTACTTACCTTGTTGTTTTCTAGCTTCTTTAGCTTTCTGTGCCAATGCTTGCTTTTCTAGTTTCTGCATCATCTTTAATTCTGCTGCTTTCTTTGCATATGCTGAAAACATTTCAAAATAAAATCAAGTAATTGACTTTTAATAATGATACGTAATGTATCCAACTTATACATGCTTACCTTGAGCTTCCAATTTTCGTAACAGTTTTGCATCACTGTTCCTTTGGAAATCTGGTCTTGCAATATTTGGTGGCCTGCCTTTACGACGTCTCACTTTCGATTCGTCTCTAGCACGCTGTTTTTCTGGATTTGGTGGACGTCCTCTCCGTCCTTCCATTGCCTTTATTTTTGGCATTATTTCCTCGTTTTTTAAATGGCACCACTGCATACCCTGAAATGATGTTTAGCAGGATTTTTTATGAGTCTAAACTGAGATTTTTTAATAATAAATTGTATTAAACCTAATGTACAGCATAGCTAATGTGTCCACTTTTATTAATGTAGTATTCGTCATTCTTTCACTTAAATTATGTTCCATAAATCATTTATATGTTGATTTGCATCACAAACAGGAGATGCACATAAAAGAGATGCAAGTGCATTCCAATCACTCAAGTTTGATTTCACTGCACTTACCTCTCTTTGAAGTGGTAAATGTTTACAGACATTGAGGTTTCACCACATGGGCAACTGGACCATGAAGGGATGTGAATGGATCAAAGCTGCAGATCGTTTGTAGAAGCTGTCAATCAAAGACCACTACTGGAAAGCTTTGAATGGCTTTCAACTAATGGATCTATGGGAACCAGATGCAGGCACAGTTGCTCACCTTCCAGGAATGGACACGTGGAGCTGCAAGGTATTACAACTATAATGCCTTCCACTGCCCCTAGCTGGACTGCTCTCTAGCTTCCAGATAGGGGTCCTTTTTAAGGGGGAGGGATCCCCATAGCAGGGGTTCCCTGTGCGGGGTGGTTCCCTGGAGAAGGGGGTTGGCCCTATTACAGGAGTCCCTGGGGGTGGGGGGTGTCCCAGTTCGGGTCACCCCGTATTTGGGGGTCGCGTACCCAGGCAATCCAGTAGCGGGGCTGCTGTGGGAGGTTGGAAGTGGTGTGACTTGCAGTGGGGAGGTGGCCCAATAGTGGGATTCCCTGGGAAACCCTCGTATTCCACGCCATGCCTAAATTTGCATGGCATGAAACACTGAATTGCATCCTGCTTTACGACCCCAGGGGGTTCGTAAAACTGGTGCAATTCAACTCCGACGGGAGCACATAGTCTCCCAAATGAAGAATTCCACCTTATTTCAAAATAGCATCACTAAGAAGGAATTGTAGGTGTCTCGCAACTGAAGATAATGCTCAGACAGCCGTGCTAAAATGTACCTGTTTGCATCCTAATTCAATTGGTGGCTGGTAAAAGTGCAAAGATTAAAGAAAAACAAAGAACTTGCATTTATACAGAACCTTTTAGGACATTCATAAATAAGCTTTACAATCAATTAATTATTTCAAAAGTGCAAACACCATTGTTAAGTACGCATAAGGAGCAGCACATATTTTCACAGCAAGATCCCATAGCCAGCAGTGGGATAAAAAATTACTTTTTGTTTTGGTGTTAGTGAACAGATAATTGTTGGCTTAGGCACTTCAAGAACTGTAACCCTTCTGCACTGTAAATTCTATGAAATTCTATAAGAACCCATCATGCCCTTTATAAAATCTTTAACAGATAGACAAGCCCAAATGAACACTTATCTGAAAGATAACACCGCCAACAAAGTGCCATTCCTTAGTCTGGGTTGACTCTGGGCAGTACTTTGTGGGACTTGCACATATGACTTTTGACTCAGAATCTCAAGGGTAATAAGCTGATGCTTATTAATATTAATCATTTTTAATACTAAGTTTATACTGAAAAGACCTGCCTACTCTTTCCTAAGATTTTCTAAATCTGCACAAGTGACCTAAAATTAGGGCAATATTAGGGATCATGGATCATAATATATATGATTGACAGCAAAAATGAACAGGAAAACAATTTCTATCTACTACTGGCACATGATTTTGATGCATATTCTCCATAACATTTCAAGTAATGAAAGCTTGAAGTAAAAAAAAAAGAAATTCAGCTGTGAAGCATTCATAGAATCACAGAATCCCGACGGTTGAGGAGGCAATTCAGCCCATCTGCACCGACTCTCCAAAGGAGCACCCTACCGAGATCCACACACCCACCCTATCCCTGTAATCCCAACTATTGATTGCCACCCTGATCCAAAATAATGTTCATATGTTATTGCTTCAAATGAAACTAGAGTTAAAAATGTAATTTATGAAATGGGAAAAGAAGGGGATTAAGACTCTAGATTTGTTTCCTCGGGGTCGATTTGCAGGATTGGGGGAGCTGGAAGCGAAGTATGGGCTGGAGCAGGGAGAAGTGTTTAGGTATATGCAGGTTCGGCACTTTGCCAGGAAGGAGATACAGAGTTTCCCGGAGGAACCGGCCTCCATGTTGTTGGAGGAGGTGCTGGCGGCAAGTGGACTGGAGAAGGGGACAGTGTCAGTGGTATACGAAGATATGTTGGAAATGGATAAGGCACCACTGGAGGGGTCAAAGCGAAGTGGGAGGAAGAATTGGGAGAGGTTATAGAGGAGGGGGTCTGGTGTGAGCTGCTCCGGAGAGTGAATGGCTCCACCTCGTATGCGAGGTTGGGGCTGATACAGCTGAAGGTGGTGTACAGGGTACACCTCACGAGGGCAAGGATGAGCCGATTCTTTGAAGGGGTAGATAATGTGTGTGAATGTTGCGGGGGAGGGGACTCCGCTAATCACGTTCATATGTTTTGGTCCTGTCCAAAGCTTGGGGAGTACTGGAAGGAGGTGTTTAGGGTAATTTCCAGGGTGGTGCATGTGAAGCTGGACCCGGGTCCCCGGGAGGCCATATTCGGGGTGTCCAGGGATCCAGGGAGATCTGTAATGATTTGATTACCTGCAAATGCTCGCATTCCAAGCATTGTCCAGCATCTCTGACTTTGTCTATATAAATGTTTCTGGAACATACCTCTCCATTCACCTGAGGAAGGAGCTGCGCTCCAAAAGCTCGTGTTTGAAACAAACCTGTTGGACTTTAACCTGGTGTTGTAAGACTTCTTACTGTGCTCACCCCAGTCCAACGCCGGCATCTCCACATCACAATATTAAGGCACTGACTTCATGCTGGGAATGATTTATAGGCACTAACATGCTCACGTACCTTGCTCAAGCAAGCACTTTTAATATATACTAGCCTACAGTTAGAGGCCTTATAGCCAAACAAACCCTCTCCACCCAGACATGCATAGCTCCATGAGGAGTCAGCGGATATCAACCAGCAGGAAATCCTGGACACTTTTCACTACCTGTAGCTGAGGTAGTGAGTATACTTGATTTCCCCACCCGGGCTGACATTGGCAATAGCATAAACCAGAGTTTAAAACAGAGATATTCCTAGTTTGTATTTCTCAGTCCCCCATCATGAAGTATATTGACTTCCTGGTTGAGGGAAAAGACCATCTAAGGTTTACAATTAATGAAAACCAAAGTCAAAATACATGCCAGTAATTATCTGTAATTAAAACTACCATTACCTGAGGCCCATCTCTGGCTTCATAGAAGTCACCAACCTTCATTTTTGAACTGAAGCTAAAATTATCCCGAGTGATGTCTGCAATTCCATTCCTTGTAAGGTACTACAGGAAAAAAATAAATGCAAAGAATACTTAAAGATCAACAGCGACAGTGCTTTTACTGATTGTTTAGATATTTACAATGTGAGTGATTGGATACATTTTGTTTAAAGAATGAGGCATTATCGATTAAGTGTCACAGGGAAAGTGTTACAGGGACGAAGCATGAAACTTACAGGAAATAAATGTGATAGTTACATGCTATACCTATACTTAATAAAAAAGAAATCATTTACATGTATTGGTAGATCTCTCATTTGAATGAATCAGAGTAGACATTATTTTAGAACAATATAATTTTTAATGCCATTTAGAGCATTAAATGTTGCGCACTATCCTAAATAAATCATTATTGGAGTAAATGGTATTCTGGATTTTTACTGATGTTGCGGGGATGTAATTCCATACTAATATCCAATATTCTGTGAAAACCATGAATGAGAAACCCTCAATGGCTAATATTTGCCATTACTGAAGAAAATAAGTTGTACACATTTTGAGGCTTCTTGGTTTTGGCAGTAACGGGGTAGTCACAGATTGCTGCAACTGCGCTTTGATAAAACTACAATATGAGACCTGGAGTGACGATATACTGTTTGCTAGTGCATGACAGCATGGGGTCTGTCGGTGTGTAACTGTGGAACAGAGCCCTGAATTTTAATACAAAAAGGTACGTAAATTTCAGAGTAACAGTAGCTACCTCGGGCTCAATTTTGATGGGATAAATAAGTTGTTTTTGACAAAATCTTTCAAAACAATTTGAAGTGCCCAATTCCCCCCCCCCCCCCCCCCCCCCCCCCAATTAAGGTGTAATTTAGCACGGCCACCCAAACATCTTTGGGTTGCGGAGGCAAGACCCACTGCAGACTAGGAGAGAATGTGCAAATTCCACATGGACAGTGACCTGGTGCAGGGATCGAACCTGGGCACTCGACGCCGAGAGGCAGCAATGCTAACCACTGTGCTACCCGAGTTTTGACAAAATCTTGCTCATATCTTCTACCTGTAGTCAGGGAAGAGCATGGGCAGAATAGTGTGTGGGCATGGAGTAGGAGTGTCAGGTCAAGTACATGTGCAAATGTCACATTTAATCTATGCCACTGATGTAGAAAGGATATCAACTTTGAGATAAGGCATGATAGTTTCATGCTCAAATTAAGAGATTCTCTGAAGTTAACTCAATAAAATTTGCAGACATATGCAAAGAAATTTCAGTAGGCTACTACAGAGTCATGAACACAGTCCAGTCCATCACGCAAGCCCGCCTCCTATCTACACCTCCTGCTGCCTTGGGAAAGCAGGCAACATAATCAAAGACCCCTCCTACTCTCTTCCAACCTCTTCCATCGGGCAGAAAATAGAAAAGTTTGAGAACACACACCAATAGATTCAAAAACAGCTTCTTCCCCGCTGTTGCCAGACTCCTGAATGGTCCTCTTATGGACAGAACTGATCTTTTGATGCATCTTCTTTAGTTGTAGCACCACATACCATATACTTCACCCGCTGTCTATGTTTATGTATTGTCATTATGCATCCTCATGTATTTATCATATGTTCTATGTGTTCATGTATGGAACGATCTGCCTGGACTGTACGCAGAACAATACTTTTCATTGTACCTCAGTACATGTGACAATAAATCTAACTATATGGTGACATCAATGTAAAACAAAATCCTAAGTTTGATCAACGAGATATAATCAAAATAGATGCATTTGTAAGACTGGTAATATAAACACAAAAATGTGTAACTTTTAAAAATTATAAATACTTAACACTTGATTTTAAGGATACAATTATTAAAGTCATGAGACTTGCAAAATGCTGTTTTCTCAGACAGGCTGGAAAGATAATATGAACTTCTAGACCTTATGTTAACCTTGACTGAAGAAATTAATAGGCCTTTATTCAATTTGTCTCAATTATAAATGACAGCAATTATTGTTCGACACTTAGGTTAACGCAAGGTAAGAGATATAGCTCAAGAGAAGATATTGATTTAAGATTAAGACATGCAAAATTAACTAAAACCAATGGATTAACTCTTATTTCAATATTTACAAATTCTAGACCCAATGGCTATTTTCAACAACCTAGCTAAGGTGGATATACAATGTCTTTGAGATATAAAATAAAGGTCTTGAGAATCCATCTTGGGTTAACATGGGGTGGAATTTACCAAGCAGCCTGCCGTGTGTTTTTCAGCTGCAGAGTCGGCCTGCAAGTGTAATTTTCTGGTCCCGTCGTTGTCAATGGGATTTCCCGTTGACTGTACCCCTCGTCGCTGGGAGACCCACACACCTTCGGTGGGATCAGAATATCCCGCTGGTGTGAACAACTGGAAAAGCTTGCCCATGTTGTCCATGTTTTTGGAGTCTTCACCTCATGCCTTGGTCTGAGGAGGGTGGTGAGATTTGTGTTCAATTGCTAGAGTTAAGCTTTCACCGCTTACTGTTAATTGCTGCTAACTACTGTTAATTGACACTGTGCTTTTTATCTTTCTGATTTTTTAACTTTTTAATGCAAGCTTTCTGAATTCACCACTTAAAAGTATTCACTCTTGCCATGTGGTTAGGTCCTTCGAACCTGATGCAATTTACAATTGGATGGTTATTGCAAACAAGTAAGCCCCATAAATCTTTGTTAACAGGCATGAGGGGATGAGTGCCAGGGCAAGTGCATGTGCATATAGCTCATCTAAAATGTCTACATCTGTGCCAATGCTGTAGAAAAGGATATATGCTAAGTACTGTCAACTTATTTGTTTTTATCATTTATTTATTTCTGTCTTCAACAGCTGTTAATAATTACAATGTGCTAAAATTCAACTTGAGTTTTTTTTAAAAAACATATCAACTCCGAGATAAGGCATGCCCAGTTTGAGATTTTCTCTTAGTTTATTGACCATAACTTGCATACATTGCGGAGTTAATGTAAAAAAAGTTGCAAATTTGATCAAAGAGATGTAATCAAAATAAAACTGTAACTAGTGTGTAATCAGTTAAATCATTACTTATTTGTCACCGTCACACACAAGCAACCTCTGCATTTGAAAATACAATTTGAACTTTACCTGAATAAAACTTTTGAAATTTAACTTTTAACGTTTCTACAAAAATCTTGAAATACAATTTGTAGAAACAGATGAATGCTGCAAAGAATTCTCCAATAGTTTGGCTGATACATCCTGGGAAATTATGTACACTACACAAGCTCAGACAGCAATCATCAATAGTCACTTTATGAGCAAAAATATTGGAAGAGAAATTATTTGATGTAGCGTTGCATCTACTCCAACTTACATCAATACCCATGGGGTAAGAAGTGTCACAGGCCATGGCCTGCGGAGCGTTCTCCATTGATACAATTAAAGAACAACGTGCAGGTATTGGCCCACGATGCTGCCTACACACAGGGATTTTACATAGTTTACATGGTGTTGCAAACTGTACCTTTCTCCATTAGGTTGGAGTACAGGCTTTTGGGAAGGGTAAAGACCTTCAAGCAAAAATGATGACATTATAATGGAAAAGGCAATTCAATGTTAATCATATTATTGTGAAATAAGTTAATATTTTATTGTTTTAATTTTGCTTAAACATATTTTGGACAAGAATAATTTTAGTAACTGAGAAATTATGGCAGAATTTTTGAGAAATTATTTTGAGTGACAGTATAAGCTTAGTGGCATAACAGAGCAATGTTACCACTTAACATTGCAATCCCAATTAGGCAACTGTCTACTGGCATTACAAGTGATTGTTACAAGTTAGTGTTCACATTTTAACCTAGGATTTCCCATTAGAAATGGTACATCATGATACAGGAAATATGTTTTTCTGTGGAAAGGAAATGCATGCCATACAAAATATTCAATAATACTAAAACAAATACAAATAAAATATTAAAATTAGTAGAACTCATTAAATCCAACTATTTTACCTGTAAGCTACAATTCTTCTTCAGCAATTTCAGATTCAACAAGATTTGAGACAACATAACATTGTTAAATCAGTTTCAGGAATTACCTTTATTACTTCAGGGTACTGACGAAGTTTCTTACCACAGGGAGCATAATAAATCACCTCTCCCTGGAGACGGCCACCAAGAGTCTTAATTCTGGTCTCTCTTTGCCACCTAATCAACAAAGAAATTCCATTCATTTTAAATGACATGGGGCAACATTAATCAGATTCTCTAATGTGTTTTAATTTTAATTAGCATAATTAGTGTTTCAGACAGTAATCTTTAATACTGTCAGAGATCAGCAAAACATTTGCGGTCAAATTAATATCTTTCTTACTACAGTACTTCTTGAAATAAAGGATCAACAGCATCAAAACTTCTCACTCTACATAAAACTGTCCATGTGTAAAAACAGACCGAGGAATATAAATAAAAATATTGTCAAGAGCCTGATCCTGTGACTAATAGTCTTAGAATATGAAAGTCTAATGGGATCTGTTTTTTTTCCTGAATTGAAAGTTGAAAGTCAAACGAGTCATAAAGTTATAGATGTTTACAGCATGGAAACAGGCCCTTTGGCCCAGCTTGTCCATGCCGCCCAGTTTTGATACTAAGCTAGTCCCACTTGCCCGCATTTGGCCCATATCCCTCTATACCCATTCTGTCTATGCAACTGCCTACTGTTTTTTAAAGGAAAAAATTGTACCCGCCTCTACCACTGCCTGTGGCAGCTCGTTCCAGTTGCTCACCACCCTCTATGTGAAGAAGTTTACCCTCTGGTCTCTTTTGTATCTCTCCCCTCTCATCTTAAACCTATGCCCTCTAGTTCCAGACTCCTCTACTTGTGGGAAAATATGCTGATTATATACCTTATCTATGCCCGCCATTATTTTATAGACTTCTATAAGATCACCCCAAAGCCCCTTACACTCCAGGGAAAAAAGTCCCAGCCTATCCAGCCTCTCTTTGTAGCTCAGCCCATCAAGTCCTAGTAGCATCCTCGTAAATCTCTTCTGCACTCTTTCTAGTTTAATAATATCCTTCCTATAATAGGGTGACCAGAACTAAACACAGTATTCCATATGCGGTCTTACTAATGTCTTGTACAAACTTCAACAAGACGTCCCAACTCTATTTCCTTGAAATCTGCCCGTTCAGCCACAGCCAAATGAGAGAGGGAATGGATAAGAGAACCCAGTGCGGAATGGGTGAGGCTGGAGGAACCCTCCTGCAAGAGAACAAACCTCTGGGCATTTGCCACGGCAGTGTTCCCATCCCTCCCAGCAAAATACATATCCTGTCCAGTGATGGTAGCCACATTGAGGACATGGAACCAAATAAGGCAGCATTTCGGTCTAACCAAGATGTCTTCCTTGGCCCCCACCTGCGGCAACCACAAATTCCCACCAGCCATGCTAGACACCACCTTTAAGAAAATGGAGACAGGACAGGGGGATGCTAGCAGTCAGGGATATTTACACAGGGGACAGACTCGCGACCTTGGGTGAACTGACAGAAGACCTGGACCTACCGAAAGGACTGGAACTCAGGCACTTTCAAATTAACCACTTTCTCCACAAGGAGACGGAAAGTAACCACAAGGCAGCGAGAGACACATTCCCGGAAGAGCTAATAAACATGGACATGGGGGGGGGGGGGGGGGGGGGGAGAGAGAGAGAGAGAGAGAGAGAGAGAGAGAGAGAACTGTGGGGACATTTATGGACGGTTGCTGGAAAGGGCAAGAAAACCACTAAACAGAGCCAGGCGAAAATGGGAGGACAAACTGGGGACAGTGGGTTGGGAACTCTGGAGCGAAGCACTGAGTAGGGCCAATTCCAGCTCCTCCTGCGTTAGACTACGCCTTGTGCAGTTCAAAGTGGTGCACAAAGCTCACCTAACCAGAACCCGAATGAACAGGTTCTTCCCGGAGGTGGAGTGTAAATGTGTAAGGTGCCAGGGAGGCTCGGCCAACCACGTTCACATGTGCTAGGCCTGCCCCAGACCTGCCGGGTTCGGGACAGCCTTCCAAGGTTGCGAAGGTGGGAGTCGAGCTATGCCCGACAATGGCAGTCTTCGGGTTTTCGGAACACCCAGAACTACATATAGGGAAGAGGGCCGATGCCCTGGCTTTTGCTTCCTCAATTGCATGCTGGAGAATCCTGCTCAGCTGGCGATCTGTGGCACCATCCACAGCTGTATACTGGCTGGCAGACCTATCTCTACCTGGAGAAGATCAATTACACCATCCAAGGGTTGGACAAGGGCTTTCACAAAGCATGGGGGCTATTCTTCAGCATGTTGCAAGACCAGTTTGAAGCAAACAGCAACTGGGGGGGGGCTTGTTCCATAACAAAGTCCTTGTTTAGGATTCAAGTTTCATAGCTACATTATAACAGCTCCTTCCAACATGCCCATTGGAAGTAGACTGTATGGAAACTCTGGAGGGTATAGACCATCATCTTCTTTGTGTACAGAATCAAGGCTGCTATATTTTTTTAATTAACCTGACAGCTTTTGGAAGGACTTTTTCATTCAAATCTCGCAAATCTCAATGTTTAGCACAAAGTATAGCTTTTGAACAATATGTTCTAAGAAATAATTGTTCTCGCATTTTGCTGCAATTAACCAATTCCATCAACTCATCCAAACCTCCTATGCCATTCCCTTCTTCCCATGCCTCTCGTCCCTGCTCTTTTATTCCAACCCCTCCCATCAATTGCATCCCATTCCCCCATGGAAGCAATCTCTGCAGCTCAGGTAACTGTATTGTTGGACTCACTTTACCTTCTGCTTTTCCTGCTCTCTATCAAGGCACCACCACCAAATGTTGGCAACAGCACATATACCCCAGACCTCCATCCACTGCCCAACAAATAAACCCATGAAGCAATCAAAACTGTGCATAAACTTAAGGACTTAATGGTTTTACTCTACCTAGAAGCGAGGCCTGATATTCCACCTGGTTTCTTTCAACAAGGCACAACAAAACAGTAATAAATACAAATCACATTTTTCGAGGCACAGTAGTGCACCATTTAAATGAAGAGTAGATAAGCTACAGAAGTAGAGGGAGATCCAGGGCTATGGGAGAGGGCAGGGCAGTGAAATCCGTTGTGAATTGCACAGTCAGCACAAACAACATAGGCGCATGGCATCTTTATTCACTGCAAACTTAATACTACAGAGCTTTACAGCCTAAGGAGGTAATTGAACCCATCTCACGACTGCTAGCTCTTTCAAAGAGCTATATAATTTGTCCTATTCCCTTGCCCTTTCCAAATAAAGATCAAAAGTTCTGTCTTTCAAAGCTATTGGAAATTCTGCTTTTGCCAGCATTGGTTGAGCACTGCCAGAGCAAGAAGTTTGCATTTACTTCAGTATAATTTTGAACACCTCCATTCGATCTTTCAATTTTTAAAAAACATTTTTATTGGTTTTCACATTTGTTTTTGACAACATTGCAAAAAAGAATAAGAAATACAAAAAGGAATAAGAAATAGAAACAGAAAATTAAAATGACGAAGGGGTAAACCAAGTAATCAGATATGAATACATAGGAAACATATAATAATAATAATAATCTTTTATTGTCACAAGTATGAAAGTCACTGTGAAAAGCCCCTAGTCGCCACATTCCGACGCCTGTTTGGGTAAGCCGGTACAGGGAATTGAACCCGCACTGCTGGCCTTCTTCTGCCTTACAACCCAGCTGTCTAACCCACTGAGCTAAACCAGCCCATATATACAGCTACGAGGCACGCTAACATTGGGCCTCCAGTAATTGGTTACTACAACTGTTCTCTTCTACTTATATGTGGCCCCATGGTATTAAAATATACCAGGGCGTCACCAAGGCATACTCCATTGATTTGCCGTGGTCGCACCCATGGGCTCTCTTTTCTTCAATACCCTTTGGTTCCTCCCTGCCCTGCTTTCCCTGAAAGCCTTCCCTCCTCCCGGCTTCCCTCCCCCCTTCTCTTCCTTTGTCTGTTTCAGCCACTCTTCTTCTTCCTCCCCCCCCCACACCCACTCCTTATTTGTTGCTGGTCACGAACAGTTTGGTAAATTGCTTCCATGTACTGTGGATGTGGAGATGCCAACGTTGGACTGGGGTGAGCACATAAGAAGTCTTACAACACCAGGTTAAAGTTCAACAGGTTTGTTTCAAACACTATCTTTCGGAGAATTGCTCCGTCCTCAGATTCACCTGAGGAAGGAGCAGTTTGAAACAAACGTGTTGGACTTTAACCTGGTGCTGTAAGACTTCTGAATGTACTGTGGAAACCTTTCTCCAAACCTTCGGTGAATTTTATATTTTCCAATTTGAGGCATTCCGCTAAGTCGGACAGCCAGTCTACGGCCTTGGGTGGTGCTGCTGTTCTCCAGTAGACAATCAGGGAGGCAAAGGCTAGGGCCTCTGCCCCTCTCCCCCTAAAAAGCTTTTGCTGTCCGGATACCTGGAAGACCCACTCGCAGGGCAGGACCAGCATGTGGGTCTGGTTGGCCGGGCCTCTCTGGCCCCATTCACATTTGTCCTCCACCTCCAGGAAGAACCCGCTCATACATGTTCAGGTCAAGTGAGCGCTGTGCACTACCTTTAGCTGCATTATGCTCAGCCCTGTGCATGAGGAGATGGGAGTTTGCCCTATGCAATACTTCGATCCAGAGTCCTCCTCCCATGTCCGTGTCTAGTTCTTCTTCCATTTTCCCTATGTCTCATCCAGCGGTGCCCTTATTTCTTCTAGCAGTTATCCATACATGTCAGTGCAGCTATCGACCCCAGTTCATCCAATGTCAGAGGTCTGTCCAGGTCACTGGGAGAATTTTGCAGTCTTCTTGCGGAGTAAATTCCTCAGTTGCATGCCCCCCCCCCCCCAAACCACCACCACATTCCTCCTTCTTTGCAGGACACTTTTATGTGTCCTAGGGCTCTGCCCCCCACTGCTCCACAAACAAACACCATGATTAGTTTGTCTATTTTGGTGAAGAGGTCCTTGGGCATGAATATCGGGAGTGATCCGAATAGGATTTGAATGTCTACACTCTCCCCGCCAGAGAGAGCAGGAGCGGGTCCCACCATCCCACGCGTGGATTCACAGGAAAGATTTCACTCTTACTGCGGTTGCGTTTGTAACCGGAGAAGGCTCTAAACTCCCTTTGGACTTACATTATTCCTCACATGCTGGCTAGAGTGTTTGAGACAAGGTGGAGCAGGTCATCCGCATAGAGTGAGAGTCCCGTCTCCGCTCTGGATGCCCCTCCACCCCTTCGCTGCTCAATGGGCGATAGCCAATGGCTCGCTTGCCAGAGCAAACAGCAGCGAGGACAATGGGCATTCTTGCCTCATGCCTCTGTGCAGCCGGAAGTATTCAGAACTAGTGGCATTTGTCCATACGCACGGCATGGGAGCACTGGACAATGGTTTCATCCACAAGGTGAACCCTGGCTAACAGCCAAACCATTTCACTACCTCCATTCGACTCTGTCAAGTCCCTCCCCGGGTGGGGGTCATAATCACGTTCAGCATGCGCCTGATGTTAGCCGTTAGCTGTCCGTCCTTGACAAAGCCCACCTTCATTAAACACCTCCTGCAGGTGCGGGGCAGTGCTGCCGCAAATTATTTATAGAAGTCCACCGGGAATCCATCCGGACCTGGTGCCTTCCCCGACTGCATGGAGCTGATGCTCTCCATAACTTCTCGCAGCTCTAGCGGTGCTTCCACACCCCATCTCTTTCCCTCCCCCACAGGTAGTATGTCCAGCCCGTCGAAAAATCACTTTATCTTGAAATCCCTCACCGGAGGCTCGGAGATGTACCGCTCTTGGTCGAAGGTCGTGAAGATCTTGTTGATTTTGTCTGGGGCCAAGGCTAGCTTGCTGTTGCTGTCCTTCACTTGCGCTATCTCCCTCTTGGCTGCCTGATTTCTCAGCTGGTGAGCCAGCAGGCGACTGGCCTTGTCTCCATGTTCATAAAAGGTTCCCAGTGTCTGGCAGAGCTCGTTCACCACTTTCCCAGTGGAGAGCATGTCAAATTCCATTTGTAGCTTTTTCCTCTCCGCAATAGTTCCATAGTCAGGGCTGTGGAGTATCACCAATCCAGAATCAATCAGCCGTTGCCTAGCCCTCCTTTCCTTCCTGTCCCTGAGTGCCCTGTATGCTATTATTTCCCTCCTATCACCACCTTCAGTGCCTCCCCGAATGCGGAGGGTGAGACGTCCCCATTTTGATTGTAGGTTACATATCTGTCAATGGCTTGTGACATTCTTTCGCAGAATGCCTTGTTGGTGAAGAGGACTGTGTCCAGCTGCTAACTATTACATACCGTCCCCTGGGTCTGTCACCGTGTTTGTTGCTGCAAAGTTCGCCCTTTTGCTAAACAGCATGGCCACCCCCTCGCTCTTGTTCTGAAGCACGCTTGGTACATCTGTCCAGCTCTTATTTACACTCAGTCTGTTCTTCTCCCTCAGGTGCGTCTCTTGAAGGAAGACTATGTCGGCCCTCATGCTTTTTGTATGGCTGATGGGGGGGTGGGATTCTGTGATCCTGAGGCTAAGTGTTGACGTCGTCAGAAACGCCGTCACGTTGCTCGGCAGCGTCAACACGGCCTCAGGATCAGCAATTCTGGCCCCTATTGGGGGCCAGCACGGCACTGGAGCGGTTCACAGCGTCAACTGGGCGCCTTGGGATCTGTGCATGTGCAGTGGCTTCCTTCAATGCGCTGACCCCAACGCAACATGGCACAGGGCTACATGGGCCGGCGCGGAAGAAAGGAGGCCCCCAGCCAGAGAGGTCGGCCTGCCGATTGGTGGGACCCAATAGCGGGCCAGGCCACATCGGAGCCCCCCCCCCCCCCCCCCCCCCCCCCCCCCGACCCTTCCACGCCGAGTTCCCGCCGGCTGAGAGCAGCTGTGGACGACGCCGATGTGACTCGGCTTTTTTACGACGGGCCGATATTCAAAAAGGGAGGTAGAGAGAAAGCAGGGAATTATAGACCAGTAAGCCTAACATCGGTAGTGGGGAAAATACTTGAATCCATTATCAAGGACTTTATAGCGGAACATTTAGAAAGCAGTGGCAGGATCAGTCAGAGTCAGCATGGATTTATGAAGGGAAAATTATGCTTGACAAATCTGTTGAAATTCTTTCAAGAGGTAACAAGGGGGAGCCAGTCGATGTGGTATATTTAGACTTTCAGAAGGCGTTTGACAAAGTCCCGCATAAGAGATTATTGTGCAAAATTAAAGCGCATTGGATTGGGGGAAATGTATTGAGTTGGATAGAAAACTGGTTGGCAGAGAGGAAACAAAGAGTAGGGATTAATGGGTCCTTTTCAAATTGGCAGGCAGTGACCAGTGGGGTACCACAGGGATCGGTGCTGGGACCCCAGCTATTAACAATATATATTAATGATTTGGATGAGGGAACAAAATGTAACATCTCAAAGTTTGCAGATGATACCAAATTAGGTGGGAGGGTGAATTGTGACGAGGATGCAGGGATCCTACAGCAAGATCTGGACAGGTTAGGTGAGTGGGCAAACCAATGGCAGATGCAGTATAATTTGGATTAGTGCGAGGTTATTCACTTTGGAAGCAAAAACAGGAAGGCAGATTGCTACCTGAATGGTTGTAAATTGGGAGAGGGGAGTGTGCAGCTGGACCTGGGTGTCCTTGTGCACCATTCGCTGAAGGTAAGCATGCAGGTGCAGCAGGCGGTAAAGGAGGTTAATGGTATGTTGGCCTTCATTGCAAGAGGTTTCGAGTACAGAAGCAGGGATGTGTTGCTGCAATTGTACAGTGCCTTGGTGAGGCCACACTTGGGAGTATTGTGTGCAGTTTTGGTCTCCTTCTCGGAGGAAGGATGTTCTTGCTCTCTCGAGTGCAGCGAAGGTTTACCAGACTGATTCCAAGGGATAGCGGGACTATCATATGAGGAGAGATTGACTGGGTTGGGATTGTTCTTGCTGGAGTTCAGAAGAATGAGGGGGGATCTCATAGAGACTTATAAAATTCTAACAGGACTAGACAGGGTAGATGCAGGGAAGATGTTACCAATGATAGGTGTATCCAAACCAGGGGTCACAGGCTGAGGGTTCCGGGTAAACCATTTCGGACAGACATAAGGAGACACTTCCTCACACAAAGAGTGGTGAGCCTGTGGAATTCATTACCACAGGAAGTAGTTAATGCAAAAACAGTGAATATATTCAAGAGGCGGCTGGATATAACACTTGGGGAGAATGGGATCAAAGACTATGTGGAGAAAGCAGGATTAGGCTATTGAGTTGTATGATCAGCCATGATCGTGATGAATGGCGGAGCAGGCTCGAAGGGCCTCCTGCTCCTATGTATCCCATTCTCCACAAGTGCTATATCTAGCCGCCTCTTGAATATATTCAATGATTGAGCATCAACTACTTCCCCTAATGAATTCCACAGGCTCACCACTCCTTGGGTGAAGAAATGTCTCCTCATCTCGGTCACTGGACACACCCATCATTGGTAACATCTTCCCTGCATCTAGCCCATCTTGTCCTGTTAGAATTTTATAAGTCTCTATGAGATCCCCCTACTTTCAAGTGATACGTGCAACTGAAGCCTCCAGTTCTCTGCACTGTTACTCTTGTTAAAATTTTCCAATTTAATGCATATGTCCCTTCCTTATTCCTGCTCCCAAAATATATCACCTCAAATTTCCCCACATTAATTGGCATCCAATCTATATTGACACAATCAATTGACATTTTATTTTAATTCCTTTATTCATTCAAGTAACTCCAGTTTGTGGCGCATCATAGAATTTATAGTACAGGAGGAGGCCATTTGTCCCATCGAGTCTGCACCGGTCCTTTAAAGAGCACCCTACTTAGGCCCACACCTCCACCCTATCCCCATAACCCAACCTAACCTTTTTGGACACAAAGGGCAATTTAGCATAGCCAAGAAACCTAACCTGCACATCTTTGGACTGTGGGAGGAAACTGGAGCACCCGGAGGAAACCCACACAGACACGGGACAAACGTGCAGACTCCGCACAGACAGTGACCCAAGCCGAGAATCAAACCTGGGACCCTGGAGCGGTGAAGCGGCGGTGCTAACCACTGTGCTACTGTCATGTGAGAGTACCTTCTTAGAAATGGGTGTTTATAAATGGGTGTGTATATAAATATCTATAGTGAGAGTACCTTTAAGAAATGGGTGTTTATTACTGCAGTGACGTCAGAGAGTGGGTGGAGCTGGGCTGTGTCAGCTTTTTACTTTCGCTTTAGGTTTTTTGCTGCAGGGTGGGTTTGGTTTCATTTTAATTTTGGAGAAGCTGCAATCACAGCAGGATGTGTGTGAATCTCTGCAAGCTTATGAATATTCATTTGCTGATCTCAACGTGGTAGCTGTTCTCAGTAGTCAATTTAAACCTGAGGTGCTTCTGTTAAAAGGTTTTGTTTTAAGTCTTATAGATGTTAAAAGGAAAGTAAGAAATACTTTTTTTTTGCTATAAAATTAGAGTACCAATTCAATTTTCCAATTAAGGGGCAATTTAGCATGATCAATCCAACTACCCTGAACATCTTTGGGTTGTGGGGGCGAAACCCACGTAAACAATGTGCAAATTCCACACGGACAGTGACCAGAGCCAGGATCGAACCTGGGACCTCAGCGGCGTCAGGCAGCAGTGCTACCGCTGCGCCACCGTGCTGCCCTCGAAAAGTAAGAATTAATTAGTGTTGTATTCTTTGGGGGTTGTATTTGAATTGAAGGTTGCTAAGATGTTCACTGTATGTTTTAAAAAGGTTAACTTGAGTTCATAGAATAAACACTGATTTGCTTTAAACCAGTGTTCAAAGTCGGGGGTGCAACCCGCGGGTGGGTCGCAGGCGGGTGTTGGGAGGGTCGCGGAGCCGTTGTCCGCGGCGCTCCCTATCGTGCAAATCCCCGCGCAGCAGCCGGCTTTTCATAACGCCGGCTGCAAGCGGCCGCGAACATTAAAAAAAAAAATTTGGCCGCATTGCGCATGCGCGCACGATGATCGGGCACACATGCGCAGTGCGGCCACTATTTTTTTGAACGGTTGCAGCTTTTTGTTTTACAAGTTCTGTAGTGGTTTTTATTCATTTATTTTATTCATCTAATTTTTATTTTTTTCATTTATTTTATTATTTTTACAAGTTCAGGGGGGGTTTTATTCATTTTAAAAATTTATTTTACTCATTTTATTTTTTTTTACAAGTTCGGGCAGGGGTTTTATTTGATAAAATTTTACAGGAAAAAAATTCAGAACTTTGGACAGATGGAGACTCCATACTTTCCGACATGAGAAGGCTTCACCTTCATCCAACAGGTTGCATTGGAGGAGCGTGTACGAGGGCCAAAGGGACCCAAAACCATTTCCTCCATTTTTGTCAGCAGCAAACAAGGTAAGAGAAAATGGTTGGTCGCGCAGGTCGGCCGGCATGGGTCGCGAAGGTCGGCCAGCGTGGCTCGCGAAGGTCAGCCAGGTTGGGACCCAAAGGTTGGCCGGTTGGTAAAAATGGGTCCATGGAAAAAAAGTTTGAAGAACACTACTTTAAACAATACTTTTCCATTTCTGCTGTTCCACACCTGTAGAGTGGGCCGTGTGTTCCCCATACCACAATCTAGTAAAAGTTGTAGGTCAGGTGAACTCCATGATACACTTTGGGGTTCTCTAAACCCTGGCCCATAACACTACTGTGCTGTCCTCATGCCTTTCCTGCTTTCTGTATCCAAATCATCTCTTGGTTGAATATTTCTTTGGTTTTAAAATCTGTTAAAAAAAATTAAGCACTGGACAGATTGAAGATAAATGGGGTGCAGATCAAGCAAAGCACAACTCTGAGTGCTCGTAACCGATTTATAACCATTAGTGACCCCTTTGAAAGCAAATCGTTGCAGACAACATGTAGAGGAATTATAAGTGATGGGAAGGTGAAAGTTGAAACATGACCTTTAGTACTGCAACAAAGATCCTGCCTGGGAAATGCCCCAGCAGCAGAGTACTGAAGGGAGGCATTTATATCATACCTTTCAGCTCCTCAAGAGATTTTCAAAGCATTTCACAACAAATTATGTACTTTTTAAAGAGCCTTCTTTCTTTCTAATAGACCAGAGTATAACAGGGAGCTGTCATCTGTAGCAACTGGGCAGTCAATCACAAAATCAAATGTTTTATCAAATTATGGGCCCAATTTTCCAGTCGTGTTGCGCTCATGCGAGAGCACAATACGGCTAGAGAATCCTGCAAGAGGCCTACAGCCAGCCTCCCGACACCCTCCACGCCTCGCGGGATTCACTGGAGTCCCGCAAGACATCGGACTTCGATCTCCACCCTAAATGAGTGTGACCAAAAGCCGCTTCCGGAAGTAGGTCAGAAACATAAATGTGGACCAGGTGGAACGGCACCTAAGGGGGCCTCCCGGACCATCGGAGACGCATTGATTTGATTTGATTTAATTTGATTTATTATCACATGTACCGAAGAACAGTGAAAAGTATTTTTCTGCGGCTGAGGAAACGTACACAGTACGTACATAGGAGACAAGAATAATCAACAGAGGACATTGACAAAGGGTTCATCGGCAAACAGTGATTGGCTACAGTGTGGAACAAGCAAATACATGGGTGGTCAGGCTAAGTGCAGGGTGGCCCCCTGGCCCTCTCCCTGGAATGTGGGCACCTTGGCACTGCCACCATGGCACTGCCAACATGCCCGGATGGCACTGCAGAGCAGAAGCACTGCCTGGGTGCCAGTGAAAAGGGTGCCCGAGTGCAAAGATGGCACTGTCAAGGACCAGGGGATGAGGGGGGCCATGCCCATGAAATGAGGGTTGGGGGGGGGGGTCTGAAGGGTGGGAGTGCAGGATAGATAAGTAGGGGCCTCTGGGAGGTTGGACTGGTGATGTGTTGGGGTGCTATTTGGAGACTTCCGGGGGGGGGGGGGGGGGGGGGGGGGGGGGGGGAGAATTTGCAAACTAAATATTCAACTGTAACACAAATAAAATATATGGAACTCATTTTATAAAAAGAAGTTACCCATATTCCAAGGGGATACGCAGATATCTTTCATCTGTGACTCTTCTTCTTTTACCCGAACCTACAGAAACAAAAGTCAGATGTTATAAAAATGCCTTTGGTGGATTAATAAACTTTACATATATACATACTTATTGAAAGTGTAACTCTGATGAGTAAGAAATGAAATGGCTACATAAATCCTGAAGGTGTCAGCAATTAAATATATTTTGACAGAATGCACCAAAAATGAATTAAAGACAATCAGATCTCCTAAGCCATTGCTTGTGAATAACTTACAAGCTAATGTATGGTTTCTTATGTTTGATGTGATCCCACTGCAGTCTAAATGCAATGAGCACATTGTTGATCATTGCAACACAGGTAAACAGAAGCAATATATCACATATTAAATTATTTACTGAAGGCCTGAGATGTAATGGCCAGAATATTCCAGCCGTTCAAGCCGGCAGAATCTTTTGGTCCCACCATCGGTGCACCGCCACCCCTGGTTTCCTGGGAAAATCTTGTTGGCAACAGCAGGGCCAGAAGATCTCAACATCAACCAATGGCTGGCCACCACAAAACATGGGGCAGTTGCAGAGAAAATCCCACCAAATATTTGTAATACAATTTAGACATATCCGAACCTGAATAAATATGAAACTTCCTTTGTTCTCTCTGAAAATATCTTCTCAATTAACGTCACAAAAAGCATTTTGCTCCACCGCCCACTTGCACTATTTACTAAACAGATTTAATCTTGCTTTCTGCTTCCCAAAAATAATTTTTCTCAGTTCTTTTCCTCACTCTTCTTTTCCAAAGTCTTCCTTTCTCGTAAACAAAAGATCCATTCAGAAATGAAAATCTCACCAAACCTTAAGTCACACCTGCTCAGCCAGGAACAACTGAATATTATCAGTCAGAGAGATCAAAGCTATGATGTGGAGATGCCAGCGTTGGAATGAGGTGGGCACAGTAAGAAGTCTTAGAACAAGAGGTTAAAGTTTAACAGGTCTTGTTTCGAATCACTAGCTTTTCGAGCTAGGAGGATTTTAACCTGGTATTGTAAAAGACTTCTTACAGAGAGATCAAAAGTTGAGACAAACAACGATAAAGCATATGATAAAAGCATACGCTTCTCTCTCTTATTTATCAATGTCGACTTGTTCCTGAAGATTTTGGTGCTACAGTAACTCAAGAGGAACCCCCATGTTCCCACAGTTGAGTTACCAATGACCAATTGGTCAGTCACCATAGCCAAACCTATACAGCCTATTCCACCTATCGCATGGTAGGTTGTTACAAAAGGTTTAATCTCATGGAATCCAGGTTGAGATAGCCAATTGGATACAAAATTGGCTTGGCGACCAAAGCCAAAGGGTGGTTGTGGAGGGCTGTTTTTCAAACTGGAGGCCTGTAACCAGCGGTGTGCTTTAGAGATCGGTGCTGGGTCCACTGTTATTTGTGACATATATTAATGATTTGGCTGAGAATGTAGGAGGCATGTGTAGTAAGTTTTCAGATGACACCAAGATTGGTGGCATAGTGGATAGTGAAGAAGGTTATACAAGATTGCAACAAGATCTTGACCAATTGGGCCAGTGGGTCGATGAATGGCAGATGGAGTTTAATTTGGATAAATATGAGCTGATGCATTTTGGTCGATCAAATCAGAGCAGGACCTAGTCAGTTAATGGTAGGGAATTGGGGAGAGTAACAGAAGAAATAGATCTAGGGGTACAGGTTCATAGCTGCTTGAAGGTGGAGTCGCAGGTGGACAGGGTGGTGAAGACGGCATCCAGCATAAGAACATAAGAACTAGGAGCAGGAGTAGGCCATCTGGCCCCTCGAGTCTGCTCCGCCATTCAATGAGATCATGGCTGATCTTTTGTGGACTCAGCTCCACTTTCCAGCCCGAACACCATAACTCTTAATCCCTTTATTCTTCAAAAAACTATCTATCATGAGGACTTCCGGTGGCAGCAATGCACAACTGAACCGCACGTTCGGCGGCTCCCGAGATTAACGGACTTCGGGGCTATTTTAAAGGCCCCCAACGGAGCTGAGGAGGCAAATCCCGACGGGGGAAGAGGCCAGGAGTCGCCCCAGTGGCCCCATGGTCCAGACCAGGAGCGGGGCAGGGAGAGAATCGACGGAAAAAACACCCAGAAAAAAATCGGGACCCGAAAAACAAAATGGCAGCCGGCGAAAGCTTTGAGGAGCTGAGGAAGTGGGTCAGGGAGCAGCAGACGACTCTGCTGCGCTGCTTCCAGGAGCTGAAGGTGGGGCTGCTGGAGTCCATCAAGGTAACCAACAGGGAACTGATGGAGACCCAGACAGCCCAGGGGGCTGCGATCCGGGAGCTGCAGCAGCAGGCCTCCGAAAGGGAGGACGAGGTCGTGGCCGTGGTGGGGAAGGTGGAGATGCACGAGGCGCTCCATAAAAGATGGCAGGAGCGGTTCGAGGAGCTGAACAACCGGTCGAGGAGGAAGAATCTACGGATCCTGGGCCTCACGGAGGGGCTGGAGGGGTCGGACCTAGCGGCCTATGTGGTGATGATGCTAAACTCGCTGATGGGGGCTGGGTCCTTCCAGGGGCCCCTGGAGTTGGAGGGGGCCCACAGAATTCTGGCTAGGAGGCCCAAGCCGAACGAGCCACCGCGGGCGGTGTTGGTGAGGTTCCACCGGTTCGTGGATCGTGAGTGTGTGCTCCGGTGGGCCAAGAAGGAGCGGAGCAGCAAATGGGAGAACACGGAGGTGCGGATCTTCCAGGACTGGAGTGCGGAAGTGGCGAGGCGGAGGGCCGGGTTTAACCGGACGAAGGCAGTGCTCCACAGACGGAAGGTGAAGTTTGGAATGCTGCAGCCGGCGCGTCTGTGGGTCACCTATAAGGATCGACACCACTATTTTGAGTCCCCGGAGGAGGCGTGGGCCTTCGTGCAAGCCGAGAAACTGGACTCAAACTGAGGGTCCCCCGGATGGGGGATGCTGTATAATACTGTATTTATTTATACTGTATTTGTATTTACGGGGTTTAGGGTAAGATGTGGGGCGGCCTTAGGGTGGGTGGGGTGATGTCGTACGGGTGTTTTCTGTATGGGTTTTCAAGCAGGGGTTGGGTGGACGGGTTCGGACTGAGGGGTAAACGGGGTGTTCGGGGAGCTGGTGGGGGGGACTGACAATGGGAGTGGCCCTGGAGGAGGCGGGGCCCGGCAGGGCAAAAGCGCGGGCTTTCTGCGGGGTTCCCGCGCTGTGGGAGGGAGGGGGCGGGTTTCCTTTTCCCGCGCAGGAGCGGGGGAGGGTGGACTCGTTGACAGGCACAATGGAGGAGGGGCAGTCCCACGTTGGGAGGAGCCGAAAGTAAGGCGGGAGCCGCCGGGGTCAGCAGAAGTTAGCTGGCTCAAGGGAGTGCTATAGAGGGGGGGGCGCGGTTAGGAGGGGTCCTAGCCTGGGGGGGGGGGGGGTGGGGGGGGGGAGTTGCCACCGTGGGAAACTGGCAGAGCGTGGGACGCTGGCCGGAGGTGGGCAAGGGATGGGGTATGGCTAATCGGCAGGGGAAGGGGGCAGGGAGCCCTCGGATCCGGCTGATAACCTGGAATGTGAGGGGGCTGAATGGGCCGGTCAAAAGGGCCCGAATAGTTGCGCACCTGAAGGCGGATGTGGCCATGCTCCAGGAGACACACCCGAGAGTGCTGGACAAGGTCCGGTTGAGGAAGGGGTGGATGGGCCAAGTATTCCACTCAGGGTTGGATGAGAAGAGTAAGGGGGTGGCGATCCTGGTGGGGAAGGTGGTGTCGTTTGAGGCGTTGAAGGTGGTGGCTGACAGTGGCGGGAGGTACGTGATGGTGAGTGGCAAGCTGCAGGGGGAGCGGGTAGTGTTGGTGAATGTTTATGCCCCAAATTGGGACGATGCAGGGTTCATGCGGCGTATGTTGGGCCGCATTCCGGACCTGGAGGCGGGGGGCCTGATCATGGGGGGAGACTTTAACACAGTACTGGATCCCCCATTGGATCGATCCAAGTCCCGGACGGGCAGGAGGTCGGCGGCGGCTAAGGTGTTGAGGGGATTTATGGACCAGATGGGGGGGGTGGACCCTTCGAGGTTTGCGAGGCCAAGGGCCAGGGAATACTCGTTTTTCTCCCATGTACACAAGGCCTACTCGAGGATTGTTTTTTTGTCCTGAGCAGGGGGCAGGTGACGAGGGTGGAGGAAGTGGAATACTCCGCCATTGCCATTTCGGATCATGCCCCGCACTGGATGGACCTCGGGCTGGGGAAGAGAGGGACCAACGTCCGCTCTGGCGCATGGAGGTGGGGCTGCTGGCAGATGAGGAGGTGGCCGGGAGGGTCCGGGGGTGTACTGAGAGATACCTCGAGGCCAATGATAACGGGGAGGTTCGGGTGGGGACGGTCTGGGAGGCATTGAAGGAGGTGATGCGGGGGGAATTGATCTCCATCCGAACCCATAGGGAGAGGGGGGAGCAGAGGGAAAGGGAAAGACTGATAGGGGAGATGGTGCAGGTGGATAGGAGATATGCGGAGGCCCCAGAGGAGGGATTGCTGGGGGAGAGGCGTAGCCTTCAGACCAGATTTGCATACTGACGACCAGAAAGGCGGAAGCCCAGTGGAGGAAAGCACAGGGGGCAGTGTATGAACACGGGGAGAAGGCGAGCAGGATGCTGGCACACCAGCTCCGGAAGCGAGACGCGGCCAGGGAGATTGGGGGAGTGATGGATAGAGCTGGGAAGGTGGTGCAGTGGGGGGTAGATGTCAATGGGGTCTCCAGGTACTTCTATGGGAAACTGTACCGGTCTGAACCCCCGGTGGAGGAGGGTGGAATGGGGCGCTTCTTGGACAAGTTGCGATTCCCGAGGGTGGAAGAGGAGCAGGTGGAGGGACTAGGGGCGCCGATCGAGCTGGAGGAGGTGGTCAAAGGGATAGGGAGCATGCAGTCGGGGAAGGCGCCGGGGCCGGACGGGGTTCCGGCTGAATTCTATAAAAAGTATTTGGACCTGTTGGGCCCCCTGTTGGTCCGGACCTTTAACGAGGCAAGGGAGGGGGGGCTCTGCCCCCAACTATATCACGGGCGCTGAATTCCTTGATCCTGAAGCGGGACAAGGACCCTCTGCAGTGTGGATCATATAGGCCGATTTCGCTGCTGAACGCCGATGCTAAGCTGCTGGCAAAGATCCTGGCCACTAGAATAGAGGATTGTGTGCCTGGGGTCATACATGAGGACCAGACGGGGTTTGTAAAGGGAAGGCAGCTGAACACAAACGTGCAAAGGCTCCTCAATGTCATTATGATGCCGGCTGTGGAAGGGGAGGCGGAGATAGTGGTGGCGTTAGACACGGAGAAGGCCTTCAATAGGGTTGAGTGGGAGTACTTGTGGGAGGTGTTGGAGAGGTTTGGGTTTGGGGAGGGGTTTATCCGGTGGGTGAGGCTGCTCTACGAGGCCCCGATGGTAAGTGTAGCCACGAATAGGAGGAGGTCGGAGTACTTTCGGCTGCATCGGGGGACGAGACAGGGGTGCCCCCTGTCCCCCTTGCTCTTCGCGTTGGCGATTGAGCCCCTGGCCATGGCATTGAGGGAGTCAGGGAACTGGAGAGGCCTGGTGCGGGGTGGGGAGGAGCATCGGGTGTCGCTGTACGCGGACGACTTGTTGCTGTATGTGGCGGACCCGGTGGGGGGGATGCCGGAGGTGATGAGGATTCTTAGGGAATTCAGGGGTTTCTCGGGGTATAAGCTGAACCTGGGCAAAAGTGAGGTGTTTGTGGTGCATCCGGGGGAGCAAGAGGAGGGGATTGGTAGGCTCCCATTGAAGCAGGCAGGGAAGAGTTTCAGGTACCTAGGGGTCCAGGTGGTGGGGAGATGGGGGGGCCCTGCACAAGCTCAACCTCACAAGATTGGTGGAGCAGATGGAGGAGGAGTTTAAGAGATGGGATATGTTAACGCTGTCACTGGCGGGGAGGGTGCAGTCCGTCAAGATGACGGTGCTCCCGAGGTTTTTGTTCCTGTTCCAGTGCCTCCCCATCCTTATCCCGAAGGCCTTTTTCAGGAGGGTCAACAGCAGTATCACGGGATTTGTGTGGGCGCATGGGACTCCGAGGGTTCGAAGAGTGTTCCTGGAGCGAGGCAGGGATAGGGGGGGGCTGGCGTTGCCCAACCTCTGTGGGTACTACTGGGCGGCCAACGCAGCGATGGTGCGTACGTGGGTAACGGACAAGGAGGGGGCAGCGTGGAAGAGGTTGGAGGTGGCGTCTTGTGTAGGCACGAGCCTGGAAGCGCTTGTAACGGCGCCGGTGCCGCTCCCTCCAACGAGTTATATACCACGAGCCCGGTGGTGGCAGCTACCCTCAAAGTTTGGGGGCAATGGAGATGGCACAGAGGAGAAATGGGGGGCTCGATGGAGACCCCGATACGGGGGAACCATCAGTTCGTCCCAGGGAGCATTGATAGCGGATTTCTGAGCTGGCACAGGGCAGGAGTTAGGAGGTTGAGGGACCTGTTTGTGGAGGGGAGGTTCGCGAGCTTGGGGGAGTTGGAGGGGAAGTTTGGGCTCCCCCGGGGAGCATGTTTAGGTACATCCAGGTGAGGGCGTTTGCCAGGCAGCAGGTGGAGGGGTTCCCCTTGCTGCCCCCACGAGGGGTGCGGGATAGGGTGGTCTCGGGGATGTGGGTCGGAGGAGGGAGGATCTCGGACATATACCGGGTAATGCAGGAGGTAGACGCGGCCTCGGTGGAGGAACTGAAGGGGAAGTGGGAAGAGGAGCTGGGGGAGGAGATTGAGGAGGGGACGTGGGCGGATGCCCTGGAGAGAGTGAATTCCTCCTCTTCCTGTGCGAGGCTTAGCCTCATACAGTTCAAGGTGCTACATAGGGCCCACATGACTGGGTCGAGGATGAGCAGGTTTTTCGGGGGAGAGGACAGGTGTGCTAGGTGCTCGGGGAGCCCAGCGAACCACGCCCATATGTTTTGGGCGTGCCCAGCGTTGGGGGAGTTTTGGGAGGGGGTAGCAAAGACGGCGTCGAGGGTGGTGGGATCCAGGGTCGAACCAGGCTGGGGACTCGCAATTTTTGGGGTTGCAGTGGAGCCGGGAGTGCAGGAGGCGAGAGAGGCCGGGGTTCTGGCCTTTGCGTCCCTAGTAGTCTGGCGGAGGATCTTGCTCCAATGGAAGGATGCGAGGCCCCCAAGCGTGGAGGCCTGGATCTCGGATATGGCGGGGTTCATTAAATTGGAGAGGGTGAAATTTGCCCTGAGGGGATCAGTACAAGGGTTTTTCAGGCGGTGGCAGCCTTTTCTGGACTTCTTGGCAGAACAGTAGGGAAATAGGCCGACAGCAGCAGCAACCCGGGGTGGGTAAGGATTGGGGGGAGGGAGAACTGTGCACATGGGTTTGTGGAGGGTGCTATCTCTCTCTCTCTTTTTTTTTCTCTTTTGTTTTTCTCTTCTTTCTTTTTCTTTGTTTTTGTTCTTTCCTGTTGTTTGAAGTTGCTCTTGAAGCTGGGGGGGGGGGGTACTGTTCATGGGGGGTTAACGCGGTTGTATGTTAACAAAGTTAAGATGTTTATATATGTATTTTGTAAAAATTTCAATAAAAATTATTTATATAAAAAAAAACTATCTATCTTTACCCTAAAAACATGTAATGAAAGAGCCTCAACTGCTTCACTGGGCAAGGAATTCCATAGATTCACAACCCTTTGGGTGAAGAAGTTCCTCCTAAACTCAGTCCTAAATCTGCTTCCCCTTATTTTGAGGCTATGTCCCCCAGTTCTGCTTTCACCCGCCAGTGGAAACAACATCACCGCATCTATCCTATCTATTCCCTTCATAATTTTATATATTTCTATAAGATTCCCCCTCATCCTTTTAAATTCCAACGAGTACAGTCCCAGTCTACTCAACCTCCCCTCATAATCCAACCCCTTCAGCTCTGGGATTAACCTCGTGAATTTCCTCTGCACACCTTCCAGTGCCAGTATGTCACTGTAAGGAGTAAGGAGACCAAAACTGAACACAATACTCCAGGTGTGGCCTCACTAACACCTTATACAATTGCAACATAACCTCCCTAGTCTTAAACTCCATCCCTCTAGCAATGAAGGACAACATTCCATTTGCCTTCTTAATCACCTGTTGCACCTGTAAACCAACTTTCTGTGACTCATGCACTAGCACACCCAGGTCTCTCTGCACAGCAGCATGCTTTAATATTTTATTGTTTAAATAATAATCCCGTTTGCTGTTATTCCTACCAAAATGGATAACCACACATTTGTCAACATTGTATTCCATCTGCCAGACCCTAGCCCATTCACTTAACCTATCCAAATCCCTCTGCAGACTTCCAGTATCCTCTGTACTTTTCGCTTTACCACTCATCTTAGTGTCATCTGCAAACTTGGACACATTGCCCTTGGTCCCCAACTCCAAATCATCTATGTAAATTGTGAACAATTGTGGGCCCAACACGGATCCCTGAGGGACACCACAAGCTACTGATTGCCAACCAGAGAAACACCCATTAATCCCCACTCTTTGCTTTCTATTAATTAACCAATCCTCTATCCATGCTACTACTTTACCCTAATGCCATGAATCTTTATTTTATGCAGAAACCTTTTGTATGGCACCTTGTCAAAGGCTTTCTGGAAATCCAGATATACCACATCCATTGGCTCCCCGTTATCTACTGCACTGGTAATGTCCTCAAAAAATTCCACTAAATTAGTTAGGCACAACCTGCCCTTTATGAACCCATGCTGCGTCTGCCCAATGGGACAATTTCTATCCAGGTGCCTCGCTATTTCTTCCTTGATGATAGATTCCAGCATCTTCCCTACTACCGAAGTTAAGCTCACTGGCCTATAATTTCCTGCTCTCTGCCTACCGCCTTTTTTAAACAGTGGTTCACGTTTGCTCATTTCCAATCCACTGGGACCACCCCAGAGTCTAGTGAATTTTGGTAAATCATCATTAGTCCATCTGCAATTTCCCTAGCCATTTGTTAGCACTCTGGGATGCATTCCATCAGGGCTAGGAGACTTGTCTATCTTTAGCCCTATTAGCTTGCCCATCACTACCTCCTTAGTGATAACAGTCCTCTCAAGGTCCTCACCTGCCATAACCTCATTTCTATCAGTCGCTGGCATTTTATTTGTGTCTTCCACTGTGAAGACCGACCCAAAAAACCTGTTCAGTTCCTCAGCCATTTCCTCATCTCCCATTATTAAAACTCCCTTCTCATCCTCTAAAGGACCAATATTTACCTTAGCCACTCTTTTTTGTTTTATATATTTGTAAAAACTTTTACTGTCTGTTTTTATATTCTGAGCAAGTTTACTCTCACATTCTATCTTACTCTTCTTTATAGCTTTTTTAGTAGCTTTCTGTTGCCCCTAAAGATTTCCCAGTCCTCTAGTCTCCCACCAATCTTTGCCACTTTGTATGCTTTTTCCTTCAATTTGATACACTCCCTTATTTCCTTAGATATCCACGGTCGATTTTCCCTCTTTCTACCGTCCATCCTTTTTGTTGGTATAAACCTTTGCTGAGCACTGTGAAAAATCGCTTGGAAGGTTCTCCACTGTTCCTCAACTGTTCCACCATAAAGTCTTTGCTCCCAGTCTACCTTAGCTAGTTCTTCCCTAATCCCATTGTAATAGAGAAATACATAGAGAAATACAGCACAGAACAGGCCCTTCGGCCCACCATGTTGTGCCGAACTTTTGTCTTAGGTTAATCATAGATTATCATAGAATTTTGGACACTAAGGGCAATTTATCATGGCCAATCCATCCAACCTGCACATCTTTGGACTGTGGGAGGAAACCGGAGCACCCGGAGGAAACCCACGCAGACACGGGGAGGATGTGCAGACTCCACACAGACAGTGACCCAAGCCGGAATCGAACTTGGGACCCTGGAGCTGTAAAGCAATCCACAATACTACCGTGCTGCCCTTAAGAACAAATTAATCTGCACTCCATTATTATACCATAATCCATGTACCTATCCAATAGCCGCTTGAAGGTCCCTAATGTTTCTGACTCAACTACTTCCACAGGCAGTGCATTCCATGCCCAACTACTCTCTGGGGAATGGCAACTGATGAATCCAAGACTGCAAGAAACTTCAAAGAGTCGTGAACACGTCCCAGTCCATCACATGGACCTGCCTCCCATCCATTGACTCCATTTACACCTCCCGCTGCCTGGGGAAAGCGGGCAGCATAATCAAAGAAGCCCTCCACCCGGCTTACTCACTCTTCCAACTTCTTCCATCAGGCAGGAGATACAGAAGTCTGAGAACACGGAGGAACTGATTCAAAAACAGCTTCTTTCCTGCTGTTACCAGACTCCTAAATGACCCTCTTAGGGACTGACCTGATTAATACTACACTCCTGTATGTTTCAGCTGATGCCAGTGTCTATGTATTCACATTGTGGAACTTTTGTTGCCCTATTATGTATTTTCTTTTTATTTTCTTTTCTTTACATGTGCTAAATGATCTGTTTGAGCTGCTTGCAGAGAAATACCTTTCACTGTACCTCAGTACACGTGATAATAAACAAATCCAAATCCAATCCTTCAGGTTGCACTGTGGAGTCATTTGGGATGTCACAGTTCTTCTGAGCATTACACCAAAACTTGGTCGGAAAGGTGTCCTTTGTTTAAACACAAAACACTAGTATTTGATTTTACTTTCTCACCCTCCATCTGTATTTTAAATTCCACCATATTGTGATCGCTCCTTCCGAAAGGATCCCTAATTATGAGATCATGAATCAATCTTGTCTCATTACACAGGACACGATCTAGGACTGCTTGTTCCCTCGTAGGTTCCATTACATACTGTTCTAGGAAACTATCGCGGATACATTCTATAAACTCCTCCTCAAGGTTGCCTTGACCGACCTGGTTAAACCAATCGACATGTAGATTAAAATCCCCCATGATAACTGCTGTACCATTTCTACATGCATCAGTTATTTCGTTGTTTATTGCCTGCCCCACTATAATGTTACTATTTGGTGGCCGATAGACTACTCCTATCAGTGACTCTTTCGCCTTACTATTCCTGATTTCTACCCAAATGGATTCAACCTTATCCTCCATAGCACCGATGTCATCCCTTACTATTGCCCGGATGTCATCCTTAAATAACAGAGCAACACCACCTCCCTTACCATCCACTCTGTCCTTCCGAATAGTTTGATACCCTCGGATATTTAACTCCCAGTCGTGACCATCCTTTACCCATGTTTCAGTAATGGCCACTAAATCATAGTCATTCACGATGATTTGTGCCATCAACTCATTTACTTTATTCCGAATACTACGAGCATTCAGGTAAAGTACACTTATGTTGGTTTTTTTACCTCTGTTTTGAATCTTAACATCTCCAGTTTTATTCCTTTTAGTATCACTGGGCCTATTCACTGAGCTCGCCTCAGTCACTGTACCTTGTACTGTCGCCCTTTTAGATTTTTGACTATGTCTTCTCTGCCTTGCACTTTTCCCCTTACTTCCTTTTGCTTCTGTCCCTGTTTTACTACCTTCCAACTTCCTGCATCGGTTCCCATCCCCCTGCCACATTAGTTTAAACCCTCCCCAACAGCTCTAGAAACCCCCCCCCCAGGACATCGGTTCCAGTCCTGCCCAGGTGCAGACCGTCCGGTTTGTATTAGTCCCACCTCCCCCAGAACCGGTCCCAATGCCCCAGGAATTTGAATCCCTCCCTCTTGCACCATCTCTCGAGCCACGCATTCATCCTATCTATCCTGACATTCCTACTCTGACTAGCTCGTGGCACTGGTAGAAATCCTGAGATTACTACCATTGAGGTCCTACTATTGCTACATTTGCTGTCTCCCTCAGTTTAACTCCTAACTCCCTGAATTCCGCTTGTAGGACCTCATCCCGTTTTTTACCTATATCGTTGGTGCCTATGTGCACCACGACAGCTGGCTGTTCACTCTCCCCCCCCCCCAGAATGTCCTGCAGCCGCTCCGAGACATCCTTGACCCTTGCACCAGGGAGGCAACATACCATCCTGGAGTCTCGATTGCATCCACAGAACCGCCTTTCTATTCCCCTTACGATCGAGTCCCCTATCACTATAGCCCTGCCATTTTTCTTCCTGCCCTGCTGTGCAGCAGAGCCAGCCACGGTGCCATGAACCTTGCTGCTGCCTTCCCCTGGTGAGCCATCTCCCCCAACAGTGCTCCGGTTTCCTCCCACAGTCCAAAGATGTGCGGGTTAGGTGGATTGGCCATGCTAAATTGCCCGTAGTGTCCTAAAAAGTAAGGTTAAGGGGGGGGGGGATTGTTGGGTTACGGGTATAGGGTGGATACGTGGGTTTGAGTAGGGTGATCATGGCTCGGCACAACATTGAGGGCCGAAGGGCCTGTTCTGTGCTGTACTGTTCTATGTTCTATGTATCCAATGCGGTATATCTGTTTTGCAGGGAGATGACCGCAGGGGACACCTGCACTGCCTTCCTACTCTTGCTCTGTCTTTTGGTCACCCATTTGCTATCTCCCTCAGTAACTTTCACCTGCGGTGTGACCAACTCGCTAAACGTGCTATCCACAACCTCCTCAGCATCGCGGAGGTTTTATTGGTCAGAATATTGAATACAGGAGTTGGGACATCTTGTTGAAGCTGTACAAGTCATTGGGAACACCACACATGGAATAGTGTGTTCAATTCTGGTCACCCTATTATAGGAAGGATATTATAAACTAGAAAGAGTGCAGAAGAGATTTAGGAGGATGCTACCAGGGCGGAGTTATAAGGAGAGGTTGGATAGGGTGGGACTTTTTTCCCTGGAGCGTAGGAGGCTTAGGGGTGATCTTATAGAGGTCTATAAAATAATGAGGAGCATAGATAAGGTAGATGGTCAACATCTTTTCCCTCGTACATCTTTTCCCTCCGGTAGAGGGTTCTATGTTCTATGAGTCTAGAACTAGAGGGCATAGGTTAAGGTGAGAGGGGAGAGATACAAAAGAGACCAGAAGGGAAATTTTTTCACACAGAGGGTGGTGAGCATCTGGAACGGACTGCCAGAGACAGTGGTAGCAATCCGTACAATTTTTTCCTTTAAAAAGCAGTTAGACAGTTACATGGGCAGGGTGGGTATAGAGGGATCTGGGCCAAATGCAGGCAAGTGGGACTAGTTTAGTGATAGAAACTGGATGGCATGGGCAAAGCTGGGTCGAAGGGCCTGTTTCATGCTGTAAACATCTATGATTCATGACTCTACAAGCTCAAAATCACTGCCTCATAATCCACCCCCAGCCCTGGTGTAAGCAGTTCTACTGTGCAACTGAAAACTTTTTCTCACAAAATCATCCATACATTTTAACAATAGCTCTAAACTGAAATAAAACAATCTTTATATATTTTATTTTGCTTCATTATTCAGGCCTCTGTTCTTTGTAAATGAACTGACTGATTGCCATATTGCACTGAGGAAATTATATTTCCGCGGAAAATAATGAAAACAACATTCATTGGGCATCAAAACATACAAGAAATTTGTCAATGCACCAGCATCGAAGATGCAGGTAAAATTTCCAACTTGGGTCTAATGCAAAACTCAGGCTCCACATTCCTTAGTAATGAGCAGTCATCCAAACATAATTTAGTTTTATACTGCAAGCTTAATGAGGGAAATGCTGGACAAAGACTGCATGCCAAGCTTATTTCAAGGATTGATTCTTTTGTTTTAAGATAGATGCTGGTGGGTGGCATGGTGGCGCAGTGGTTAGCACTGCTGCCTCACGGCGCTGAGGACCCAGGTTCGATCCTGGCCCTGGGTCATGGTCCGTACGAAGTTTGTACATTCTCCCCGAGTTTGCCTGGGTCTCACCCCCACAACCCAAAAATATATAGGGTAGGTGGATTGGCCACGCTAAATTGCCCCTTAATTGGAAAAAGAATTGGGCACTCTAAACTAAGAGATATATGGTGGCTTCAGATTGATTGATCTAAAAAAGTGAACAAGTTGTTTTGATGAATATGTGATGCATGTTAACTGCTGATTAGAAACGAAGAGTGACAATAGTTTTTGATTACTTCACATTTAGTTAATAGGATGTTTCAGTTGGTCAGCACAATTATCTCAATTGTTCACAGATATTTGAACCAAATGTAATTTTATGGCCTGTGCATGGCTGTGTGCCACCACATAAATGTACTAAGGCAAAACATCAAATTCAAGATTTAAATTATATAGTTAGATCAATGGTGATAATCGATGAGTAAAATTTTCATTTAAATATTTATATATGAAACTAAAAAATAAAATTTTGAACATTCCAGATTACAATTCCTTGGGCAACACAAAAGTTTTACTTAAATTAAATCTACTGACAATAATAGACTTGCATTTGAAAAGAAGCCTCACAACAAACATGTAACAGTGATCTCTGTGGTTGTGTCTCATGTACAGAGGGCTGTCATTAACGATAATGGTTCCAAGTGATGACCAGATTCTGCAAACCCACCGACTCCCACAGCTACTTCTACTACAGCTCTTCATGCCCAAATCCTGCAAGGACTCCATCCCAATCTCCCAGTTCATTCGCCTCCGTCGCATCTGTTCTGATGATGCCATTTTCTAAAACGGTACTGACATGTCTTCAGTCTTCCTTAATCATGGTCTCCCAGCCACTGTGGTCAACAGGGTTCTCAGTTTGTCCATAAAAGAATGACCAGGGTGAGGTTAGGGTCGGTCAAGGACAGTAGTGGAAACTTGTGCATGGAGTCAGAAGAAATAGGAGAGGCGTTGAATGAATACTTTTCTTCAGTGTTCACCAAGGAGAGGGGCCATGTTTTTGAGGATGAGAGTGTGATTACAGGCGGGTAGGCTGGAGGAGGTAGATGTTCTGAGGAAGGATGTATTAGCAATTTTGAAAAACCTTAGGGCCGACAAGTCCCCTGGGCCAGATGGGATATATCCAAGGATTCTTTGGGAGGCAAGGGATGAGATTGCAGGGCCTTTGGCTTTGATCTTTGGTTCCTCACTGTCCACAGCGATAGTGCCAAAGGACTGGAGAGTGGCGAATGCTGTTCCTCTGTTCAAGAAAGGGAATAGGAATGACCCTGGTAATTATAGGCCGGTTAGTCTTACTTCGGTGGTCGGTAAGTTAATGGAAAAGGTCCTGAAGGATAGGATTTATGATCATTTGGAAAGATGCAGCTTAATCCGGGATAGTCAACACTGATTAGTGAAGGGTAAGTCTTGCCTCACAAATTTGATTGAATTCTTTGAGGAGGTAACTAAGTGTGTAGATGAAGGTAGAGCAGTTGATGTCGTATACATGGATTTTAGTAAGGCGTTTAATAAGGTTCCCCATGGTCGGCTAAGTAAGATGGCGTGGGATAGAGGGAAATTTGGCCAATTGGATAAGTAACTGGCTATCACATAGAAGACAGAGGGTGGTGGTGGATGGAAAATTTTCAGACTGGAGACCAGTTACCAGCGGTGTACCATAGGGACCAGTGCTGGGTCCTCTGCTATTTGTGATTTTTATCAATGACTTGGAGGAGGGGGCGGAAGGGTGGGTCAGTAAATTTGCCGATGACACCAAGATTGGTGGAGTAGTGGAGGGCTGTTGTAGGCTGCAAAGAGACATTGATAGGATGCAGAGCTGGACCGAAAAATGGCAGATGGAGTTTAACCCTGATAAGTGCGAGGTGATTCATTTTGGTAGAAAAAATTTGAATGCGGATTGCAGGGTCAACGGCAGGGTTCTGAGGAATGTGGAGGAACAGAGAGATCTTGGGGTTCATATCCACAGATCTCTGAAGGTTGCCACTCAAGTGGATGAAGCCGTGAAGAAGGCCTATAGTGTGTTAGCATTTATTAACAGGGGGCTTGAGTTTAAGAGCCGTGGGTTATGCTGCAACTGTACATGACCCTGGTGAGACCACATTTGGAGTATTGTGTGCAGTTCCGGTCATCTCACTATAGGAAGGATGTGGAAGCATTGGAAATGATGCAAAGGAGATTTACAAGGATGCTACCTGGTTTGCAGGATAGGTCTTATGAGGAAAGGTTGAGGGAGCTAGGGCTTTTCTCTTTGGAGCGGAGGAGGATGAGAGGCGACTTAATAGAGGTTTATAAGGGATGACATCGGTGCTATGGAGGATAAGGTTGAATCCATTTGGGTGGAAATCAGGAATAGTAAGGCGAAAAAGTCACTGATAGGAGTAGTCTATCGGCCACCAAATAGTAACGAGATGGTGGGGCAGGCAATAAACAAAGAAATAACTGATGCATGTAGAAATGGTACAGCAGTTATCATGGGGGATTTTAATCTACATGTCGATTGGTTTAACCAGGTCGGTCAGGGCAACCGTGAGGAGGAGTTTATAGAATGTATCCGCGATAGTTTCCTAGAACAGTATGTGATGGAACCTACGAGGGAACAAGCGGTCCTGGATCTTGTCCTGTGTAATGAGACAGGATTGATTCATGATCTCATAGTTAGGGATCCTCACGGAAGGAGCGATCACAATATGGTGGAATTTAAAATACAGATGGAGGGTGAGAAAGTAAAATCAAATACTAGTGTTTTGTGTTTAAACAAGGGAGATTACAAGGGGATGAGAGAAGAACTAGCTAAGGTAGACTGGGAGCTAAGACTTTATGGTGGAACAGTTGAGGAACAGTGGAGAACCTTCCAAGCGATTTTTCACAGTGCTCAGCAAAGGTTTATACCAACAAAAAGGAAGGACGGAAGAAAGAGGGAAAATCGACCGTGGATATCTAAGGAAATAAGGGAGAGTATCAAATTGAAGGAAAAAGCATATAAAGTGGCAAAGATTGCTGGGAGATTAGAGGACTGGGAAATCTTTAGGGGGCAACAGAAAGCTACTAAAAAAGCTATAAAGAAGAGTAAGATAGAGTATGAGAGTAAACTTGCTCAGAATATAAAAACAGACAGTAAAAGGTTTTACAAATATATAAGACAAAAAAGAGTGGCTAAGGTAAATATTGGTCCTTTAGAGGATGAGAAGGGAGTTTCAATAATGGGAAATGAGGAAATGGCTGAGGAACTGAACAGGTTTTTTGGGTCGGTCTTCACAGTGGAAGACACAAATAACATGCCAGTGACTGATAGAAATGAGGCTATGACAGGTGAGGACCTTGAGACGATTGTTATCACTAAGGAGGGAGTGATGGGCAAGCTAATGGGGCTAAAGGTAGACAAGTCTCCTGGCCCTGATGGAATGCATCCCAGAGTGCTAAAAGAGATGGCTAGGGAAATTGCAGATGCACTAGTGATAATTTACCGAAATTCACTAGACTCTGGGGTGGTCCCGGTGGATTGGAAATTAGCAAACGTGACACCACTGTTTAAAAAAGGAGGTAGGCAGAAAGCAGGAAATTATAGGCCAGTGAGTTTAACTTCGGTAATAGGGAAGATGCTGGAATCTATCATCAAGGAAGAAATTGCGAGGCATCTGGATAGAAATTGTCCCATTGGGCAGACGCAGCATGGGTTCGTAAAAGGCAGGTCGTGCCTAACTAATTTAGTGGAATTTTTTGAGGACATTACCAGTGCAGTAGATAACGGGGAGCCGATGGATGTGGTATATCTGGATTTCCAGAAAGCCTTTGACAAGGTGCCACACAAAAGGTTGCTGCATAAGATAAAGATGCATGGCATTAAGGGTAAAGTAGTAGCATGGATAGAGGATTGGTTAATTAATAGAAAGCAAAGAGTTGGGATAAATGGGTGTTTCTCTGGTTGGCAATCAGTAGCTAGTGGTGTCCCTCAGGGATCCGTGTTGGGCCCACAATTGTTCACAATTTACATTGATGATTTGGAGTTGGGGACCAAGGGCAATGTGTCCAAGTTTGCAGATGACACTAAGATGAGTGGTAAAGCGAAAAGTGCAGAGGATACTGGAAGTCTGCAGAGGGATTTGGATAGGTTAAGTGAATGGGCTCGGGTCTGGCAGATGGAATACAATGTTGACAAATGTGAGGTTATCCATTTTGGTAGGAATAACAGCAAACGGGATTATTATTTAAACGATAAAATATTAAAGCATGCCGCTGTTCAGAGAGACTTGGGTGTGCTAGTGCATGAGTCACAGAAGGTTGGTTTACAAGTGCAACAGGTGATTAAGAAGGCAAATGGAATTTTGTCCTTCATTGCTAGAGGGATGGAGTTTAAGACTAGGGAGGTTATGTTGCAATTGTATAAGGTGTTAGTGCGGCCACACCTGGAGTATTGTGTTCAGTTTTGGTCTCCTTACTTGAGAAAGGACGTACTGGCGCTGGAGGGTGTGCAGAGGAGATTCACTAGGTTAATCCCAGAGCTGAAGGGGTTGGATTATGAGGAGAGGTTGAGTAGACTGGGACTGTACTCGTTGGAATTTAGAAGGATGAGGGGGGATCTTATAGAAACATTTAAAATTATGAAGGGAATAGATAGGATAGATGCGGGCAGGTTGTTTCCACTGGCGGGTGACAGCAGAACTAGGGGGCATAGCCTCAAAATAAGGGGAAGTAGATTTAGAACTGAGTTTAGGAGGAACTTCTTCACCCAAAGGGTTGTGAATCTATGGAATTCCTTGCCCAGTGAAGCAGTTTAGGCTCCTTCATTACATGTTTTTAAGGTAAAGATAGATAGTTTTTTGAAGAATAAAGGGATTAAGGGTTATGGTGTTCGGGCCGGAAAGTGGAGCTGAGTCCACAAAAGATCAGCCATGATCTCATTGAATGGCGGAGCAGGCTCGAGGGGCCAGATGGCCTACTCCTGCTCCTATTTCTTATAAGATGATGAGGGGGATAGATAGAGTGGACGTTCAGAGACTTTTTCCTCGGGTGGATGTAGCTGTTACAAGGGGGCATAACTATAAGATTCAGGGTGGGAGATACAGAAGGGATGTCTGAGGTAGGTTCTTTACTCAGAGAGTGGTTAGAGTGTGGAATGGACTGTCTGCTGTGATAGTGGAGTCGGACACTTTAGGAACTTTCAAGCGGTTATTGGATAGGGACATGGAGCACACCAGAATGACAAAGAGTGGGATAGATTGATCTTGGTTTCGGACAATGCTCGGCACAACATCGAGGGCTGAAATCCCTGTTCTATGTTCTATATTCTAACTCATCCCCGCACCTCACCGTGAACTCTCTCCTCCACCTTTACCCCATTTTTATTTCTATCAATTTATTTTCATTTCTTCCATTGGTCTGTTTTTACCTCACCATTGTTCCCCCTCCCCCACTCCATTTGGGTCAACTGTTCCTAGTTGCGCTTTGACACTGCTCAACTTTGTTCTGCCATTCTCACATTCTAATCTCTTTTTGTGCCACTATCAGCACCCTTCTTAGCCTTAATCACTCCAATTTACATTCCTTTTGTCTTCTGTCCTCGACATCTTTGTCAATCTCCACCTATCGCTGGCCCCCTATCCAGTCCCCCCTCCCCACTACAGTATAAATCTGATCTCATTTCCAGTTCTTTCTAGCTTTAACACAAAGTCATTCAGACCCAAAAAGTTAGGTCTCTTCTTTCTCCACAGATGCTGTCAGACCTGCTGAGACTGTCCAGTATTTTCTGGCTTTGTTTCAGATTCCAGGAGCCACAGGAATTTGCTTTCATCTTAAAGGAGTCCCTTGGGGATTGATACTTAGGCAATTATACATTGCAATATACAATCATCTACATTATTGTAATTTGAGTGTTGGGGGGCGGGGGGGAGAACACAAAACTCACTGGCAGTATTGTTACAATATAAGAAAAACAAACGTACACAGTAATAATGGTTGGGAGGTGCATTCAGCCTCCCACAGTTCATCCATCTGGAAAGATCCTTTGTTCTACCATCAGAGAACGCAACTGTTTCTTAAACTATTTAAAATATTCATATCCACTACTTCATGCATTGATTACTCTGCATGAAGAATTTCCACACAGTCTTAAATTACTTTCCCCTACTTCATGACTTCCTTGAATGCATGCTCTAATGTTTCGATAGGTCATTCAAAAATGGATTGGCTTTATTGATCCTTGATCTGAATTGGTCGAGCATTGAAGACCAAGACTCCTGGGTCTCTTTCAAATTAATTCTAAAGCTAATTCAGCCTCCATACATGGTGCACGATCTGGTTCTCTTTGCATATGCAGCATTTTATAAGTGTCTAAATTCAATCTCATTTTACACTGCTCTTCCCACTTACATATTTTTCAATCTCATTCTGTTTTTTCAAAAGCTGTCTCTTCAAGCTTCATATCAATTTGCAAAAAACTTTTGAATCCAAGTACTAATATACATGGAAGCAGTTGTGGTCCAAACACTAAGCTTTGGAACAACCCACCAGGTACTTACACCCTGACATTGCCCGATTAACAAATACTGGTTCCCAGCCAAATTGTTAACAACTCTCAAGTTTATCCTTGAAACTGCAGAATTCTCAGTTGAAGTGATATGCTTTCATGTGAACCACTGTCAAAACATCTTTGACATAGGTCAATCCAGTTTGGTTGCTACTTCCTTAAAGCCAAGAAGGAATTTGGTTACTCAGGATGCTCCCCAAATGAAAGCATATTGACTGCTATTTGAGATTATGTATAATCTTCTCATACCTGCATATTCACCATGATTATAACTCTCATTTATCGACAATTTACACATTGACTACCAGCTGATCCAATATGGCAACCACATTTTCAAAACACCTCAAATCTCAGAGGCCACCTGAAGTGGTCTTAAAGGAAGCATAGCAGTCTGCAATCTTTCAAGCTGGAGCCCCGAGAAGCGCAAATGCTCAACAGATAAGTTCTGATGATTGCTGCCTCTCTTATTACTCCTGCACCTGCTGTCAACCAGCTGAAAACCAGATGACGATAAGAGATGGTCATTCTTGATGGCAAAGTTGGGCAACATGTAGCAGATGCCAACATATCTGAATATCCATTCAAAGTTGTACTGCAAAGCTCCCCCACAATGGATCACACAGCAGGAACCATGCTGGAGCGTGGAACTGTTTGCTCGATAATGTTGCTTCTGGCAGCATGGCTCACATTGTAGATGTGCTCTGCATTAGAAGGTTTTTAACCAGAGCCTTGATCCATGTGCAATGGGGACAGTGATTACTGCACAAGAGCCAGCCTGTACTTTGGCAGCCTAACTGTAATAAAGATAGCACTGAAGGTTGGTACACGGGGCGGCACTGTAGCACAGTGGTTAGCACTGCTGCTTCACAGCTCCAGGGTCCCACATTTGATTCCCGGCTTGGGTCACTGTCTGTGTGGAGTATGCACGTTCTCCCAGTGTCTACATGGGTTTCCTCGGGTGCTCTGGTTTCCTCCCACAGATGTCCCGAATGATGTGCTGTTAGGTAATTTGGACATTCTGAATTCTCCCCATGTATCCGAACAGACACCGGAATGTGGCGACTAGGGGCTTTTCACAGTAACTTCATTACAATGTTAACGTATGCCTACTTGTGACAATAAAGATCATTATTATTGGATGAAAGACTTGTGACTTTTGTTGATTTAGAGAATACAGGTATGCATGATGAGCTGCTTATGGTGACAGATCAGCCATACATTGAGAAATCACTTTTGATTGATAAGGAAGCAAAGCTGCTGATTGATTGTCTTGTATGGGCAGCATGGTAGCACAAGTGAATAGCGCTGTGGCTTCACAGCGCAGGGTCCCAGGTTCGATTCCCTGCTGGGCCACTGTCTGTGCAGAGTCTGCACGTTCTCCCCGTGTCTACATGGGTTTCCTCGGGTGCTCCAGTTTCCTCCCACAGTCCAAAGACGTGCAGGTTAGCTGGACTGGCCATGCTAAATTGCCCTTAGTGACCAAAAAGGTTAGATGGGGTTATTGGGTTACGGGGATAGGGAGGAAGTGAGGGTTTACGTGGGTCAGTATAGACTCGATGGGCCGAATGGCCTCCTTCTGCACTGTATGTTCTATGTTTGTAGAATAAAAGAAGCCCATGACATACGAGTTCAGGCCACAATGCTGTTGACAGCCACAGGCACCGTTGTCCTGCCCCAGCTTGAGGATCAACTTGTAACTGCAGCAGATCACTTAATACAGTGACCAGCATCTTGGTGAGGCTATAGCTCTTTGGTGAATCTATTGCTCCTCGGGGATGCAGGAGGTGTTACCCGAGGACCCTCTGTAGGTATGCCCTCTTGTTCAATTACAGCATTGACATTCAATTACCTCTTCCAGCAGCATCTCCTGCTCCAAGTCATCCTTCAGCCAAGGCAGCCCTATGAGACCACCCATGCTTGCAGCCAAATAATTTCTGAGATAAAAGTCAATGCAAAACCAGCAAAATCTTTATGTACAGACAAAATGAACCTTACAGACTGATGGAACATGTCAAAAGTCAGCCAAGAAATCAAGCAACAGTCAGAAATGATAAACTGCCAACGAATGTGTAAGTACTACATAATCCATTTAAACAATGCTATTTGAGGGCACCTTCCTGTCAGTCAGCATCTGATTGTATTATGTGAATTCAGCACAAAGTGAGCAAAGCATTGGGGGTCCTTCAAGAAGTGCAGGAACCATAATTTGAATGCATTATTCTGAACTAAGAATGTTGCCGCTTTATGCTCCTACTGACACGCATGGTGGTTAGCACAGTTGCTTCACAGCTCCAGGGTCCCAGGTTCGATTCCCGGCTGGATCACTATCTGTGCGGAGTCTGCACGTTTACCCCGTGATTGCATGGGTTTCCTCCGGTTGCTCCGGTTTCCTCTCACAGTCCAAAGATGTGTGGGTTAGGTGGATTGGCCATGCTAAATTGCCCTTAGTGTCCAAAAAGGTTAAATGGGGGTTACGTGGGCTTGAGTATGGTGGTTAAGACCATAAGACCATAAGACATAGGAGTGGAAGTAAGGCCATTCGGCCCATCGAGTCCACTCCGCCATTCAATCATGGCTGATGGGCATTTCAACTCCACCTCCCAGCATTCTCCCCATAGCCCTTAATTCCTCGCGACATCAAGAATTTATCTATCTCTGCCTTGAAGCCATTTAGCGTCCCGGCCTCCACTGCACTCTGCGGCAATGAATTCCACAGGCCCACCACTCTCTGGCTGAAGAAATGTCTCCGCATTTCTGTTTTGAATTTACCCCCTCTAATTCTAAGGCTGTGCCCACGGGTCCTCGACTCCTCGCCTAACGGAAACAGTTTCTTTGCGTCCATCCTTTCTAAGCCATGTATTATCTTGTAAGTTTCTATTAGATCTCCCCTTAACCTTCTGAACTCCAATGAATACAATCCCAGGAACGCCAGCCGTTCCTCATATGCTAGACCCGCCATTCCAGGGATCATCCGTGTGAATCTCCGCTGGACACGCTCCAGTGCCAGTATGTCCTTCCTGAGATGTGGGGCCCAAAACTGGACACAGTACTCCAAATGGGGCCTAACCAGAGCCTTATAAAGGCTCAGTAGCACATCGCTGCTTTTATATTCCAACCCTCTTGAGATAAATGACAACATAGCATTCGCTTTCTTAATCACGGATTCAACCTGCATGTTTACCTTTAGGGAATCCTCGACTAGCACTCCCAGATCCCTTTGTACTTTGGCATTATGAATTTTCTCACCGTTTAGAAAGTAGTCTATGCTTGGATTCTTTTTTCCAAAGTGCAAGACCTCACATTTTCTCACGTTGAAATGCATCAGCCATTTCCTGCACCACTCTCCCAAACTGTCTAGATCCTTCTGCAGCCTCCCCACTTCCTCAGCACTACCTGCCTGACCACCTAACTTCGTATCATCAGCAAACTTCGCTAGAATGCCCCCAGTCCCTTCATCCAGATCATTAATATATATGGTGAACAGCTGCGGCCCCAACACTGAACCCTGTGGGACACCGCTGGTCACCGGCTGCCATTCCGAAAAAGAACCTTTTATCCCAACTCTCTGCCTTCTGTCAGACAGCCAATCCTCAACCCATGCCAGTAGCTCACCTCGAACACCATGGGCCCTCACCTTACTCAGCAGCCTCCTGTGTGGCACCTTATCAAAGGCCTTTTGGAAATCCAGATAGACCACATCCACTGGGTTTCCCTGGTCTAACCTACTTGTCACCTCCTCAAAGAATTCTAACAGGTTCGTCAGGCACGACCTCCCCTTACTAAATCCATGTTGACTTGTTCTAATCCGACCCTGCTCTTCCAAGAAATTAGAAATCTCATCCTTAACGATCGATTCTAGAATTTTACCAACAACCGAGGTTAGGCTAATTGGCCTATAATTTTCCATCTTTTGTCTTGATCCTTTCTTGAACAAGGGGGTTACAACAGCGATCTTCCAATCGTCCGGGACTTTCCCTGACTCCAGTGATTTTTGAAAGATCTCAACCAACGCTTCCGCTATTTCTTCAGCCACCTCCCTCAGAACTCTAGGATGTAGCCCATCGGGGCCAGGAGATTTGTCAATTTTAAGACCTTTTAGCTTTTTTAGCACCATCTCTTTTGTAATGGCAACCATACTCAACTCAGCCCCCTGACCCTTTATAATTTTTGGGATATTACTAACGTCTTCCACTGTGAAGACAGACGCAAAGTACTTATTAAGTTCTCCAGCCATTTCCTCATCTCCCATCACTAGCCTTCCAGAATCAGTTTGAATTGGCCCAATGTCTACTTTGGCCTGACGTTTGTTTCTTATGTATTGAAAGAAACTTTTACTATCATTTCTTATATTACTGGCTAGCCTGCCTTCATATTTGATCCTCTCCTTCCTTATTTGTCTCTTTGTTAACCTCTGTTTGTTTTTGTAGCCTTCCCAATCTTCTGATTTCCCGGTGCTTTTGGCCACTTTATAGAATCTCTCTTTTTCTTTGATACATTTCCTGACCTCCTTTGTCAGCCATGGCTGTCTAATCCCTCCCTGGATAATCTTTCTTTTCTTGGGGATGAACCTCTGTACAGTGTCCTCAATTATGCATACAAACTCCTGCCATTTTTGCTCTACTGTCTTCCCTGCTAGGGTCTGCTTCCAGTTGATTTTCACCAGTTCCTCTCTCATGCCCTCGTTAAGTGGGGGTTACATGGGCTTGAGTAGGGTGCTCTTTGTAAGGACTGGTGCAGATTCGATGGGCTGAATGGCCTCCTTCTCCACTGTAAATTCTATGATCTATGACACTGTAGCCTCCTCCATCAATATGGTGGTGACACACCAAGATAAAAGCAAATTCTGCAGATACTGCAATCTGAAACAAAAACAGAAAATACTGGACAATCACAGTAGGTCTAACAGTGTGGATGACTTGAAACGGGATCTTGATCAATTGGGCCAGTGGGCCGTTGAATGGCAGATGCAGTTTAATTCAGATAAATGTGAGGTGGTGCATTTTTGTAGATCGAATCGGGGCAGGACCTACTCAGTTAATGGTAGGATGTTGGGGAGAGTTATAGAACAAAGAGATCTAGGAGTACAGGTTCATAGCTCCTTGAAAGTGGAGTCACAGGTGGATAGGGTGGTGAAGAAGGATTCAGCGTGCTTGGTTTCATTGGTCAGAACATTGAATACAGGAGTTGGGACGTCTTGTTGAAGCTGTACAAGGCAGTATTAAGGTCACACTTGGAAAACCGTGTATAGTTTTGGTCACCCAATTACAGAAAGAATATTATTAAACTGGAAAGAGTGCAGAAAGGATTTACTAGTATGCTACCGAGACTTGGTTTGAGTTATAAATGTTAAGTAATGGGTTAAGAGACATTCCAATTAGTTGTCTCATTTATGTTAATAATTGACACTGATATGTAAAGGGGCTTCAGGTGGCCTCTGTATCAGGTGATGTGATGTTAGAGTTTTGTGCAGAGTCTGTTGAAGTAAATTGAAGGTATTTGTGGAAAAGGAGCAGAACCTTTGACTCTTTACACAACAGCAGCTAAATGTATAACAAATGGTAGCAGTCGATGGTTGCTGTGCAAATGTGAAGGGTTGAAAGATACAACTTTTTCAGACCAAACTGTAGCCACCGACGTTGGCCACTTCCCGACCCAAAATGGCGATTTACACAGCACGCAGGGAAAATTGGACACTTTAAGAAAGACAAGCAGGTTGCAGAATCTTCCTGTGTATTCTGCCGGCACAGAAAGCAGACAGCACCAAAACCAGCAGTTTGCATATTAATGAAGCGATCCCCGGGAACAATGGATACAACGATTAGCTACATTTGGGACAAAGTAAGCTCGGGGTCCGCCCAAAAGGGCGCGAAGCCCCTGGGACCTATAAAAGTCAGGTCCCAAGTCCAGTTCGCTCTCTTAGCCGGCCCTCCCAGCAGAACACCTTTGCAGCGGCTCTCTAAGAACTTGACCGTGTGAAGGAGAGGCCTGGCCAACAGCTACACCGACAAGTAAGTGTCCAACCAACGCTCGCTACGAGAATAGACACTCCTGACCCCTTAGCCCGTACCAACTGGGAAGCCTGCAGTCTCAGGACAGAACAAGAGGCCATTGTTCCCTGATCCAGTGGGTTCCCTTATCGAAGATAAGTATTGGCTTATAGTGGTAAGAATAGTTTAGTCCGCTAGTATTAGTTGCATGAGTATCGATTTACTGTGCAAATAATAAATGTGTTTGATTGAACCTTACTAACTGGTGTATTGAGTCATTGATCAGAACTTGAACCTGAACCTCGTGGTGGTATCATAGATACCTGGCAACTCTAGAGCTAAGGAATAAAACAGAGCCAATTGAGTGTAAAGCACACTCACCAGAACTGGAGATCAGAAAATACCTCAAAGGGAAAGGATGGCCCCTTTGGAGCGAATTCTGTTCGAATGAGGAAACAGGCCCCGGGAGTATAGGACATATTTGGTGGGAAAACCTGTGTGAGATACATAAAAAGAATTTAAGTCGTAAGCCGATGGCAATCGTGTCCTGTTTGGCACAATTGCGAGGCACAGAGGAGGTCGCCAGGACGCTCCGCGCAGATTTAGAAGAGAGAAATAGAATGAGTAAGGTTGACGTCAGTGATGTCGAAAGAGAGAATATAGAGTTGAGACGGAGGCTTGCAGCAAAAGATGTAGAGGTGGATGATGCCAAGAGGGCACACCAGTCTTGTCTGGCGTACTTAAGCAGCTCCCAAACACAACATGAAAAGGCCTATCAGGATATGTTCATTAAATGTTTTTAAGGTAAAGATAGATAGTTTTTTGAAGAAAAAAGGGATTAAGGGTTATGGTGTTCGGGCCGGAAAGTGGAGCTGAGTCCACAAAAGATCAGCCATGATCTCATTGAATGGCGGAGCAGGCTCGAGGGGTCAGATGGCCTACTCCTGCTCCTAGTTCTTATGTTCTTATGTAGGATATGCAGCGCGCAGTCTTGATAAGAGAGGAAACCAAGAAGCAGGTAGAGGCATTGCAGAAGCAATGCAGCGACTTGAAGGCAGCTTTAAGAGCACTCCATGCTGCCACCACTGAGCAAAGGCAAAGCTCCGTGGACCACGCTAAATGCCGAAAGCAGATTGCGGAACTACAATCTCTGCTTTCTGTTCAAAATGGGTTCCAAACCACATTTGGGACACAACTAGATTAAGAAAATGGCCCAGATTGGCAGGAATTGAATGAGACAGCACAGCGATATGTTCAGGGAACATGTGCGCTAGAAACGCATCAGAAGAGGAAAGCGCCCCAACCCCCCACAGAACAGATAGCACCAGCACCCATGAATCCAGCACCACCCAACGCAAAGCATTCACAGACGGCGCACCAGATTTCACTTATACCACCCCCTTAACCGCGACCCAATTATGGGACGCGTGTGCCAAAATCACACCGTTCCTCCCCACCTCAGACCCCCACCAATTCTTCGCGAGAGTAAAGCAACGGGCGACCATGTACGGCCTGGATGAGCGTGAGCAGGTGAAGCTCACCGTTTTAAGTCTAGACCCCTCAGTAGTAGCAGCCGTTCCAGACCCACAGAACGTTGGAGGAGGCACCCTAGAAGAGATGCATACATCGATTCTTGATGCGATAGGATATAACAGAGTTGACCCCGTAGAAGGCCTAAACAAGTGTAGGCAAAAGAAGACCGAGCACCCCACAGCATTTGCAGGAAGGCTGTGGATACATTTCACGGCAGTATTTGGGAACTTGGATCGCGCCCATCTAACCCCAGACAACATGGCTAAATGGACCCGCACCCTTATCTCCCATGCCACAGAGGCAGGACAGAAAGCGTGTGCAAATTATGACCCATCGGAAGACGCACATAATGAGAAATGGTACTAAAAAGGTTGTCCCGCGCTTGGGAGTACAGAGTAAGCCCACAGTTAGGAAACCCGAAGATCAGCAGGCAGAGGCTGATATTCAGGCAGTCAGAGCGCACCAAAAACCCGCCTGGGTGAATGAAGGAAAGAACAACCCCCTGCAGAAGCCACAGGAATGTTTTAACTGTGGACAGTTAGGACATTTTGCAAGAGAATGCAACGCCCTGCAGAAATCTCAGAAAGGCCAACAGACAGGCACTCTGAACAGAAATAGAGCAAAGCCCATTCATAGTATAGGAACTCATTCAGGACAGACAAATGTGGACGGAACGGACTGACGGTGTTCGGGCTCCCAAACTTGGGTCTGTGACACCCTCTGGGATACATCCGGACGACCGGTAGTCACAGCAAAGATTCGGGGACAGCCCATAGAATTACTCTGGGACACAGGACGGTCCCACACGACCATAAATTCATCCACTATGTTACAAAAGGACACGTGGCCCACTACAGCCACAATCACACTCAGCGGCTTTACAGGCCACTCACAGCAGGGACACATTACAGCCCCTGTACCCATTCAGCTGGGAATATCACCACCAGACACCCCGTTGTTCTAGTTGATCTGCCCCACACAGCAGAACACATACTAGACATAGATTTCATGAATACGCACAACCTGCCGTTTGACCCAGTCAATCAGTGTGTCTGGCGAATGGCAAGGTCAGAAAGAACCCTCACAGTGGGTGAGTACGAAAACAGGATTAGCGCAGTCGGAGAATATTGCTTTGATCCGACCACGCTCAGTACGGACAAACAGGTTAGGGCAGTTTTGAAAAAGAATAGGACAGCATTTGCCAGTCACAGGCACGATTGCGGCAGAATGACTGGATCGGTTCAAATTACAGGACCTGACCCTAGACCACAACGACAATATGGATTTCCCCAAGAGGCAGGGGGAGAAATCACGAAAGTTATAGACAGCTTATTAGAGCAGGGCGTACTCCGATCAGTAGCCTCAACTAATAATGCTCCGATTTGACCAGTGTGGAAGCCCGATGGATCATGGCGACTGACCATCGATTATCGGGAACTCAATAAAGTCACCCCCGCAGTAGCAACAAGTCCCGAGACCATGCTCAAGCAGGGACTCAATTCACGATTCTTTACAGTTTTGGACATTAGCAACGGCTTCTGGTCCATTCCATTGGCGTGCCAAAGGCGTGCCAGTACAAATTCGCATTCACTTTTAAAGGACAGCAGTACACGTGGACATGCCTTCCACAAGGATTCCACAACTCCCCCTACATTTTCCACCGACAGCTGGCAAATGGTTTGTCTAAATTCTCTCGCCCCGAATGTCTGGTCCAGTATGTGGACGATCTACTAATGCAGATAGACACCAAGGCAGAGCACATCACGCTTCTGTCTGAACTCCTGGAACTACTGCAAACAATTGGTTGTAAAGTGAACCCCAGAAAGTCCCAAATATTGGAGAGTAAAGTGATGTATTTGGGTACAATCATCACGCACGGCAAACGCGAGATCGAGTACAAAAGAATTGACTCGATCGTCAAATTGCCCCTTCTCCAAAATGTTTCAGCCCTCCGGTCGTTTTTAGGACTGGTTGGCTACTGTTGGAACCACAGTGACGGTTTCACGACAAAGGTAGCCCCCCTTTCAGAACTCCTAAAGAAAGGAGCCCCTTGGGAATGGCTTCCGCAGCATACGGATGCCGTGGACGATTTAAAAAGAGCCTTTATCGCAGCCTCCACACTCCAAGTTCCAGACCCACTTTCCCCCTATACAATTGAGGTAGCAAGTACAGATCTGACCCTCTCGGCCGTGCTCCTTCAGGAACGGCATGAGCAGCTAAGACCAGTGGCTTACGCCTCCAGACTTTTAACCCCAGTAGAGCAAGGATTTTCAGCCTGCGAAAGGCACCTGCTCGCAGTATTCTGGGCAGTGCAGTACTTTTCGTACATAACCGGACTGAACCCCATCACGATTCTAACCGAACACACCCCCACACAGCTTCTATTAGACGGACGACTGAAGGACGGTTCAGTTAGTCAAATTAGAGCAGCTAGATGGACCCTTCTTTTGCAGGGACGGGACATCACTGTGAAAAGGACAAAGACACACACTTTTTTGGCAGATAACCTCCAGTACCCAGGAACACCCCATGAATGTGAGATCATATCCCCACTTCACAATACAGGACCCTTTATCGCAAAAACACCCCCCAAAAAGATAGGAAGTTCAACCCAAAACCCCCAACACACAGACACGTGCGTTTGAGGATTTATGTGGATGGTTCATCCACCATTTTAGATGGCAAACATATTACTGGATGCGGTATATACGTGGAGGACGCGCAGGGCCGCGCCCTTGAAGAGATAGCATTGAAATTACCAGGTCACTTAGGCGCGCAGGCAGCAGAACTAGCTGCAATCGCATATATAGTGGACGACCCAGATTTGTTCCCCAGCCCGGCAGATATATATTCGGATAGTCTCTATGTCTGCAACAGTTTAACTGAGTTCCTACCCTTGTGGATGACAAGAGGTTTTGTTTCCGCAGACGGTAAGTCCCTCCCATCAGCCCCATTACTCCGACATATTTTAGAGAAAGCGAAAGATAGGACTTTTGGGATAATAAAAGTTAGAAGTCTTCCCCACCCGGGAACGTGAAAGCAGACGCATTGGCGAAAACAGGTTCCAGACGTGGTTACTTTTGGAACTCCCCCGAATGCGCCCCAGAAAGCGCACCAGTTAGTGCAGTACAGATATCACAGACTAATATTGAGGATTTAGTCGCAGCCCAAAAACAGGATAGCAACCTCAGGGAGATTGTTAAAGGAACGTACCCAGCCCCGTTCGAAAGATTTAAAAGATCACTGACCACCCATGAGGGTGTTGTTTTAAAAGACACTTTGTATGTGGTTCCTGAACAGGACAGGAATCAGCTAATTTGTTTATTCCATGATGGTCATGGACACCAGGGAATAGACCCCACTACTGCCCACCTCAGACAGCTCTGTTGGTGGCCAAGTTTAAAAGAGGATGTCACTCACTACATTGAGAATTGCCTTATCTGTGCCCAGAATAACCCGGACAGATACGCTAGGAAAGCACAGCTTAGCCACACCCGCCCCGTTAACGGCCCCTGGACGAATCTCCAGATCGATTTTATAGGTCCATTGCCCCTGTGCAGGAATGGCTATAAATAAGTTTTGGTAGTGATTGACACATTCACTAAATGGGTAGAAGCATTCCCATCTCGAACCAATATAGCGGAAACAACGGCAAAGATTTTGACACACCACATCTTTACAAGACGGGGACTCCCCAGAAGTATTGAATCGGACCAAGGTTCTCATTTCACAGGACGGGTCATGAAGAACGTCCTGACTATATTTGGCATTTCACAAAAATTCCACATAACATATCACCCTCAGTCAAGTGGTATAGTGGAGCGCATGAATCGGACCCTACAATCCACCCTCTGTAAAATGGTCCAGGAAAATAATACGACTTGGGATTCGGTCCTCCCATTCGCGTTGATATTTTTACGGAATACTGTTTCAAGTTCTACAGGTTTCACACCACACACGCTCATGACCGGACGCCCCATGAAAGGAACAGAGTATTTGTTAGGGATCGATTTGACCACCCGAGAATTGACGGCCCTCACACACGAGACGGCAGTCAAACAAATGGTAGAAAATATTAAATCGGCTCAGCTCGCAGCCGCGGTAAAGTTAGGCACAAAAAGGAAACAGAGCAAGGCCTGTTTTGACAAGACGGTACACGCCACTGAGTTTGCAGTAGGGCAGCAAGTTATGCTCTCTGTCTACAATCCCAGTACATTCCTCTCATCCAAATACTCTGGCCCCTACTACACTGCAGATAAAGTTAGCCCTTCCGTTTACAAAATAAAGTACCCTAATGGGAAGACTGCCTGGTTCCATATCAACCAGTTACAGGCATATGGAACACAGTCCAACCACACACATCACGTCATGCTTGACGCAGCAGACCTCCACGCCACGCCCCCAAGAGACGCATTTCCACCCTCCCCCTCACAGACCAGCACCTCCACGGACTTGGCCTCGACTCCGCCCCGACACTCCCACAAGTTGCCACAGCAGAGACAGCGACTGTGACTCTGACGACAGCCACAGCACTCCTCTCTACTGCCCCAAAACCACAACCCGCACACACAGCGACTACGACCCCGACTCCAGTGATCCCTTGGAGATCACCTACATTAAAACACCAAACCCACACCCAGACCCACCGTCCAACTATGACGACCCCGACAACATTCATACCAACTTAGATACCTCCATTTGGCACCGAGACAACTCATACAGACTTGTACGGAATGACGACCTGGACCCATGGGTGGACCCATGGTCACACAATGCAGCCTTATCGAGCCTGATCCATACAAGGGTATGGGATCCGGGAGAAGAGGATGACATTACGTCTGACTCCCGACACTGCAACCCCTTTGCGACCCTGTTCGCAGAAGACGAATGAGGTGTCCACATGGTGAATTAAAAGGAACCGCTTGAGAGAAACGGTGTCCTTTCTGATGGAACCTGCAAGTTTTGTTTGTTGCATGTTTGTTTGTTTTGTTTTTGCACTTTTTTTTTTACAGTTCGGAAAGCTCTGCGGCCAAAAGCCAAGTTTGTCCGCAGAAACCTAGGAGAATTTGACAGACGCCTTATCAGCTGGAATGTCTGAGGCCTAGCCAACAGGCATATCCGTTGAATCCTCCGAGAGCTTGCTAGCTCCAGTTTCGTAACTGCTCTTCTGTTTGAAGGATGGAAGAGGCAACCCCCATGATGACTACATTCTTGCCCGTTCGTTTCAGGTCGCTCAGGCAGTGGAGTAACGGCATTGAGGACCCACCCTGTCTGAGGACCCCCCTCTGGTCAGCTAAGCTCGGGTACGGCACAGCACGCCCTACTCGGGGACTCCACCCAAATCTTACCCGTCGCGGCCCATACGCACCTCATTTTGGCTCTTTTGGTTTCATTATTTGATTTTGTTTGTTTTGTTTTCAGGTAACCCTTTGGTTGCCAACTCCCCATGCTATTTACATCCAGGAACATTGGGATGGTAAATCGCAAAGCCTGCGAGACGGCTCACAGTGGTACAGTGTTTCAGTATATGTCTGGTCCTAAATTCGTTTTTTTTTTAAATGAGGGAGTCACAGAGAGTGACCAATCATAAAGGGAAACTTGGCACAAGAGGACAGACATACTAAAATTCAAGATATTAAGCGGAACACTAACAGACACTATGCTTGATCCCATAGATTTTCGGATGCTCCGAGGAGGGATCAGAGCAAGAGAAGAGAAGAGAACAGAAGGAAGATTAAGAAGATGTTTTTCATTTTTGTATCCTGGATTATGAAATCCATGTGGTTGCGCACGGACGCGAAACCCCTTTCCCCCACTGCACCGGCCGTTAATGTTTCACTTCCACAGAACACTCAAAGCCCAGTAACAAGTGGCAGTACCCCGACCTGGTGTACCAAATTTATGACTTGGTACTCCTTGTCATACGTAGTTGAGTCACTTTTAGTGTTAGCAATAATCTGCATCATAGTGCAGACCTTTCGAATGAGGAAATGGCGAAGGAGAGCCTACCACTCTCGTACCTCGACGGTATATAGGATGAGATCCCCTATCTTCGGTTTCCACCAGCCCCCCGAACGCCTTGAAATGTAATAAAGGATTTTTTTCGTTGTTGTTGTACAGTAAATAAAGATATGTGCTTTTGAATGATTGTGTACCTCTGAGCTCGACTGCCGAGCCATAGAAATGAACCATGAATGCTGCCATTATTGTTGTATTGATAGGAAGTTAGAATGATTGAATGTAAGTTGAGTATAGTTTATTAAGGATAGTTAGAGGTTTCCGTTGTGATTTGGTAATACATGTCCCCTATGACATAGCGCCACTTAGGAATTGTTAGGTAAGATTTTTCTGCTTAGTTGAGGAAAGTGCAGAAGCCATGGAACTCGCTGAGGTCAGGGAATGAAGACAACATAGTTATGTGATCCTTCACGCTTCGCGTTAGGATCACAAGGAGGGAGTGTAGCCACCGAAGTTGGCCACTTCACGACCCAAAATGGCGATTTACAAAGCACGCAGGGAAAATTGGACACTTTAAGAAAGACAAGCAGGTTGCAGAATCTTCCTGTGTATTCTGCCTGCAAAGAAAGCAGACAGCACCGAAACCAGCAGTTTGCATATTAATGAGTGATCCCCGGGAACAATGGATACAGCGATTAGCTACATTTGGGACATTCTATAGCAGGTCAGACTTCTCGGCGCCAACGGGAGTCTGAAACAAAGGAGACAAACAATCCAGGAAGAACCGCCCCGCGATCGAGGGACAGCCTCAGTATTGGGGGGGGGGGGGTTCATACCAATCGATTGGTATGAGATCCAATCGATTGACAGTAAGCTCGGGGTCCGCCCAAAAGGGCGCGAAGCCCCTGGGACCTATAAAAGTCAGGTCCCAAGTCCAGTTCGCTCTCTTAGCCGGCCCTCCCAGCAGAATACCTTTGCAGCGGATCTCTAAGAACTTGACCGTGAGAAGGAGAGGCCTGGCCAACAGCTACACCGACAAGTGTCCAACCAATGCTCGCTACGAGAATAGACACTCCTGACCCCTTAGCCCATACCAACTGGGAATACTGCAGTCTCAGGACATAACAAGAGGCCATTGTTCCCTGATCCAGTGGGTTCCTTTATCGAAGATACGTATTGGCTTATAGTGGTAGGAATAGTTTAGTCCGCTAGTATTAGTTTCATGAGTATCGATTTACTGTGTAAATAATAAATGTGTTTGATTGAACCTTACTAACTGGTGTATTGAGTCATTGATCTGAACTTGAACCTCGTGGCGGTATCATAAGGATACCTGGCGACTCTACAGCTAAGGAATAAAACAGAGCCAATTGAGTGTAAAGCACACTCACCAGAATGAGCAACAAAACCAAGGAGGAAAGAATAGAGGGTTGAAAGTCAGGCTTCCGGTGCATTTAAATATATTGGGCTGGAAATCGGAGACTAAGTTAGGGGCAACTTTATGTCAGCAATCTTATTTGGAATAGCAATTAGCCGTGGCCGGGTTTCACAAAAAGACACAATGGTTTCAAAGATGGAAAAAGAGCAACTGCAAAGTTTAATTGGGCAACTGAATTGGTTAGGTCGACAGACTAGACCGGACGCGAGTTTTGATATCTTAGAGTTGAGGAGAAAAATGAATGATCCCAAAGTGGAAGACATAGTAAGAGCAAATAAAGCGTTGGTCAAACTAAAAATGCAGGAGTGTGTTTTGATGTTCCCGGTTTTAGGTGACCTTAGGCACTTGAAACTCATAGTTTATAGTGATGCGTCCTGTGCAAGTTTATGTGATGGGGTTTCAAGCACAGGAGGTTTTATAATTTTCCTTTTGGTAAACAATGGTAAATGTTGACCTCTTTTGTGAGAAATAAAGAAAATGTGAGTGGTCAAAAACACTTTGGCTGCTGAGATGTTAAGCCTTGTAGAGGGGGTGAATATGGCCTTTTATATATCTCAGATATTGACAGAAATTTGGGGATTTGGGTAATATACCTATTTAATGTCACATTGACAATAAATCCCTGTGGGAAAATGTGCACTCTACAAAAAGTGTCAATGAGAAAAGGTTAAGGATAGACATCGCAAGTTTGAAGCAGAAGTTGGACAGAGGGGAGATAGAAAAAATTAAATGGGTTGACAGAAGCTATCAATTGTCAGACTGTTTCACACAAAGAGGGGCTAGCTCACACAAACCTTTGGATATTGTTAATGAAGGGCGCCTGCTTCTGTGATTGTTTTTTCCCTTCCAAAAATGAAAAAAAGGGGAAAAATTGCATGTGTGTTTTTGAGTTTCTTGTAATTTTGTTTTCACCTAATTATTTTTTTCTCCAAGGAAGAGGAGACTGTTAAGTAATGGGTTAAGAGACATTCCAACTAGTTGTCTCATTTATGTTAAGTATCCAATAATTGACACTGATATGTAAAGGGGCTTCAGGTGGCCTCTGTTTCAGGTGATCTGATGTTAGGGTTTTGTGCAGAGTCTGTTGAAGTAAATTGAAGCTGTTTGTGGAAAAGGAGCAGAACCGTTGACTCTTTATACAACAGCAGCTAAGCGTATAACAAAAAGGAGGTTGGATAGACTGGAAATTCTTTTTATCTGGAGCGTAGAAGGCTTAGGGGTGATCTTATAGAGGTCTATAAAATAATGAGGGGCATACATAAGGTCAACATAACGCTCATGACCTCTGCTACACAAAAATCAAGGACGCCTACCGATCCATCCCCCGATCGCACTTCGGAAAATCGGACCATAAGACGGTGCTCCTTCTCCCACAAGCAGAAACCTAAGCGGGAGAATCCGGTTAAGAAGCTCGTGCAGTGCTGGTCCGAGACAACAGAAGAGCTCCTACGTGACTGCTTGGAGTCAGTGGACTTGTCCATATTTAAGAACTCAGCGACCAACCTAAACGTGTATGTCGCATTGTCACAGACTATCAGCAAATGTGTAGAAGACTGCAGCCAAGGAAGGTAATACGTATGGACATATCCATACCTACCGTCAAAACTTCCGAAGACAGATCAGTCTTCCTGAAAGTGAACCCTCAGAAAGCGACAGGTTCTGAAGGGGTCACTGGTGGTGCACTGAGATCCTGTGGGAACCAGCTGGCAGATGTGTTCGCGGACATCTTCAACCTCCCCCTACTGAGGTCCCTACCTGCTTCAAGGTGACCACCATCATACCGGTGCCTGAGAGTGGCAGTCTTCGGACAATCAGACCAGTCAGAACTTCATATGGGGAAGAGGGTTGATGCTTCCCTAATTACCCAACGGAGAATCCTACTCGGCTGGCGATCAGCAGCACCATCCACAGCTGCAGACCGGCTGACAAACCTATCGAAATGTCTCCACCTGGAGAAGATCAAGTATACTATCCGAGGGTGTGAAGGTGGCTTCCACAAAGTCTGGGGGCCATTCACCAAACTGTTACAAGACCTGTTCGAAGCAAAGAATTGATAGAGTGGGGAGGGGGGATTGGCACTGGAACCACAGAAAGCAGACAGGAACAAGAGTGGGGGGGGAAGAATGGGACTGGGACTGGTGGAAACACCAAGGGGCAAGGAGAAAGACAGGCACTGGGTTCAGAAGAACCCCCAAAAGACAAGCAGATAACAGGAAGAGAAGAGCAGAAAAGAAGGAAGGGGAGGCCAAGTGCCAGGGAGAGGGAAAGGAGGAGGGCACTGCCCACATACAAACAACCAGCAACCATCCACTGTGAAATAAAGGGCCTGGGATAAGACCCAGAAACAACAGAAGAAGGAACGTTGGGGGGGGCGTCGAAATGGCGAAATGGAACAACATGTAAACTGTAACCGTCTCATCTATCTTTATGTACAGTTCAAAAATGTAAACTTTTAATAAAACTATTTAAAAAAAAATAAGATGTCACTGAACCTGACAGAAACAAGGCAGTCTGCAAGAGAGAGAGAGGGGACATACGGGCAGAAGCAGCTAGTGCTAAATTTTAAGCAGAGAAAATGCTGGCCCTGTCATCTGACAGTCACCACATGAAACATGGGCAGGAGCCTGCTCCCAGATTGAAGAGACAGAGTTTGTCAGGATTTAAACAAGCCTGGAAGATTCATCTAGTATGGTTAGAGGGAAGTATATCCAATGTGCCTCATCATAAAAGTCAGTTCTGGGATTAAGAGTTGCACGGCTGGAAATGGAAAATATATGGCTCAAACCCTCAGGACTTAATAATCACTTTGGACTGATTCCTGGAATAATATATCCAATAAAGAAACAATGTAAAGTACAGCTGCTATGTAGGATTTTCGACAGTGTGAACAATTAAATGGAGGAGGTTCTTTTCTGTAGTTTAAAGTATAACTTGCCTACAAAAATACTGTTTAATCAGTGTTGCATTTATTTCAGCAAAAGTCTTAAAACTGTAAATCTTGTGTAATCCTTGAATTTCTTCTTAAAAGCTATCAGTCTCCAAGCTGAATGTAACATACATTTAAATTGGAGATCAGTGTCTCTGCGCCATGGTCCCTGCTAATGTTATTTCATGAGCTAGGAAGGACACAAGTCCATCAACTGTCCAGATTTCCTTCTGTTCCAAGGTGAAAGCACAAAGAGCCTAATTTTAACTCCCCCCCCCCCCGATGACTCAATACCCCTTAAAGAAGTTTAAAGAAGCTTCCACCTCAAGGTCCGCCCCCGCGAATGGTAAATCTGATCTTCTACAAATGCAGGAACTCTGCTAAATCACTCACCATACCCCTGCCTTTGGCGGCTCCGAGTCCCGATAACACAACAAAATTTGTCTCTGGGCTATCAGCAAGTCAAAGGCCAAGATATTGGCTTCTCTCCCCACCTCTACTCCAAAATCCTCCGACACTCCGAATATCGCCACCTCCAGACTCAAAGCTACCTCTACCCCCAAATTCTCTGACATTACATCCGAAAATCCCTTCCAAAACTCTCTCAACCTTGGACAAATCCAGAACATATGCACATGGTTTCCCCCCCCCCCCCCCCCCCCCCCGCCATCCACACCTATCCCCCACCCCCGGAAAGAATCAACTCATCCTGGATGCCGTCATGTGGGCTCTATGCACCAACTTAAACTGAAGAAGACTTCGTCTAGCACATGACAAGGACGTATTCACCCTCTGCAGAGCTTCCCTCCACACTTCGACCCCAACGCCCCTCCCAACTCCTCCTCCCACTTGAGCCTGACCTCCTGGACAGGACCACTCTCCATTTTCATCGGCTCCCCATATATGTCCGCAACCCTGCCCTCCCCAATTTCATCCTTGGACAGAAGCTTATCCTGCAGCACCAGCGACGGAAGGGTTCCTAATAAAGTCCCTAACCTGCAGATACCTGAACTTATTCCCCTTTGGTAACTGGTACGTCCCCTCCAACTCAACCAGGTCTGCAAACATCCCTCCCACGAACAAATATCTAAAGCATTCTATCCCTACCTGCCGCCACCCCTGGAACATTGCATCCAATCCCACCGGCACAAACCTACGATTGTCACAAATCGGCGCCCACAGCGACATGCCTTCCAATCCAACGCACTGCCAGCACTGGTTCTACACCCTCAATGCTAATACCACCACCGGACTCATGGAGTATCTGACCGGCGAGAACGGAAGGGACACCAACAACAGTGCCCTCAAGTTGGGCCCTTGACACGAGGCCGCACCATCCAGCCCCAAGCCGGCCATTCCTCCACTATTCATTTTCTAGCCATTGAAATATTTGCTGCCCAGTCGTAATTCAACAAGCTCAGCAACATTAATCCACCCCTCAGGTCAATCCCTCCCCAAGAACACCCTCCAAACCTGTAGAGCCTTGCCCCCCCCACACACACACACAAACCTCAAAATCATCCCATTAACCTTCCAAAAAAACTTAGGAACATAAATCAGGAGGTTCTGGAATACAAACAAAAATTTCAGCAGCACCGTCAGTACCCGACCCTCCCAAGACAATGGCACAACCCACCTCTTAGAAGTCTGCCTTCATTCCCTCCACCAACTGCGCAACGTTCAGCTTGTGCAGCTGGGCTCAACTCCCCGCCACCTATGTCCCCATGTAGTGAAAACTTGCCCCCACCAGCCGAAGCAGCAATTCCCCCAGCCTCCTCTCCTGCACCCATACATTAATTCGGAACACCACGCTTTTCCCCATATCCAGCTTGTACTCCGTAGAATGGCCAAACTCCCCCAGAAACCACATGATCCTATCGAAGCACGCAACTGGGTCCATAATATACAACAGGAGATCATTTGCATACAAAGAAACTTGGTGCTCGACTCCGCACCCACTCAATTCCCCTCCATTCCCTCAGCGTCATTTCCAGTGTCTCAATTGCCAGGGCAAAGAGCAGCGGAGAGTGCCTTGTCCCCCGATGTAACCCAAAATAATCCTAGCCGACCTTGTGCATCTGAATACTCACCTTAGGTGCCTTATATATCAGCTGAACCCAATCCACAAATCCCTGCCCAAACCCAAACTGACCCAAAACCTCAAACAGATACACCCATTCAACCTGATCAAACATCTTCTCCGCGTCCATTGCCACCACCACTTTCACTTCTCGGCAGCCCAAGGGCATCATAATAATATTAGACAGCCCCCGTAGATTCGCCGACGGCTGCCGCCCCTTCACAAACCCCATCTGAACCTCTCCTATCACCCCAGGCTCTCAGTCCTCTATCCGATTCGCAAGCACCTTCGCCAACAACTTTGTATCTACATTCAACAATGAGATCAGACGGTACAATCCACACTGCACCAGAATTTGTCCTTTAAAATGAACGGTATTAAAGCCTGAGACAGCATGGGACAGGGGAGCTCTCCCCTCACCCTCGACTCATTATACATCTAAACTAACAGGGGCCTGAGCACCAACTCAAACATCTTATAAATCTCGACTGGGAACCCACCGGCCCAGGGCCTTTCCCACCTGCATCGACCTCACACAATCCATCACCTCCCTCAATCCAATATGGGCCTCCAGGCCCTGCACCTTCGCCTCCTCAACCCTCGGGATCGCCAACCCATCCAAAAACCGCCTCATCCCTTCATCCCACTGGGGGCTCCGAGTCATAGTCTTCACCCTATCCGGATCCGATACTACCACGCCCCTCTCATCTCTCATCCTTCCAATTTCTCTCGCTGCCCCTGCTTCCTCAACTGATGTACAAGCATTCTGCTCACTTTCTCCCCATACTCATATGCCGCTCCTCTGGGTCTACGCAGTTGTCCCACCACATTTCCCATGGACACTAGCCCAAACTCCATCTGGATCTCTGTCTCTCCTTTAACAATGCTTCCACAGGTGCCACTGACTATTTCCAGTCCATGATCAGAATGTCCTCCATCAACCTCAGCTCACAGCCCGCTCTGCTCCCTCCCTGAGCACTCAAATCAATATAAATTCCCCCCATACCACCGCTTTCAGCGCCTCCCACAGTGTAGAGTCAGAAACCTCCCCTGCATTACTCAGCTCCACATAATTTCGATGGCCGCCCACACTTTCTCGCAAACCCCCTCGTCTGCCAATAAACCCACATTCAACCTCCACTGCGGCTGTTGAGCTTTTCACTGCCCCACCTGCAAATCCACCCAATGAAGCGCATGATACAGACCACAATCGCCAAATACTCCAATCCTACCACCTCCGCCAATAACGGCTTGTCCATAACAAAGGAATCAATCCGGGAGTACATCTGGTGCACGTGCGACAAATACAATAACTCCTTTGTCCTTGGCCTCTCAAAGTGCCCTCAGCCTCATCTGCCCCCCCAGCTTCAGGTGCATCTCCTGAAGAAACACAACGTCCACCTTCAAACTCATTAAATGTGCAAAAACGCATGGCCGATTGACCAGGCGAGTTAAACTCTGAACATTCCACGTAATTAACCGGGTCAGGGGAGTTCCATGCCACCCTGCCCCCCCTCACTGATCAGCGATGAGCCCTCTTCAGCCAGCCCCTCCAGGTCCACTCCTCGCTCCCCCTCGGGCCATCCCCAAGATGTCCGCCACCATCTCCTCTAATAATGTCTTAGTTTAGCAACAGAGTCGCATTGGCGTGCACCAATGCAATGCGCCATTGCAGACATCCTACCTTCAAATCCCCAATATTGTCCACAAGACAGACCGAATCAACTTATATACCCAAAAAGGCAATATCTTCCATTATAGCAAAGGCTAATTTCCAATTATTTACCCACATATGTAACCACAAACCCAAAATATTTTTAAAAATTGAAGACATATGCACTATACTACAGAAATGTTTTTAAAATTTTGATGCAAATACTACAGTAGTTACTGAATAATGAAAATGCTCCCAACAAAAAAGAAACAATCATTCCTCTAATGATACAGCTCCTCAATCCTTTAACCAGCTGATGCATGCTGACAAATAAAAGCCTAGGTTTCATCCATATCAACCTACTATGTGCTGCATTAAGATTTCAGCAGTAAGGACACTATAACAGGTCTCAACTACTCGGTTTAGAAAGTGAGTAACTGGCCAATTTTTCCACATCCTGATCATTGTCCAACAGCCCCCATGTAAGTGTACAAATGTAGAAATAAGGAAGGACAGGATTGTATTTCCCGGTGATGCTGCTGCTCCCACTGCCCCCACCACTTACAAGTGGTTGAACTGCTCATCAACAGATACTTTCTAAGCCCACATAAAAAATAGAAAGGTACTGCAGGATGCTTGGCACCCCTCAAAAATGTATCCCAACAAGAAATTGTTGTCTTCAGGAAAAGAGGGAAGGAAAATGGAATGGAAAAAGTAAATATTACCAGATGGTGCAATTGAAGACGACGGGGTCCCTGTGTAGGCCAGCGTTGTAGATTCCGATGCCAATGAGCCAGGTGCTGACTTTGGAGTCTTCAATACATGGAGGCTAATGGGTGTTGAATGGGCTGACTGACTGGAAGAAGTGTGACTTGAATAATCAGTTTTGTTTAATTTATGAGGAATTTCTTCTTCATTCTCTGTTTCGGCCTTATCTTGTTCCTTAACTTCTTCATCTGATCCATCTGAGTCTGTCTCTGAGTCACTATCAGCCTCTAATTGGAAAATAATAAATTAAATATTTTAGAAATTCTATAATCAGCCCTGCCTAAAACATGTGCAAAATGAAGACAGTCTAAGGTCAAATTAGTCATGACACTACCCATAAATAGTGCCAACTTTAATTTGAACTTTTAACTGCACATCATTGCAAATATGTATAATAGAAATCACAACTGCATTTCTAAAGCCGTTAAATTGTTTCCAGTACATGACTGTGAAAATGCAAGTAAAATGTTAACTTAAATTCCTTCACATTTTCTCTACACTGCATGAGGGAAACATATGCGTGTTTCAGTTCAGAAGTTGTTGCGATTTATGATTTATGTTGTTTTGGTTTAAAAATGTAAAAGAAATAGGAGCAGTAGGTCATGTGGTGCTTTAAAGTGGTTCCACCACTTAATACAATCATGATCTCTAGCTTCAACTCTACCTTCTTGCACTATCCCCATATTAATTAATCACCTTGGTATTCAAAAAATCTATCGGTCTCTACTTTGAACATACTCAACAACTGAGCAGCCACAAAAAAATCTTTAAAAATCTATAATCCTCCGAGTAAAGGAATTCATGTCTCAGTCTTCAATGGTAAATTGAGACTGTGATTTATGAAACTGTGCCTTCCCTTGTTCATCCAGGAAAACAACTTGCAACCATCTACCCTATCAAGCCCTTTTCGGCTTGGTTCAGTTAGATCAACTTGGGTAATATAGCCTACTCACTCTCAGCTCAGGAATCAGTTTTGTGACTTGCCATTGCACACTCTCCAAGGCAAGTATATCCTCCTCCCTTAGTATAAATGTATGTTTCATTCAGTATTTGCAAAAATATTCACTGAAAAAACGATCTAAATTGTACTGTTTTTAATGTGCAATTGATTTATTGGGTACTTAGAAAATTTGAGAACACATGATCAAATCATATGTGTAATAACTATGATTTGTAAAGTTATATTAGGATTAAAACAATTTAAAAACACTGAGTTTGGTCTCAACAGCAGGTTGAATCCAATTCTGGGGACCATACCTTTAGGAAGAATGTGAAGGTATTGGTTAGGGGTATAGAAAAGATTCATGAAGGTGGCTTCAGGAGTGGAGGGCTTCAGTTACATGTGTAGATTGGAGGAACTAGGGCTGTTCTCCTCAGGGAAAAGATTGAGAATACATTTGAGAGGTGCCAAAATCATGAGGGACCAAGACAGAGTAGACAGAGAAGAACTGTTCCCATTGGTCGAAAGGTGGAAAACCCAATTTAAGGCGAGTGGCAGAAAAAAAAAAGGCAACATAAGGTAAAGGTTTTTTTGTGTCGTATGAAGATCTGGAATGCGCTGCCCGAAAATGTGGAGGAGATAAGATTCAATTGTGGCTTTCAAAAGAGAACTGCATAATTATCTGGAAGAGGAAAAAATTGCAGGATGACAGGAACAGGGTGGAGAAGTTGGACTGGGCTAATTGCTCTTCCAGGGAGCCAGCGCAGATTCAATGGGCCAAATGGCCTCCTTCCATACTGTACCATTCCGTGATTTTATTCTTCGGAAATGTATATCCTGAACGAATGGAAATCAAACCTTTCACCGATCCACAACTTGAATTGATAAATAGATACTTTGACCAACCAAAACAAAATCCAATAAATTTAATGTTTCAGTGCACATACATGGCTAAAGGTGGTTACTGCTAACTATTTCTCAGGCTGCAGAAAACACGCCTGCTAATTTGCATACAGTTCTTTTTTCTACTGCCTTATTTTTAAAGGTTGATTGCTCCCATTACGCTTGGATTGGGACCCATCTCAAATTATTCAACAGGTTAAAACATTCCATTAAATGCAAACATCTCATGTGGTTAACGTTCTGGGTCTTGTTAATTTAATATGTTTAGTTCACAACTATATCGGTTTTTAATACAGACTTGAGGGAGGGACATGGTCCTAATTCTTTGTAGTCTCTTGAACGGACAAGATACGAGGGGAAGCAGCCATATATTTGGCTGTTTGAGCTCAGTAGTCAGGAGACTCTGCTAATGATGGAACCTAAACCTTTCAAGGGTCAATTAAAGTGCTCAAAAATGTCTGCAATTTTAACATAGTGCATTGTAAACTTTGCTATTAATACTAATAAATGGTTTGTACAGAGTACTATTTATTCACTGGTTTAGGTTACAGCCTGAACTATGACCTGATAGTATGAATTCTTCTGCCCTTCTGAAGTTTTTTTTTTCTAAATGTTTTTTATTGAGTTTTCATGTTTTATATATGACAAGTTACAAATTGTTAGAGAGAGAAAAAAAAAGACACAAAAATTTAACATGTATATTTACAGGTAAGCATCTTTATAACAACAATTGTGGCCGCCTCCTTTAGCCAGCATACATATTCTACATTCCCCAATATGGCCGAGGCACATGTTTATAGGCATTTATTTATAGTTTGGTTTTGGGCCTTAGCTTGCCATCAAACCCCCATAACGAACCCGTGACCCCCCCCCCCCCCCCCGCCCCCGATTCCCGTCCATTTCCCCCCGATTCTTGGCCACCCAGCTATTCTTCCTTTTGTACGTTGGCCACAAACAGGTCCCGGAACAGTTGCATGAATGGCTCCCACGTTCTATGGAAGCCGTCGTCTGACCCTCGGATGGCGAATTTGATTTTCTCCATTTGGAGAGATTCCGAGAGGTCGGACAGCCAGTCTGCAGCTCTGGGCGGTGCTGCTGACCGCCAGCCAAACAGGATTCTACGGCGGGCGATCAGGGAGGCAAAGGCAAGGGCGTCCGCCCTCCTCCCCAGGAATAGATCTGGCTGGTCTGAAACCCCGAAGACCGCCACTATCGGGCATGGCTCCATCCTCACTCCCACCACTTTGGACATAACCTCGAAGAAGGCTGTCCAGTAATCCACAAGTCTGGGGCAAGACCAGAACATGTGGGCGTGGTTGGCCGGGCCTCTTTGGCACCGTTCACATCTGTCCTCCACCTCCGGGAAGAACCCGCTCATACGGTTTCTCGTTAAGTGGGCTCTATGTACCACTTTTAGTTGCGTCAGGCTGAGCCTTGCGCACGTGGAGGTGGAGTTGACCCTATGCAGTGCTTCGCTCCAGAGTCCCCACCCTATCTCCATCCCCAGGTCGTCCTCCCATTTCCTTCTTGTTGCGTCCAGTACGGTGTCGTCCCTTTCTACCAGTCGGTCATACATGTCGCTACAGTTCCCTTTCTCTAGGATACTTGCGTCCAGTAGGTCTTCCAGTAGAGTCTGTCATGGCGGTTGTGGGTACGTCCTTGTCTCCTTTCTTAGGAAGTTTTTGAGCTGCAGGTACCGTAGCTCGTTCCCCCCAGCTAGCTGAAATTTCTCTGTCAGTTCGTCCAGTGTTGCGATCCTGTCGTCCGTGTATAGGTCCCTGACTGTCAGTGTCCTCCCGTCCTGCCTCCACCTTTTGAAGGTGGCGTCAGTCAGTGCTGGTGTGAACCTATGGTTGTTGCAGATGGGAGCCTTGTCCGACATTTTGGTCAGGCCAAATTGCTGCCGCAGTTGGTTCCAGGATTGGAGGGTGGCTGTCACCACTGGGCTGCTGGAGTGTTTTTTGGGTGGGGATGGGTGTGCTGCCGTGGCGAGGGCCCGGAGGGAGGTCCCCATGCAGGAGGCCTCCTCCGCACGCACCCACTCAGCTTCTGGCTCCTGGATCCATTCCCTTACTCGCTCGGCTGTTGCCGCCCAGTGGTAGAATTGTAGATTCGGGAGGGCTAGCCCCCCCCCGGATTTTGTTTTCTGTAGGACCTTCTTTGGGATCCTAGCATTTTTACCCCCCCCCATACGAACGCCATGATAAGTTTGTCCAGCGCTTTGAAAAAGGCCTTGGGGATGTAGATCGGAATGGATCTAAACAGGAAGAGGAACCTGGGCAGTACGTTCATTTTGATCATCTGGACTCTCCCCGCGAGGGAGAGCGGGAGTGTGTTCCATCTTTGCAGGTCCTTTTTAACTTCCTCCGTCAGGCTGGTGAGGTTCCATTTGTGGATCCCTTTCCAGTCATGGGCTATTTGGATCCCCAGGTAGCGGAATTTGTGTCGGGCTTGTTTGAACGGCAGCCCCTTTAGTGCTGCCCCCCCCCCCCCCCCCTTGCGGGTGTACTGGGAAGATCTCACTTTTGCTCATGTTGAGTTTGTAGCCCGAGAAGGCTCCAAACTCTTTCAGGAGCGCAATGATTCCGTCCATGCTGCTTTGTGGGTCCGAGATATAGAGGAGCAGATCGTCCGCATAGAGTGAGACTCTGTGCTCTCTACCTCCCCTTCGGATCCCCCTCCAATTTTTTGCTGCCCTGAGCGCGATTGCTAGCGGTTCGATTGCTAGTGCGAACAGCAGCGGGGACAGTAGGCATCCTTGTCTGGTGCCCCTGTGCAGCTGGAAGTATTGGGAGTTGGTATTGTTGGTCCGTACACTCGCCATGGGAGCACTGTATAGGAGCTTTACCCAAGCGGTGAACCCTGTTCCAAGCCCAAACCGCTCCAGTACCTCTATGAGGTATTTCCATTCGACTCTGTCGAAGGCCTTTTCTGCGTCCAGGGAGACAATCACCTCTTGTGTTCTCTCCCCGGAGGGGGTCATTATCACGTTCAGCAGGCGCCTGATGTTCGCGGTAAGCTGTCTACCTTTGACGAAGCCCGTCTGGTCCTCTGTGACCACCTCAGGTACACAGTCTTCTAGCCTTTTGGCTAGGATTTTGGCCAGTATTTTGGCGTCTGCGTTCAGCAGAGATATGGGTCTGTATGACCCACATTCCATTGGGTCTTTGTCCTTCTTAGGTATCAGCGAGATTGAGGCCTGTGCTAACGTGGGTGGCAGTGTGCCCCTAGCTAGCGAGTCTGTGAACATCTCCCGCAGGTGCGGGGCCAGCGCTGTCGCAAATTTTTTGTAGAAGTCCGCCGGGAATCCGTCCGGTCCCGGCGCCTTCCCCGTCTGCATGGAGCTAATGCTGTCCATGATCTCTCCCAGTGCTAGTGGTGCTTCCAGATCCCGCTTTCTGCCCTCTCCCACGACTGGTATGTCCAGTCCATCAAGAAACCTGTTTATCCCAGCCTTCCCCGTTGGGGGCTCTGAGGTGCACAGCTCTTGGTAGAAGGCCTTGAAAGTTTCGTTAATCCTCTCTGGTTCCGTTTCCAACGTGCCTCTGGTACCTCTGATTTGCGCAATTTCTCTGCTGGCTGCCTGCTTTCTCAGCTGGTGTGTCAACAGGCGGCTGGCTTTGTCTCCGTGTTCGTACAGGGCCCCGCGTGCCTGGCGGAGTTGGTGTACTGCTTTCCTGGTGGAGAGCAGGTCAAAGTTCCTTTGTAATTCTTTTCTCTCCGCCAGGAGCTCTACGGGCGGGGCCTCGGAGTATTTACGGTCTACCTCCAGTATGGAGTCGACCAGCTTCTGCCTAGCCACCCTTTTCTCCCTATCTCTTTGCGCTTTGAAGGCAATGATTTCTCCTCTTAGTACGGCCTTTAGCGCTTCCCAGAACGTGGAGGGTGAGACTTCCCCGTTCTGGTTGTTCTCCGTGTACTCCGCTATGGTCCGCGCTATCCTTTCGCTGAAGGCCTTGTCAGCTAGTAAGGCACCGTCCAACCTCCATGTGGGGCGCTGGGCCCTTCCCGTCTTCAGCCGCACGTCCATGTAGTGTGGGGCGTGATCTGATATCACAATTGCGGAGTATTCCACCTTGTCTATCCCTGGAAGCACCGTTTTCCCCACCACAAAGAAGTCAATTCTGGTGTACACGTTGTGTACTGGGGAGAAGAAGGAGAATTCTTTCTCCCTCGGGTGGGCGAATCTCCAGGGGTCCACTGCTCCCATCTGCTCCATATAGTGACTGAGTTCCCTTGCCATGCTTGAGGTTTTCCCCGTTTTGGGGTTTGATCTGTCCGTCTTTGGATCCTATACACAGTTGAAGTCCCCCCCCATGATTAGTCGGTGCGTCGCTATGTCCGGGATTTCTGCCATGGTGTTTTGGATGAAGTTCGTGTCGTCCCAGTTGGGCGCGTACACGTTGACTAGAACTACCGGCGCCCCATCTAGGGCCCCGCTGACCATGACATACCGCCCCCCTGGGTCTGTAACCGTCTTTGTCGCCCTAAACCTTGTCCTCTTGCCGATCAGGATCGCCACCCCCCCTGGCCCTTGTCCCATAACAGGAATGGTAGGTTTGTCCCACCCAGCCCTTTCTTACCCGCAGTTGGTCCTGCTCCCTCAGGTGCGTCTCTTGGAGGAAGACTATGTCGGCCCTCATGTTTCTGAGGTGGGTGAGGACTCTAGATCTCTTCACTGGGCCGTTAAGTCCCCTTACGTTCCAGGTGATTATCCTGGTGGGGGGCTTCTGCCCCCTCGCTCCTGTGGGATTAACCATATTTGTCCGTTGGACGCGCCCCTGCCCTCTGGGGTTTCCCTTTGTTAGGGGGCCGTCCAGGATGGCCACTATCACTGCTCTCCCCATGTGGTCGGGTCTCTGCGCTCCGGGGTTTCCCCTTGTCCCGGGGGCACCCGCCATGGCCGTCCACTGTGTGTCCGCCATGCGGGTAGTCCCCTGCACTCCAGGGGCCCCCTTCGCCCACAGACCATACTGGGTGGGTGCTTGCAGCGGTTCCCTGTTTCGAGCCCTTGGTTGTGGCACATTGTGGCCCTGTTCCTTTTCTGGCCTCTTTTGTCCCTTTGTCCCTGCATTTCCCCTCCCTGGTCTCTCGCACCCTGAGTGACCCCCCCCCCCCCCCACTCTCTCCCTTTTCCCCCCTCCCCTGTATACCCCTCCTTTGCCCCTCTATCCCCGATTCCTGTCCCCGTTTGCTCTCCCGACTTTGATGGGTGACCCCCCCCCCCCCCCTCCCCTGCCTGGCGCCTTCCCTCCTGTTGGGGGTGCGCCGCGGACCTGCTTTGTTGCATGCCCCCGTCGCTAGCTTTCCTGCTCGTACAGTGGCTCCCCTCTCGGAGGTTGCTGTCCCGCTTCTCCTCTGCCTGGCCTCTACAGTTTTCTGCCCGCTCCTCCTCCACCTTACCCTGCGCCCCTCTCGCCTGCTCTCCCTTCTCCAATACTCCCGTTCCCTCGTGCTGGGGTCTGGCCTCCCACCTGGAGCGGTCCCTTGGGCAGTGGGTTGTTTTTTGTTCTGGGTGTTCCTGCCGGGGGGGAGGGGGCTGGCTTGCCTTGCCCCTCCCCAGCCCCCCCGTCGGTGTGCCGTTTCTCCTTGCCATGGGCCCCCCGTCCCTACCCCCCCTGGCGTTTTTCCAGCCCGTGCTCCTCGACGAACCTATTCGCCTCAGCAGGGGCTGTAAAGAAATATTCCTTGTTCTGGTATGTGACCCAGAGTTTTGCTGGGTACAGCATACCAAAACGCACTTTGCTCTTGTAGAGAGCTGCTTTCGCTCTGTTGAACTCAGCCCTTCTCTTAGTTATGTCCGCTCCAAGATCCTCGTAGACTCGGATGGCGTGCCCTCTCCATTTGCAGGATCTATTTTCCTTGGCCCAGCGCAGGATTGTCTCCCTATCCCGGTACCGGTGCAGTTTGGCTATGACTGCTCTCGGTTGTTCCCCTGCCTTGGGCTTCGGGCGCAGCGCCCGATGAGCTCTGTCCATTTCCGGTGGGGTGGGGAAAGTCTCCCTCCCCACTAAGGTGCCCAGCATCGCAGCCACGAATGCTGTGGGGTTTCTGCCCTCGATCCCCTCTGGCAGGCCCACTATCCTAACATTTTGCCTTCTCGCGCTGGTTTCCTGGTCATCTACCCTGCCCTTCAGGCTCCCCTGTGTTGCACCCAGTCTCGCCACTTCCCTCTCCAGGGCCGTGACCCGGTCGCTCATGTCGGTCGCTGCTTTCTCCAACTCTTTAATGGTTGCCTCATGGGCTTCCAGTTTCTCCCCTTGGGCATCCACTTTCTCCTCCAATCTGGTCAGAGCCTGCTGCACCCCTGGCATGGCCCTGGCCACTGCTGCTTGTACTGCGGCCTCTGCGCCCGCTTTCAACTCTGCCTTGATTGCCTGCAGCTGCTCCCTCACCAAAGGCTGCCTTCCAATTTATGCCCCCCTCTAACCCCAGGGGAGAGGGTACCTGTCTGTCCAGCGCTTTTTGATGCGGCGATACATCCGTCCCGCCGCTTCGTGTGCTGACTCGTTCGCCTGAGCTGGCTTGCCCTTTGTCCCGTCTGCTTCTGTTGCCCCCTTTCCCTTGGCTCCCTTCTGGCATTTTTTCACCCCCTTCCCTTTCATCTTTTCTTCTCCCCTTGTTTCTCCCCCCCCCCTTTTCCGCACCTTATTTTAATTTTATTTATTATTATTATTATTATTTATTTATTTTTATTTTTTTTATTATTTCCCCATCCCCTCTCCTCCCTTCTTTCCTTTACCCCTTTATTTTATTTATTTCTTAATTATTTTCTCTCCTCCTCCCCGCTTTTATGCAACTCCTCTCAGATGGACTTACTTTTGCTGGGATCGAGTGTAAAAAGAGAGAAAATAGTATATATACCCCTCCCTCTTTCTTTAAACAGTTTTCTATTGGGTTTTTTTAAAAAAAGAAATAAAAGTCCTTTTTTGTTTTTTCTACCCCTTCCTCTCTCCTCACTCACCCAGGAGAGAGAGAGAGGCTTTTGCCCAGTCCTTTTGTTCTTGCCACGTGGTGGTCGCTGCCGTTTGGGGGGGGGGGGGCGGTCCCCGTTGCTGCACTTCGCACCCTGCGTCCTCCTGGTCACTGCCGCCGGCTGGGCCCCCTTCGGTCCCTGCCGCACCGCTCCTGGCCTGCGTTTGGGGGGGGGGGGGACGACCTGTCGCTGCCGCTCCCGCACCGATCCTGCCGCCGCCGAGCCCCTCTGCTACCGCCGCTGCTGCCAAGCCCCTCCGTCGCTGCCAGCAAGCCCCTCCGTCGCCGCCGCCAAGCCCCTCCGTCGCCGCCAAGCCCCTTTGTCGCCGCCGCTGCCGAGGATCTGCCGCCGACAGGCCTGCCCGGGGGGGGGGGGGGTCCCTGTCCCGCTTGCGGGAGCCCCTCTCCCTGCGACCGCTCCGCTCGCCGACCGGAAGTCAAGTCCCTGCCCTTCTGAAGTTGAGGAGATCATATGGCAGAATGCAATATATTTAATTATCCTCGAATAGAGAGAACAAAGTTTTCTGTTTGACCCAATTTCTTGCTGTATTTAAATAACTACTGGGTAGGAAAGAGCATACTCCGATCGTAAGGAATATGAGGTCGATTAACAACGGTGGTGAGTAACACTTGACACCAAAAATGCAACCGCTATCAATCGTTGGATTAAGAAAGTGACAGAAGGGAGGAAGGCATGCAAAGGTGGCTCCCGCGAGAGTACTGCACCTTTTGCCTTTTTCTCTTAGTTACAGGGGGTATTTGCTTTTGAAAATCCACATTTTTTTTCTTTATTCATTCCTGGGATGTGGCGTCAATTTATTGCCGAACATGGAGGGCATTTTAACAATCAACCACATTGCTGTGGGTCTGGAGTCACATGTAGGCCAGACCAGATAAGGATAACAGATTTCCTCCCCGAAAGGACATTAGTAAACCAGATGGGTTTCTACAACAATCAACAATGGTTTCATAGTAACGTTTAGATATTTTAATTCCAGATTTTTATTGACTTCAAATTTCACCAACTGCCCAGTGGGATTCGAACCCAGATCTCCAGATCATTACCCTGGGTCACTGGATTATTAGTTCAGTGACAATACCACTATGCCGCTGCCTTTCCATAATTAATGGGATATGCATCCTACATAGGAGAAATGCCCAGAAAGGTCAGGGGAAAAAAGGCAGACAGTAGACGTTTGTCTATGGAATTGGAGGCCTCTCAGAGCTTGTTGGCAGATAAAATGGCAGTGTCAGCCTCTGGGACTCCAGCCACTCCACTAACAGCTGTTGTACTTTCGAGTACCTTGGCGAAAGAATTCAATAAGCACTGGCGGGTTGTGTCGTGGACTTCCAGAAATCGATGGAGGAGGCCTTGACCCTCATCCGGATTGCTCTGGAGAAGCCCAAAAGAAACCATGAAAGCCCTTGGAGCCACGATAAAAGACATGGAAGTGGCCCTATCGAGATTGGATTGGATTTGTTTATTGTCATGTGCACCGAGGTATAGTGAAAAGTATTTTTCTGTGAGCAGCTCAAACAGATCACTTAATATATGTAAAGAAAATAAAATAAAAAGGAAATACATAATAGGGCAACACAAGGTACATAATGTAAATACATAGGCAATGGAATTGGGTGAAGCACACAGGAGTGTAGCATTGAGCAGGTCAGTCTGTAAGAGACAGTGTTCAGATTGCCTCATTGGAAGCGGGGATGCGTCTGGTGGCCGAAGCAAATAAATTGTTGAAGGCCAAGGTAAATGATTTAGATAATCGGTCCAGGAGGTAAAATGTTTGAATTGCGGGGCTTCCTGATGGAACAGAAGGCCCAACGCCGACGGAATACTTTGCATAGATGTTCGGGAAGATGGAGGGGGAGGATGGACTCATGTTCCCTCCGGAGGTCGACCGAGCCCATCATATACTCCGGCAAACACCTCGTCCTGAGGATCCACTGTGGACGGTAATAGTGATACAATAAACAAGTTTAGGGAGTTAGGCTGGAAGTTAAAAGCCAGGATAGATAGAGTTGTCATCTCTGGTTTGTTGCCGGTGCCACGCGATAGCGGGGCTAGGAATAGGGAGAGAGTGCAGTTGAATATGTGGCTGCAGGAATGGTTTGGAGGGAGCGCTTCAGGCATTTGGATAATTGGAGCGCATTCTGGGGAAGGTGGGACCTGTACAAGTAGGACAGGTTGAAACTGAACCAGAGGTGCACCAATTACCTGGGAGGGAGATTTTCTAGTACTCTTCGGGAGGGTTTAAAATAATTTGGCAGGGGAATGGGAACCAGATTTGTAGTCCAGCAACTAAGGTAGCCGATGTTCAGGACGTCAAAGTGTGTAGTGAGGCAGTGGGGAAGGTAACACTGACAAAGGAGAGTACTTGCAGGCACAGAGATGGGTTGAAGTGTGTAAACTTCAACGCAAGAAGCATCAGGAATAAGGTGGGTGAACTTAAGACATGGATCGGTACTTGCGGCTACGATGTGGTGGCCATCACGGAAACTTGGATAGAAGAGGGGCAGAAATGGTTGTTGGAGGTTCCTGGTTATAGATGTTTCAATAAGATTAGGGAGGGTGGTAAAAGAGGTAGTATAACAGCTGCCAAAAGGCAGTTCAAGGAGGATCTGCCTACTGAGGCAGTATGGGTTGAAGTCAGAAATAGGAAAGGATCAGTCACCTTGTTGGGAGTTTTCTATAGGCCCCCCCAATAGCAGCAGAGATGTGGAGGAACAGATTTTGGAACGGTGCAGAAGTCACAAGTAGTAGTCATGGGTGACTTCAACTTCCGAAATATTGAGTGGAAACTCTTTAGATCAAATAGTTTGGATGGGGTGGTGTTTGCGCAATGTGTCCATGAAGCTTTTCTAACACTGTATGTAGATTGTTCGACCAGAGGGGAGGCCATATTGGATTTGGTACTTGATAACGAACCAGGGCAAGTGATAGATTTGTTAGCAGGGGAGAATTTTGGAGATAGTGACCACAATTCTGTGACTTTCACTTTAGTAATGGAGAGGGATAGGTGTGTGCAACAGGGCAAGGTTTACAATTGGGGGAAGGGTAAATACGATGCTGACAGACAAGAACTGAAGTGCATAAGATGGGAACATAGTCTATCAGGGAACGACACAATTGAAATGTGGAACTTGTTCAAGGAACAGATACTACGTGTCCTTGATAGGTATGTCCCTGTCAGGCAGGGAAGAGATGGTCGAGTGAGGGAATCATGGTTGACAAGAGAGGTTGAATGTTTTGTTAAGAGGTAGAAGGATACTTATATAAGACTGAGGAAACAAGGTTCAGACAGGGCACTGGAGGGATATAAGATAGCCAGGAGGGAACTGAAGAAAGGGATTAGGAGAGCTAAGAGAGGGCATGAAAAATCTTTGGCAGGTAGGATCAAGGAAAACCCTAAGGCCTTTTACACATATGTCAGAAATATGAGAATTACTAGAGCAAGGGTAGGTCCGATCAAGGAAAGTAGCGGGAGATTGTGTATTGAGTCTGAATAGATAGGAGAGGTCTTGAACGAGTACTTTTCTTCAGTATTTACAAATGAGATGGGCCATATTGTTGGAGAGGACAGTGTGAAACAGACTGGTGAGCTCGAGGGGATGCTTGTTAGGAAGGAAGATGTTTTGGGCATTTTGAAAAACCTGAGGATAGACAAGTCGCCCGGGCCTGACGGGATATATCCAAAGATTCTATGGGAAGCAAGAGATGGAATTGCAGAGCCATTGGCAATGATCTTTCCGTCCTCACTTCCAACAGGGGTGGTACCAGGGGATTGGAGAGTGGCTAATGTCGTGCCCCTGTTCAAAAAAGGGAATAGGGATAACCCTGGGAATTACAGGCCAGTTAGTCTTACTTCGGTGGTAGGCAAAGTAATGGAAAGGGTATGGAGGGATAGGATTTCTGAGCATCTGGAAAGACACAGTTTGATTAGGGATAGACAGCACAGATTTGTGAGGGGTAGGTCTTGCCTCACAAGTCTTATTGAATTCTTTGACGAGGTGACCAAGCACATGGATGAAGGTAAAGCATTGGATGTAGTGTACATGGATTTTAGTAAGGCATTTAATAAGGTTCCCCATGGTAGGCTTATGCAGAAAGTAAGGAGGCATGGGACAGTGGGAAATTTGGCCAGTTGGATAACGAACTGGCTACCGATAGAAGTCAGAGAGTGATGGTGGATGGCAAATATTCAGCCTGGAGCCCAGTTACCCAGTGGCGTAACGCAAGGATCAGTTCTGGGTCCTTTGCTGATTGTGATTTTCATTAATGACTTGGATGAGGGAGTTGAAGGGTGGGTCAGTAAATTTGCAGACAATACGAAGATTGGTGGAGTTGTGGATAGTGAGGAGGGCTGTTATTGGCTGCAAAGAGACATAGATAGGATGCAAAGCTGGGCTGAGAAGTGGCATATGGAGTTTAACCCTGAAAAGTGTGAGGTTGCCCATTTTGGAAGGACAAATATGAATGCGGAATACAGGATTAACGGTAGGGTTCTTGGCAATGTGGAGGAGCAGAGAGATCTTGGGGTCTATGTTCATAGATCTTTGAAAGTTGCCACTCAAGTGGATAGAACTGTGAAGGCCTATGGTGTGCTAGCATTCATTAGCAGAGGGATTGAATTTAAGAGCCGTGAGGTGATGATGCAGCTAAACAAAACCTTGGTAAGGCCACATTTGGAGTACTGTGTGCAATTCTGGTCGCCTCATTTTCGGAAGGATGTGGAAGCTTTAGAAAAGGTGCAAAGGAGATTTACCAGGATGTTGCCTGGAATGGAGAGTAGGTCTTACGAGGAAAGGTTGAGGGTGCCCAGCCTTTTCTCATTAGAACAGAGAAGGATGAGGGGCGACTTGATAGAGGTTTATAAGATGATCAGGGGAATATATATAGACAGTCAGAGACTTTTTTCCCGGGTAGAACAAACCATTACAAGGGGACATAAATTTAAGGTGAATGGTGGAAGATATAGGGGGGATGTCAGGGGTAGGTTCTTTACCCAGAGAGTAGTGGGAGCATGGAATGCACTGCCTGTGGAAGTAGTTGAGTCGGAAACATTAGGGACCTTCAAGCAGCTATTGGATAGTTACATGGACTACAGTAGAATGATGGGGTGTAGATTAATTTGTTCTTAATCTAGGACAAAAGTTTGGCACAACATCGTGGGCTGAAGGGCTTGTTCTGTGCTGTATTTTCTATCTTCTATGTTCCCATTGAATAGGGGCATGATCCAGTGATGTCCACTATCTCCGCTGCTGTTTTCTATAGCAATTGAACCAATTGTGATAGTGCTGAGGTCCTCTGTTAAGTGTGATGTGGAGATGCCAGCGTTGAACTGGGGTGAGCACAGTAAGAAGTCTTACAACACCAGGTTAAAGTCCAACAGGTTTGTTTCAAACACTAGCTTTTGGAGCACTGCTCCTTCCTCAGGTGAATGAAGAGGCAAATTCCAGAAACATGTATATAGACAAAGTCAAAGATGCAAGAAGATACTTTGAATGCAAGCATTTGCAGGTAATTAAATCTTTACAAATCCAGAGTGAGGGGTAATCCAAGGTTAAAGGGGTGTGAATTGTCTCAAGCCAGGACAGTTGGTAGGATTTCGCAAGCCCAGGTCAGATGGTGGAGGGTGAATGTAATGCGACATGAATCCAAGGTCCCGGTTGAGGCCGTACTCATGGGTGCAGAACTTGGCTATAAGTTTCTGCTCAGCGATTCTGCATTGTACAATTAAATGACACTGGAGACTTCCGTGGTGGCACGTAGGTGGAGGTCACACGTGAGGTGGCTCCTGCTCGAGGCTCTAGTTTTTGAACTTTTATGTCCATTTTCAGTAGCAGTTTTTGAATGAGCTGGTGCGGAAAGGTATAATGAAGGTGTGTGACATCGAACACCCAGAAGGGGAAGGTATAATGAAGGTGTGTGACATCGAACACCCAGAAGGGGAAGGTATAATGAAGGTGTGTGACATCGAACACCCAGAAGGGGAAGGTATAATGAAGGTGTGTGACATCGAACACCCAGAAGGGGAAGGTATAATGAAGGTGTGTGACATCGAACACCCAGTAGAAAGGCACCGGAAAGAAGGGGATTTGGATTTGGATTTTTGTTTATTGTCACGTGCACCGAGTTATAGTGAAAAGTATTTTTCTGCGAGCAGCTCAACAGATCATTAAGTACATGAAAATAAAAGAAAAGAAAAGAAAATACATAATAGGGCAACACAAGGTACACAATGTAACTACATAAACACCGGCATCTGGTGAAGCATACAGGGGTGTAGTGTTAATGAGGTCAGTCCATAAGAGGTTCATGTAGGAGTCTGGTAACAGCGGGGAAGAAGCTCTTTTTGAGTCTGTTCGTGCGTGGGTTTTTTTGTGTCTCCTGCCCGATGGAAGAAGTTGGAAGAGTGAGTAAGCCGGGTGGGAGGGATCTTTGATTATGCTGCCCGCTTTCCCCAGGCAGCGGGAGGTGTAGATGGAGTCAATGGGTGGGAAGCGGATTTGTGTGATGGACTGCTGTGTTCACGACTCTCTGAAGGTGCTTGCAGTCTTGGGCCGAGCAGTTGCCATACCAGGCTGTGATGCAGCCAGATAGGCGGCACTGTACAGCAACGGCGTGAGGTTTGGAGTGGTATACCCTGTGAAGTTGCGAGTGACATACAACTCGAGGGATGCCAGATAGGGGCGAGCAAAGGTACACTGCCGACTAAATTAGTGAGTCTGGCAGGATTAAAGATGGCGAAGGTTGGGTTGCTGGGTGGGGCTGCTCCCTCACAGTGGAAACTCTGACCGAGATGATGTCAAGGGAATTTGAGAGGCAGTTCGTCAAGCACATGGAGGTGCTGCGGAGGGAGATGATGGCTGCGATGAAAGAGTGGGTAGAGGAGGTGATTGCCCTGGTAAAGGCGGCAGTGTCGAAGACATCGGTCGAGGTGCGGGAGCAAGGAACGAAGCTGAAGTGGGTGGAGGAGGCTCTGTCGCAGAAGCACAGTGACCAGTTCACCTCAACGAGTGAGGAGCTGCGGAGCCTGGTGGAAGCCAACAAACGGCTACGGTGGAGGACCCGGAGAACAGGTCAAGGCGGCAAAATCTGCAGATCGTGGGCCTGCCAGAGTGAGTGGAGGGCCTGAGGCTGACCGAGTACTTCGCGAAGATGATGGCAGAGCTGGTGGGGAAGGAGAAAGAACCCTCCAGATAAGAGTTGGACAGGTCACATCGGTCGCTCAGGCCAAAGCCGAAAGAAAATGAGCCACCAAGGGGGGGGAGGGGATGGGGGAGGTGAGAAGGGGGGAAGGCAGGGGGGAAGTGGGGAGGCAGTGGGGAGGAGGGGAGGGGGGGGAAATGATCTCATTCAAGGCTAAGGTGGATAGGGAGGAATGCCAAAGACTGATAGAAGAGATTTTGGAGGTGGATGGGAGGCATGCGGGGGTCCCTGACCCAGGTCTCTGACAAATAGGAAGAAGTTGCCGGCGAGGTTCGACCTATTGTCCATAGGGAAAGTGGTGAGTTAGCTGAGAAGGGCGAGGGGGGCTGTTTATGAGAATGGGGAGAAGACAGGTCGTAAGCTGGCCGGTCAGCTCCAGAGGGAGGCTGTGTCGAGCGAGATAGTTCGGTACAGGATAAGGCTGTGAAGTTGATGGTTGCTCCGAAGCAGATTAAAAGAGTATTTGTAGAATTTTATAGGGACCTGTATAGGTCGGAGCCACCGGAGGAGGACCGGGGATGAGTGAATTTCTGGATGGGCTTCAGTTCCCAAGGCTGGGAGAGGAAGAAAGGGCAGGGTTGGAGATGGGTGAACAGGACGTGAAGGTGGCACTTGGAAGATGCAGGCGGGGAAGGTGACTGGGCCCGATGGGTCCCGGTTGAATTTTATAGAAAATTTGGGGGAGGGGGAGGGTGTTTTCTTTTTGTTTGTTTGGGGTTGCTTTTGTATTGATAAAATTTTGAAAATTTGGCAAATAAAAATACTTTAAAAAAAATAATAATTAAATGACACTAGTCTGGTTGATGGTGTCAAGTCAGACTTACAGATGGGCGGCAAGGTAGCGCAGTGGTTAGCACTGTTGCTTTACAGCACCAGGGACCCGGGTTTGACTCCCTGCTGGGTCACTGTCTTCGCGGAATCTGCATGTTCTCCCAGTGTTTGCGTGGGTTTCCTCTGGGCGCTCCAGTTTCCACCCACAAGTCCCGCAAGATGTGCTTGTTAGGTGAATTGGACATTCTGAATTCTCCCTGTGTACCCGAACAGGCAGCAGAGTGTGGCGACTAGGGGATTTCCACAGCAACCACTGCAGTGTTAATGTAAGCCTACTTGTGGCACTAATAAAGATTATATTATTATAATCTCCCGCTGTTCATGGTGGGAGGGTTCACACTATTAAAATGAACGTACTCCCGAGATTTTTTCAATGTCTCCCCAAGTCTTTTTTTGTCAAAGTCAGTAAATTGATGTTGTCCTTTATTTGGCGGATAAGACTCCAAGAATATGTGGGGCTTTGCTCCAATAGGCAGTCTGGGAGCTTGGCTCTACCCAATTTATTATTTTACTGTTGGACAGCCAGTATTCAGAAGATAATGTTGTGGCTCAGTGGTCCTGGTTCCATATGAGCACAAATGGAAGTGAGCTCCCATACATGTTCTAGCCTAGGTGCAATAGTAACCCATTGTTGCCTTTCTCACTGGTAAACGTTTCTGTGAATCCAGTAGTGGTGTCCACTCTGAGAATCTGGAAGCAGTTCAGGCAGCATTTTAAGCTCTATCCTCTGTCGTCGCTAGCCCCTATCTGCAATAACCATCTTTTCCTGCCAGCGGGTTTGGACAATAATAATAATAATATTATTATCACTTATTGTCACAAGTAGGCTTCAATGAAGTTACTGTGAAAAGCCTTGTGTCGCCACATTCCGGCGCTGGCACGGGAATTGAACCCGCGCTGCTGGCATTGTTCTGCATTGCAAGCCAGCTATTTAGACCACTGTGCTATCCCAAGTCCTACATTTAAGTAATGGGAGGGGAATGGTTTGGAGACCTATTTGTGGAGAGGAGGTTTGCTAGTTTTAAGCTGGCAGAAAAATACCAACTGCCTTGTTCCAGTCTTTTCAGATACTTTCAGATTGGCAATCTTTGGCACAATTTCCCTTGGCACCACCCTGTTGAAGCAATTTTGTCTTTGGCCTGATCTGGTTGGGAAGAGGGGGGAACTGTTTAGGGCATATACGACCCCATCCGCTCAGCAGAGTCTGCTCCGTTGAGTGAGGTGAGGGCGAAATGGGAGGATGAGTTGGGTCCCATTCTGGATGATGAGATATCGAGGGAGGCCCTTCAAAGGGTCAACACCACGTCTTCATGTGCTTGGCTACATCTGATTCAACGCAAGGGCGCATATGACTAAAGCAAGGAGTGGATTTTTCACTGGGGTGGAGGACAAGTGTGAACATTGTTCTCAGGGGCGGCTAACCACACTTTGTTCTGGTTCTGCCTGAAGTTGGTAAGCTTTTGGGCCTCTTTCTTCAACACCATATCGGAGATACTCAAGGTTGATTTGGGTCCATGTCCGCTGGTGGTCATTTTTGGGGTATCAGACTCACCGGTGCTTCAGACAGGGGTGAATGCGAATGTCCTCGCCTTTGCCTCATTGCTAGTACAGAGACATATTCTACTTGGGTGGAGGTCTCCTACTCTACCCAGTGCCTCAGTTTGGTTGGGTGACCTCATGTCTTTCTTACATTTGGAGAAGGTGAAGTACACTATTAGAGGGTTGGTAGAAGGCAGCCATTCATTTCCTTTTTTAATTAGCTGGTCACCGTCAGTTGTTAGGGGGTTCAGTTTAGGTTTTGGGGGTTAATATATGCTTTTGCTTGTTAGTCTCATTATTTTATTATGTAATTTTGGTTAATTGTTTTGTATGATTGTGCTTATGAAAAATGTTTAATAAACATATTTTTTAGATAAACCTAAGTGACAGAAGCTTTGTCTGGAAAAGGAAACACATGTGGAAAGGTGTCACCAACTCAGCAGCACACAAAATCTTTCACGGATAGCAAGTTTTCAAGAGTGCAAAGCATTACTGAAGCCATACACGTGTTGTTCAAACATTTGAACTTGTTTCTAATTCCTGACAGGCAGACACTGAGGAGGATGTACCAGAATATGAACTGATACAATCCTCTTTGTATTTATCACATCAAGCTGCAGATCCACCTTGCCGATCAGCAACTGGGAGGTCAGACAGTGCCTACATATTGGTTCTCTTTCCATTTAATTCTTCCTTCTCCTCACCTTTACAGCATTGCCAAAGGCTGACAAAATGTCAAACTATTTCTGAAGCGTTTTCATCAAATTCCTACAGTGCAGCACCATTTGGTCCATCGAGTCTGCACCCACCCTCTGAAAGAGCAACTTACCTCAGCCCATGCCACCACGCTATCCCCGTAGCCCCACCTAACTTCCTGGACACTAAGGGGCAACTTAGCATGACCAATGCACCTAACCTGAACATTTTTAGACTGTGGGAGGAAACCGGAGCACTCAGAGGAAACCCATGCAGACATGAACGGAAAAACTCTACACAAAGAGTGACCGAAGGTCGGAATTGAATCCGGGTCCCTGGTGCTGTGAGGCAGCAGCGCTAACCATGGTGCCACCATGCTGTCCACAAATCCTGACACAATATTTACATAGTATGTATATACTTATATATATATATATATGCAGCCACTTGCTCTTATGTGACTCATCTGTTTAAATTCACGTGTTAACCACATTTTTCATAAATACGCCATTCGTGAGTTGCCAGCACAAGGTTAATGCTGTAGTGGGAATTTGGTCATTACTCCATCTTAGCCCGGTAAAATTGCAGTCAGGTGTGGGATACTTTTGCACTGACAGCCAAACATTTCTGACACATGAACAAGAAATTTAAGTGCCAACAGAATTCCAAAACTGACAAGATTGTTTCTGTTAAAAAGTATATAGTCTAAATTTTCAGTTAAAATGCCAAATCGGAGATGCAATAATTGTCTCCTGATCAGCAATAATGTATTCATAATGTAGGGGAGATATACAGTTTCTGCTCCTGCATGTTGTTTAATATCAGCTGCTGGAAAAGCACATGTACAGGCATTGGGTGAGAACAGAGCTGGACTTAGCTGCACCATCTTGGCTAACACAGATAACGAGCACTCTAGTCATATGCCAGAGGGGGACCAATCCCTGTGGATTATACTCAGCATGGAATTGATGAGGGGATAAAAAAGGTACAACAAATGCTTCTGACTAGTAATATAAATCTTCCTTCAATCATCTGCAGAGCAGTCACCATTAGAAAAAAAATCTCCTCATATTGAGACCAAGTTGGTCCGTTTACATATTGTTCTAGAAAATTAAGTATATTCCGTAAACGTGTCCTCCAAGCCACTTTTGCCAAATTAGTTTGCTCAGTTTATACAAAACATGGAAATTCCACAATATTGCTGTCTCATCCTCATTACATGCTCCTTTAATTCCCTGATTTATACTTTGTCCAACATTTCATTGCTGTCAAGGGACTTATAAATTGCTCCCAGTATTTTCAGCTCTTTGCTACTCCTTAGATCCACCCACACTGGTTCTACATTCTGATTTTCTAAGCTAAGATTCTCTCTATCTACTACCTTTACCTCAACCTTATCATGATTGCCACAACTCGTTTTCCATTTTGCCTATCTTTTCTGAAAGTAAAATGTGCTAGAATATTTAGTTCCCAACCTTGGTCATAACGACACCTCAATGATGGCTATTAGATCAAACCTATTTATCTGTATTGGTGTCATTAATTCAACTATCTTGCTACAAATGCTTTGAGAATTCAGATATTCTGCCATTAATTTTGATATTTTACTGTTTTTCCTATGTGGTTTGGCCTTGATCACTAGCTAATGCCCAATGTTATTTAATACTCTGAATACTCTGTTCCTTTGGCTCCTCCATCTCCAAGTTTGCTGACGACACGGCAGTAGTGGGTTGAATCTCAAACAACGATGAGTCAGACTATAGGAGATAGGAGGGAAATAGAGAAACTAGTGGAGTAGTGTTACGACAAAAATCTCTCCCTCAATGTCAGCAAAACTAAAGAGCTGGTCATTGACTTCAGGAAGCAAAGTACTGTACACATCCCTGTTTGCATCAATGAGACCAAGGTGGAGATGGCTGATAGTCTCAAATTCCTTGGGGTACACATCACCAAAAATCTGTCCTGGCCCACCCATGTTGACGCTAGAACCAAAAAAGCACAACAATGCCTATACTTCCTCAGGAAACTAAGGAATTGCGGCATGTCCACATTGACTCTTACCAACTTTTACAGGTGCACCATAGAAAGCATCCTATCTGGCTGATATGGCAACTGCTCGGCCCAAGACCGTAAGAAACTACAGAGAATCGTGAACACAGCCCAGTCCATCACGCGAACCCGCCTCCTATCCATAGACTCGGTCTACACCTCCCACTGCCTTGGGAAAGTTGGCAACATAATCAAAGACCCCTCCCACCCGGTTTACTCACTCTTCCAACTTATACCACCGGGCAGGAGATACAAAATTCTGAGAACACGCACTGACAGATTCACAAGCAGCATCTTCCCCGCTGTCACCAGTCTCCAAAAGACTCTTATGGACTGATCTGATCTCTTCACATATCTTCTCTACCGAGTCGTATTACACTCCTGTAGGCTTCATCCGATGCCGGTGTCTATGTATTTATATTGTGCATTTTATGTTTGCCCTATTATTTATGTACAGAATGATCTGTCTGAGCCACATGCAGAACAATATTTCTCACTGTACCTCGGTACACGTAACAATAAACAAATCTAATCCAATTGAATTCCTGCCACAATATGCTTGATTTTAGCCAAATAGCTTCACTTCCTTACAGCCTTGACTTTTCTCTTCAGACTTATAAATTCATCTTTGCATGGAACCCTCTATCTCTGCCACCAGCTTAAAATCCTAGAAATGTACAACTTACATATATATAATGTTTTACCTTCTGGTGATGGGGAAACAAAACAAAAATGGCATTTTATATGTCACTTCCACAATGTAAAAGTCTCCACAGCCAACTCAACGTTGGATATCATAGTAACAAAATAGTGCGGCAGCGATATTTTTATTATTGTTTTCAGGTACTTTGCACAATATTCAATTGGCTTCCTAGTTTTTATGGAAATAAATTATAGCAATCAAGACATTGGCGTGATTTGATAAAATAAATTTACAGTCAGCAGTAAGCATTGGATGGAGAGAATTTAAGTGGTCTGTAATAGGATCTACAGTTATAAAATTGTTATAAGATTGAGATATCGTGCGGCACGGTGGCACAGTGGTTAGCACTGCTGCCTCACAGATCTGAGGACCCGGGTTTGATCCCGGGTCACTGTCCGTATGGAGATTGCACATTCTCCCCGTGTCTGTGTGGGTCTCACCCCCACAACCAAAAAGATGTGCAGGGTAGGTGGATTGGCTGTGTTAAATTGCCCCTAAAAAAACAAAATTGAAATATGTGCTGTTACAAATAGAACATAATTTGTATGCGGGGAATTTTTAAGCAAAGGTTGTCTTGGACAATAGTATGAAACAGGTGAGTACAAATCAGCAAATTCTTTATACGCCATCTGACTTTCCTTCCACTAATTTCAATAGAAAGGAAGGTAGGACAAAGTACAAAACAGGATTTGTTACCATCTGTTTTGCTCTATTGCCTAACATGAACTTCAACTTCTACATCATTTAGAAAACCTTTATTCAAAATCCAATATGAATAAAATGCATTCATATAAAATCCAACCTGATTGACTATCAGAATCTTCCTCATCATCATCGTCATCGTCGTCGTCGTCGTCGTCATCATCATCATCATCATCATCTTCATCGTCGTCGTCATCATCTTCCTCTTCATTGGACTCATTAGAATCTTTGCTACTTGGAACATCAGAGTCATCCCCTCTAAAATGAGCAGCCAAAGAGTGGGCAGAATGGTGCTGATGTTGCTGCTGGATAGGTGCAGTGATCTTAACACTCATTGATTTGTCTTTTGGTGAACTCTGGGATAATACAGGAGAGGTAGAATGTCGAACTGGTGTCACATGATTGCTGGAATGATTCTTCAAATTAGAACCCAGGGGAAGTGGTGAAATAGATGTAGTGCGACCAGAGTTTGTAACTACTTTGTCAGTATTCTTAATTTGGATTCTAGATTTGGTCGTAAGTGCCAAAGGGGCTTCCTGAATGACACTCTGAATTACGCCATTAGGTTGCTGCTGTGCTACAAGTGCACTTATTATCAAGGGGTGAGACTGGTTACCATCAATCGGAGGCAGCTTCTGGTGTGCTGGTGAACTAGCAGCAGATTTTGGACTAGACAATGGGGTCTGGAAACTCTTGTTACCACCTGCTGCTGCCTTCTTCTGGGCCTTGTACTGTTCTTGCTGTTTCTTTAATTGTGCTGGAAATGACTGCTTGAATAGTTCCTGTAAATCGAATGGAAAAGTGAATTGACAAGCAGCAGCAACATATCCAACAGAATAAAAACAATGCAAGCCAAAAACAATATACACACATTTATGACAACAATGTTGAATTTTATTTGCTTGTCATTTTAGCGAGTATTCTCTTTCTGGTTTCACTTCACTTTAATATTATCTAGTGCATTTGTAATAATGTCAAAATAGAAACTATAATGCTATTTTTATGAAAGCATGCTACTGGTGGAGAACATTGCCAACAATGAACCCACACACTGGAGTTCACAGGTGTGATTGCTCTATATGTCCTGCAGGCAAGGCCTTGACACTCCAGAAGGACCGATAGTTAAGTATTTGTAAAATTAGCCCAAACAAATTTTCACTAGGAGCCTGTGTAGAAGCATAGCTGTACATTTTATAAAGATTGGAGTTGCACTAAGGTCAGATTTTGAAAACAAATGTAAAGCCAAGGCAGGAGTCTAAACTATACAACTCAATAGTGGGTCAAAAGATTAATGTTCGGACTTCCGGTGGCGGCGATGTCCGAGTGAGCCGCACATTCGGTGGGCTCTCACTCCGGCCGGGCGGAACAGCTGATTCCCCGCGATAACGGGACCACGGGGGCGGCAGAAAAGCTGCCGTGAAAGAAGAGGAGAGCGAGCTGCAGCAAATGGAAGTGTGGGAGGCCAGCAGGTGAGGAAGAAAGAGAGAGAGACAGAGGCAAGGAGGAAGCTGACCTGAAGGGTAAGATGGCGGACCCACGGACCTTCCTTCCTCCAGGACAAAGAGAAAAAAAAGTTTGGAGTTGCTGAGGAGGGACAGCTTGGACCCACTTCAGATGCCCAGGAGGGGAAAAATTTAAGGAGCTGGGCAAAGGAAAGCAGCAGCGAAGGCGCTGAGGAGCGGGCTGCGGCACATGGAACAGCGGGATTCCAGAAGGCAGAAGAAGAAGGAGAAAAAGGGACAGAGACAAGGACCTGAAGAAAATTACCTGGGACCTAAGATGGCGGACACACGGACCCCGGACTCAGCAATCCAGCTGGCGCTGGATAACATGCTCCAGGTAATGAAGTCCAGTTTTGAAGCGCTGAAGCGGGACAGCTTGGGCCCAATCCAGAAAGCGGTGGATCAGCTGAACCAGAGGCTGGACGCCCAGGATGTTAAAGTTAAGGAGCTGGGAGAGGCGGTGGAGGAGCAGGCGGATGCGCAAACAGTTGCAGCGCTAGAAGTGGACGGCCTGAAAGAGCGGCAGAGAAGACTGCTGGACAGAGTGGAGGAGCTGGAGAATAGAGTCCGCAGGAACAATCTGAGGATGGTCGGCCTCCCGGAGGGGGCGGAGGGAGCTGATGCTGCAGCGTTTGTAGCAGACCTGCTGAAGCAGCTGATGGGGGCCGAAGCCTTTCCGCGACCGCTGGAGCTGGAGGGGGCACACAGAGTGCAGGCAAGGCAGGGGCGGCTGGGCGGACCCCCCTCCGCCCGATGGTGATTAGGTTCCACAGGTTCGTGGACAAAGAGCGGGTGCTGCAGTGGGCAAAGAGCGCCAGGAGCAGCACGTGGAACAACAGTGTTCTCCGCATTTATCAGGATCTAAGCCAGGAGGTGGCTCGGCGGAGAGCAGCCTTTAAGAATGTCAAGGAGGTGCTGTTCAAGAAGCACGTGAAGTTTGGTCTGCTGTTCCCAGCTCGGCTATGGGTCACGCACCAGGGTCAACACCACTACTTCTCCGAGCCCGAAGAAGCGATGGATTTTGTGAGGGACTTGGGGCTGGTCCCGAAAGGAGGCCCCAAGGACGCGAGTTAGGGCCCGAGGATTTCTGTGGGAAGGAATGCCGAATGTGCCTGGACTGCTGCTCAACGGTTTGCTGGGCCAAAGGGGCCAAGCGGAACATTTGAGACTCTTTCCTTTGTTCATGGACATTTATGTGCTTTTTCTCTTTTTTCTGTGGTTTTTTCTTTTTTTTTTCCTGTTTGGGCTTTTTGTGCAGCTCGCGGAAGATACTGGAGCCGGCTTGCCCCAGTGGATGGGGAGGAGGACGGGGAAACAAGGGGAATGGGACAGGAAGGCGCCGGAGTGATGAGTCACCGGGCTAGCAGATTGGCTAGTCAAGGAAGTCAGATGGGGGGGGAAGTTACAGCCAGTAGATGGCAGGGGTGGGGGTATCAGGGGATGGGGTTAGGGGAGGGGGGGGGTTGTTCTGCTGACGGGAGAGGGACTTGAAATAGGCACTGGAAAGGAAGTCGAGGGTGGAGGCAGCCAAAGGGCGGGCCAGGAATGGCGCGACGCACGGGTCAGGGGCCAGCCCGAGAAAGGCTTTGGCTGACCGGCGGGGTGGGGGGGGGGGGGGGGGGGGGGGGGGGGGGGGGGGGGTGCCCCCCGACCAGGCTGATCACCTGGAACGTCAAGGGACTGAATGGGCCGGTTAAGAGGGCGCGGGTGTTCGCGCACTTGCGGGCCCTGAGGGCGGACGTAATTATGTTGCAGGAGACACATCTGAAAGTGTCAGACCAGACCAGGCTAAGGAAGGGCTGGATTAGCCAGGTCTTCCACTCGGACTTGGACTCGAAGTCCAGAGGGGTGGCAATCATGATCAACAAGCGCGTGCAATTTGAGGCAGAGGGCATATCCGCAGACAGGGGGGGCAGATACCTGATGGTACGGGGCAGACTGGAGGGGAGAAGAGTGGTGCTGGTGAATATATATGCCCCGAACTGGGATGACGTGGACTTCATTAAAAGAGTGCTGGAGAAGATCCCGGACTTGGATTCTCGCAGGCTAATAATGGGAGGGGACTTTAACATGGTCCTTGACCCGACTTTGGATCGGTCGTGTCCCAGAACGGGTAGACTCTCAGCAATGGCAAGGGAGCTGAAAGGGTTTATGGAGCAAATGGGGGCAGTGGACCCCTGGAGAGAGGGACAGCCAACAGGAAGGAGCTACTCGTTTTACTCGCACGTCCATAAAGTATATTCCAGGATAGATTTCTTTGTAATAAGCAGGGACTGTATGGGGGAGGTAAAGAACACGTAATACTCAGCAATTACCATTTCAGACTATGCCCCGCATTGGGTGGACCTGCAGTTCGGGGGAGCGAGTTATCAACGCCCACAATGGAGGCTAGATGTGGGACTGCTGTTGGAGGAGGGGATCTGCGAGAGGCTTCGGAAATGTATAAAAAATTACCTACAGGTGAATGACACTGGGGAGGTCTCAGCGGCGACTATGTGGGAGGCGCTAAAGGCAGTAGTGCGGGGGGAGCTGATTTCAATTGGGGCCCACAGAGCCAAGGCAGACCGGGCAGAGATGGATAGATTGGTCAGGGAAATGGGTCGGATAGATGAAGAGCACGCGGAGTCCCCGGGGGAGGTTTTACTCAGGGAGAGGCAGAGGCTACAGGCGGAACTGGGGGCACTATCCACGAGCAGGGCCGTGGAACAGCTTAGGAAGGCGAGGGGAGTGGTGTACGAGTATGGGGAAAAGGCTAGCAGACTGTTAGCGCAGCAACTCAGGAGGAGGGAGGCGGCCAGGGAAATAGGTAGAGTGAGGGACGAGGGGGGGCGCAAAGTGGAGGATCCGGCAGAATTGAATAGGGTATTCCGGGACTTCTATTGTAAGGTGTATACTTCGGAGCCGCCGGAAGAACCAGAGGGGATGAAAAGGTTTCTGGACGGGTTAACATTCCCAACAGTTGGGGGGGGGGGGGGGGGGGGGGGGGGGGCGAGTGGAAGAGCTGGGGGCCCCGATTAGAGTAGAGGAGGTATTGGGGGGCCTAAAGGCCATGCAGTCGGGGAAGTCCCCGGGGCCGGATGGATACCCAGTAGAGTTTTATAGGAAGTTCTCTGGGCTGGTGGGCCCGGTCTTGGCGAGGGTTTTCAATGAGGCAAGGGACAGAGGGACCCTGCCGCCGACAATGTCACAAGCCACCATATCTCTGATATTGAAGCGGGGTAAAGACCCGGAGGTGTGCGGGTCCTACAGGCCAATCTCCCTGATTAATGTAGACGCCAAGCTCCTGGCAAAGGTACTGGCGGGTAGAATGGAGGACTGTGTACCGGAGGTGATTGGGGAGGATCAAACGGGGTTCGTGAAAGGTAGGCAGCTGGCGGCCAATCTGAGGAGATTGCTCAATGTGATAATGATGCCCCCGGCGGGTAGAGAGGTGGAGGTAGTGGTGGCAATAGACGCCGAGAAGGCCTTTGACCGGGTGGAGTGGGACTATCTATGGGAGGTGCTCGGACGGTTTGGGTTCGGGGAGGGATTGGTGGATTGGATCAAATTATTATATCAGGCCCCGAGGGCCAGCGTCAGGACCAACAGAGAAGTGTCGGAGTACTTTAGGTTGTACCGAGGGACCAGGCAGGACTGCCCGCTCTCCCCGCTGCTGTTTGCGCTGGCCATAGAGCCGCTGGCGATTGCGCTGAGAGCCGCAGAGGGTTGGAAGGGGATGGTGAGGGGCGGGGTTGAACACAGGGTTTCTCTTTATGCAGACGACCTGCTCCTGTACGTGTCGGACCCAGTGGCCGGGATGGGAACTATACTGGGAATGCTGAGGGAGTTCGGCCAGTTCTCAGGATACAAATTAAATACGGTCAAGAGTGAAATGTTTGTGGTCCAGGCAAGGGGCCAGGAGAACAGATTGAGAGGGCTACCGTTTAGGCTAGTTGAGGAAAATTTCCGGTATTTGGGAATCCAGGTGGCACGAGACTGGGGCAGGCTGCATAAGTTAAATTTGGCCAGGGTGGTGGAGCAAATGAAGGGAGAGTTTCGGAGATGGGATGCACTCCCGCTGTCGCTGGCAGGGAGGGTGCAGACTGTAAAGATGACAATCCTCCCTCGATTTTTGTTTATTTTTCAGTGCCTCCCGATCTTTATCCCACAGTCCTTCTTCAAAAGAGTTAACGGGCTGATCATGAGCTTTGTCTGGGCGGGAAAGTCTCCGCGGGTGAAGAAGGCGATGTTGGAGAGGAACCGCAGCGAGGGAGGGCTGGCTTTGCCGAGTCTGGTCAATTATTACTGGGCGGCCAACATCGCTATGATAAGGAAGTGGATGGTGGGTACGGGGTCTATTTGGGAGCGGGTGGAGGCGGCTTCGTGCAGGGGCTCCAGTTTGGAAGCCCTGGTCACGGCTCCTCTACCGCTGCCGCCAGCCAAGTACACCACCAGCCCGGTAGTGGTGGCGACCCTGCGGATATGGGGCCAGTGGAGGAGGCATGTGGGGGAGATGGGGGCGTCTGTCTGGGCGCCAATCTGCGACAACCATCGGTTTGCCCCCGGTAGAATGGATGGGGGGTTCCGAGTATGGCGGCGAGCAGGGGCGGGAAGGGTGGATGATATGTTCCTGGAAGGGAGCTTCGCGAGTTTGAGGAGCTTGGAGGAGAAATTTGGGTTGGTAAGGGGAAATGATTTTAGATACCTACAGTTGCGGGACTTTGTTCGTAGACAGGTCCCATCTTTCCCGCACCTCCCGCCAATGGGGATCCTAGACAGAATAGTCTCTGGGAGGGACGAAGGGGAGGGTAGAGTCTCGGGTATTTATAAGGTGCTCATGAGGGAGGAAGGGTTCCAGACAGAGGAACTGAAACTTAAATGGGAGAAGGAGATAGGCGGGGAAATGGAGGATGGGCTGTGGGCAGAGGCCCTGAGTAGGGTAAACTCGACCGCGACATGTGCTAGGCTCGGGCTGATCCAATTTAAGGTCGTTCACCGGGCCCATGTGACGGTGGCTCGGATGAGCAAATTTTTCGGGATAGAGGACAAATGCGCTAGGTGCGCGGGAGGACCAGCGAACCAGTTCACATGTTCTGGGCATGCCCTGAGCTGAGGGGGTACTGGGAGGGATTTGCGGGGGTCATGTCCCAGGTGCTAAAAACAAGGGTGGTGATGAGTCCAGGGGTGGCAATTTTTGGGGTTTCGGAAGACCCGGGCGTCCAGGGGGAGAAAGAGGCCGATGTGTTGGCCTTTGCTTCCCTGATAGCCCGGCGACGAATATTATTGGCGTGGAGGGACTCGAAGCCCCCGAAGACTGAGTGGTGGCTTGCGGACATGTCGAGTTTCCTGGGGATGGAAAAAATTAAGTTCGCCTTGAGGGGATCTGTGCAGGGGTTCACCTGGAGGTGGCAACCATTTATTGACTTCTTTGCGGGAGAGTGAGCGTCAGCAGGGGGGTGGGGGTAGAGTAGAGTAGGAGGGAAAATATGGCGGGTAGTACCGGTGGGAGGGGAGCGGGCTTGTGCAACATGTTACGATGGAAGTATTGAAAGTATGTGGATGTTTGCACATTTTTGCCTTTTTTGCTTCCTTTCTGATGATGTCTGTAACTGTTTATAAAGCCAAAAACTACCTCAATAAAATTGTTTATTAAAAAAAAAAGATTAATGTTCATTGCTACTAAAATAATATATTTACACATGTCTTCAATAGTTCAAATGACTGTTCACAGTCTGATAATGCAAATCACCAGGTAGACAATATGTATTAAAGAAAATATCAGACAGTGCAAATTTATCTAAAGTGCTACAAGATTGGTTAGCAGTATGTCTGAATAATAAAGATGGTCTTTAACAGGCGCTCCAGACTGTGTGGGAGGGAAGAAAGACAGAGTCGGCTGCTTATGTTAACAAAAACATTTTAGAGTCTCCTCTTTGTAAGGTAAACTAACAAAATTCTGTTTTTTTAAAATATTTTTATTAAGACAGTTATAAATAATCAAACACAACCACAACCAAGATCAAAAAGATAACAAACAGGAGATCACACCATAACTCGATGAGTAACCAACAACCGCAGCCCGCCCTCCGTACCTTCTCTGCCTCCACTTTTGCATGTTAACCCTAAACCCTCTCCTCCCTCCCTGCTGATTTAACTGTCCTGGAAGAAGTCAATAAAGGGTTTCCATCTCTGGACGAAACCTTCCATTGACCCTCTTAAGGCGAATTTAATATTCTCCAACCTGAGGAAATCCGCAAGGTCGCTCACCCATACCCTTGGTTTCAGAGGCTCCGAGTCACTCCACCCCAACAGGATCCATCTCCGGGCTACCAGAGAAGCAAAAGGCCAGAACGCCGTCCTCCCTCACCCCCTGGACTTCCGACACTCCAAACACTGCCAATTCACGACTCGAAACCACCTTCAACCTCAGAACGTCCGACATCACATCAGCGAACTCCCGCCAAATTCCCTCCAACTTTGGGCAGGCCCAAAACACGTGAACATGATTCAAGCGCCCCTCTGAACACCGCCCACACCTATCCTCCACCCCCTCAAAGAACCTACCAATTCTAGCCACCGTCTAATGTGCCCTGTGGACTACCTTAAATTGAATGAGACTCAGCCTGGCACACAAAGAGGACCCATTCACCCTCCTCAAAGCTTTCTCTCATAGCCTAGCCTTCAGCTCACCCCCCCCCCCCCCCGCCCCCCTCAGCTCCTCCTCCCACTTTCGCTTAACTACTCCTATCGGGGCACACTCCCAGTCCATCAATTCCTTATATATCGCTGGCACCAAGCCTCTCCAACCTCTGTTCTCGACAGCATCTTGTCCTGCAACCCGGGAACGGCAGATCAGGAAAGGACGGCACCTGTTTTCTCACCTGTAGTTCCGCACCTATAAGTATCGGAACCCATTTCCGCTGGGCAACTCATACTCCTCTGCCAGTCCTTCCAAGCTCAAGAAGCTGCCCCCACGAATAAATCCACAAACTGCTCGATTCCCGCCCGCAGCCAACCACAAAACCTCCCATCCAATCCCTCCAGAGAAAACCCGTGATTCCCCTTCAAGCCTCGAGTGCTGTCGCTACTGTCCCCACACCTTCAGGGCCCCCTCTTACCGGACTTGCGGAAGACCTGGCCAGCGAGAATAGCAGAGGCGCTGTCAACAGTGCTCCCAAGCTAGTGCCATTACACAAGGCTGCTTCCATCCCCTCCCCACTACCACTTCCTTGCCATGGCTATATTTGCAGCCCAATCATAATTCATTAAATTCATTAAAGGCTAACCAGCTAACAGCCACCCCCCCCCCCCCCCCCCCCCCCCACCACCCCGCTCCGCTCCAACAGCGCCTCCTTTACTTGAGGGGCCTTCCCTGCCAACAGAAATCCTGATATCAACGAGTTAACCTTCTTGAAAATCGGTAGGTCCTGTAATACAAACAAAAACCTCGGGAGCACAGTCATCTTCATGGACTGCATCAGTAGCACCCCCCCCCCCCCTTCCTTTCTCCTAAACAAAACAACAACCCCATCCCCCTCTGCTATGCTAACCACCTGTTCACCCCCCACAGTGCTCCCGTTAACTAGCCTGGCAGCCCCTGCCCAAGGCACCACAGCCTCCTACCTTCCACTGATTCCCCTCCTCCCTACTCGCTCATCTCACAACCAACAGTGCAAAAATAAGAAAACAAAAGAGAAACAAAAACTCCATTAATTTAAAAGGTGCACTCACCCCCTCATCGCCTCGATACATAATAATAATCTTTATTGTCACATATAGGCTTGCATTAACACTGCAATGAAGTTACTGTGAAAAGCCCCTAGTTGGGTATCTCGGGTTACTCCCACCTCGGCCGTCAACAAAGCCACTGCTCCTCATGCTCCCCCACCACCACCTCCATTTTCCGGATGGCCTGGCCCTGGGACTCCAGCGTCTGCTCCACTCGGTCGATTCCCAACTTCAACAGGTCTACAGCCTTGGCTAGGTCCTTATGGACCTCTCTCTTCTACTGGCTGAACTTCTCATTTAAGAAGTCCATCAGTTGGTCCGTCGACCATTGGGTACAGTAAGGATTCTTACAACACCAGGTTAAAGTCCAACAGGTTTGTTTCAAATCACTAGCTTTCGGAGCACTGCTCCTTTCTCAGGTGAATGAAGAGGTATGTTCCAGAAACATATAAACGGACAAAGTCAAAGGTGCAAGACAATGCTTTGAATGCGAGCATTTGCAGGTAATTAAGTCTTTACAGATCCAGACATAGTGGTAACCCCAGGTTAAAGAGGTGTGAATTGTGCCCCGAAAGGATGTCCCGAAGTGTGGTACATTGAAGCTGTGACAACGGATGAACGGACACCGCGCGACAATCGCCAGACAGGAATGTTCCTTTCCAGTCGGGGAACACTTCAGCAGTCAAGGGCATTCAGCCTCTGCTCTCCGGGTAAGAGTTCTCCAAGACGGCCTTCAGGACGCGCGACAACGCAAAATCGCCGAGCAGAAACTTATTGCCAAGTTCCGCACATGAGTATGGCCTCAACCGGGACCTTGGATTCATGTTGCATTACATTCATCCCCCACCACCTGGCCTGAGCTTCCGAAATCCTACCAACTGTCCTGGCTTGAGACAAATCACACCCTGGGGTTACATCTACCTCTGGATCTTCTAAAGACTTAACACCTGCAAATGCTCGGATTCAAAGCATTGTCTTGCATCTTTGACTTTTGTTTCTGGAACATACCTCTTCATTCACCTGAGGAAGGAGCAGTGCTCCGAAAGCTAGTGTTTGAAACAAACCTGTTGGACTTTAAACTGGTGTTGTAAGACTTCTTACTGTATTCACCCCAGTCCAATGCCGGAATCTCCACATCATGACTATTGGGTAGGCAGTGCAGGCACTGCACCCTCCGCCATCTTAAGCTGTGGTGCACAATTGTCTCCTGCTCCAGCTGCTCCCATTTTCTTGACCCACTTCTTGTCCGTGGATCCGTCCACCAGTCCCACCAGTGGAGTCAGACTTCTCTCTGGCCAGCCCTACACCTTTTTCAGCCACACAGCCACCCTCCGAACGGGGAAAAGATCCGAAAAAAACAGCCCCGAGTGGGAGCTGCCAAATGTGCGATCGCTCACACCAACCGGAAGTACTAACATAACTATGTCGATTAGTTCTGGCGTAATGGTTTAAGCTCTTTCAAAAATAGGTGTGAAGGTTTTACTTTATGGTAAGTGAAAATTATTAGTTAGTGGAAATACAACACTTAAAAAAACAACTCAAAATGAAAAGGAAAACTTAAAACAAGCTCTGAATTTACAATCACAAGCTTTAAAATTAAAGCTTTGCATGGCCTGATCAACTATATCTCTTCATCACATTTTCATCCTACTCCTTTTAAAGTCGGTGGTTGTCTGATTGTGTATTTTGGCACTCAGTTTTATGCACTCAAACTATGATAGCTGAAGTTATTAAGTTAACTTGCCTGCTTCAAACGAAGATCATGTGGTGACCCCAGTTCTTCAGAAGCAGATATATTCCCTGCCTTTAGAAGTTCAGGCAAAGCACCAATTCGTTTTGGAGAAGATTCTTTCCTTCCCTGATGGACCAAAGGCACAGGTTTCATCCCAACTGTTAGTCCTGTGGACTGAATGACACTCTGATGTTTTTTACCAGACTCATCATTTGTGTGAGAGGTCTGGAAAATGAGGGAAAGTTGTGACAAAACCGGAGGCAGTTTTTGCTGGGATTGGAATGAATGTGAAGTTTGAGATTCTGTGGCAAGATGTAGATGCTGGTTCATTCTTTTGTCATGTGAATGCTTAAGGTCACGAAGAGTCTGGCTTGTTTCTTTTGGCTCCTTCGCAATGTGCATCAAACTCTGCAAATAAAATTTAAATTCATAGGTAAGACTACAGGACTTTTAAAGAATTATAGGTTAGGTCCTTTCTTCAGCTTTTTATATTATGCTTGGCAATGCTACGATTAACTTTTAAAAACATTATCTTTAAAATGTTTTAGAAAATTAGGATATTTCCATACAGAAAATAAATAATTGGATCAGCACTTGTGTTGGAGCCAATCGTATAAAAAGCGATGAAGGTCCAAGGAAAAGCTGAGATGGGGTTCTTGTTCCTGCCTTTATCTAGTTAATTTCTAGGAAAATCATGCAACTGGAAGATGAGGAGAGAAAACAGTTTGGTTTGGTTGTGATGCGCTGCACAATTGAATCGCTTCGGTTTACATATTAAGAATGAACTCGCAAGAGGTGCATAAGTAAAATTCATGGCAACTTTACCATTTCCTAACTAAGATGTGAATGCAGATTATGGTGCTCCCATTAACATTCCTCAGGTTAGCAAAGAGAATTAAATCTGTTTTACATGGTTCAGTTAGTTAAGAGAGTTAAAATTCTTGCAAGGAACTAAACCACCAGAGTCTTTTTGTTATAAATAAGTGTAATAGACGTTTCATTATACAGTGAAAAAAAAAGTAGGACAATATGAACAAAATACTGAATAGCTGAAAGAGCAAAACTGGGCCAGAAGGAGAGCGAGAATATATCGGGGCTGGTATAGCACAGTGGGTTAAACAGCTGGCTTGTAATGCAGAACAAGGCCAGCAGCGGCGGTTCAATTCCTGTACCAGTCTCCCCGAACAGGCGCCGGAATGTGGCAACTAGGGGCTTTTCACAGTAACTTCATTGAAGCCTACTTGTGGCAATAGGCGATTATTATTATTATTCACTTATATGTGAATATGTGTGTTGGTGAGACCAGGAAATATCCTATTGAATTTGAACTGTATTCTCTCTAAGGCCTCAATATCCTTTCTCTAGTCATCTGATATTTTGCAGCCTAATTTAGTGCTAAATACTCTCATTACGATATGATATAGTCCCATCATTCCTTGGCCTATTACATCGATACCTCTTGTGGCAAAACCTAGAATGCCATTAACTTTTCCTTTACAAACTTATTAAGCACCATCTATGATGAACCTTTATCCTTAAATCAGTGATGTTACTTCAATTTAGAGTATAATTATGAGCATTAGTTTTTTTTAACCAAAATGTACCATCACACACCAACTGATATTACGTTCCATCAGGCACTTTCTAGTCTATTATCCACCTTTTAAATATTTCTAATCACGCAATGATGCAACACGCAATGATGTAACACAGAAGGTCATCATCTCTTTGAAAGAGATTAGTCCCACCACCCTGCTCTTTGCCCATAGTCCTGCAAATCTTTCCCTTTCAAGTGTATATTCAATTTCCTTTTGAAAGTTACTATGAAATCTGTTTACACCATTCTGTCAGGCAATCCATTCCAGATCATACTGCATAAAAATATTCTACTCGCCCTTCTCTCTGGTCCTTTGATCAATTATCTGAGGTGTACATTCTATTTGTTTTTTTGTCATCTGGTTAGACCCCAGTTGGAGTATTGTGGAAATTATGAGCCACCACACTTCAGGAAAGATGTCAAGCCCTTGAGAATGGCATGGAAGAGATTTAACGGAATAGTACTAGGCATGAATGACACCAGTTTATATGGAGAGAGTTGAGAAATTGCGATTGTTTTTGTAATAATAATCCTTATTAATGTCAAAAGTAGGCTTACATTAACATTGCAATGAGGTTACTGTGAAAATCCCCTAGTCGCCACACTCCGGCGCCTGTTCGGGTACACGGAGGGAGTACTCAGAATGTCCAATTCGCCTAACAAGCACGTCTTTCGGAACTTGTGGGAAGAAACTGGAGCACCCGGAGGAAACCCTCACAGACACGGGGAGAATGTACAGACTCCGCACAGACAGTGACCCAACCCGGGAATCGAACCTGGGACCCTGGCGCTGTGAAACAACAGTGCTAACCACTGTGCAACTTCTTTAGAGCAAAGGTTAAGAAGAGATTTGATAAAGAGGTGTTGCAAACCATGCACGGTTTGGATAGAGTAAACAAAGAGAAACTGTTTCCAGTGGCGGAAAAGTCAGTAACAGAGGATACAATTTAAGGCGATTGGCAAAAGCTCCATAAGCAATATGACGGACATCAGTTGTTATGATCCGGACTGCACTGTTTGAAAAGGTGCTGGAAGCACATTCAATCGTAACTTCCATTCAATCGTAACTTCCAAAAGGAAGTTGGATAAATATTTGAAAAAGATCTATGGGTGAATAGCAGGAAAATGAGACAAATTGGACAGGTTCAAAGCTGGCATCGGCAGACTGGGCTGAATGGCCTCATGTGCTGCACCTTTCTATGATTCTATCTGCAGATTTCGCCACCACTCCCTCCAGGCCAATATTCATATCATAAAGAAAGAATGTTGCAGTAAAATATTCCTTCCCCTGTAACAATCTGAATTCTGCACAGTTGATCAAGATCCAAGATAGTAGTCGGAATCCTTTTGAGTAGCTGCGTCTCATCAGAAGGAAAACAAAATGCTAAATCCATATATACTTGGGCACAAGGGTCAAACATTTACCCTGTGCTATTATATAATACATTGATGTCAATCTACCTTTGAATCACAAGTTTTGATAATCCAGGTAAACAAAGTATTTTTGTCTTTATTTGACAGGCCAGGATTTTACATTAAGACTGGTGTGTGCATAGATTAATATGCATTTCAGAAGCCTTCAGGCAGAAATGACAATAGGTACAAAGTGCCAGGTGGATCATTTTTTTTAAAAAAAAATTTTTAAATTTTAGTACTCAATTCACCTTTTCCAATTAAGGGGCAATTTAGTATGGCCAATCCACCTGCCCTGCACATCTTTGGGTTGTGGGGTTGAAACCCATGCAAACTGAGGGAGAATGTGCAAACGCCACACGGACTGTGACCCAGAGCCGGGATCAAAACTGGGACCATGAGGCAGCTATACTAACCACTGCTGCCCAAGTGTCAGGTAGATCATATTTATGCTACATGAATTGAACATCAGAAATGTGTGTGTCCATACTTGCGTCTGTTACTCTTGACTTTCAAAAGCTGTATTAAATTGCAACATCAAGCTTTTAACTACCAATTACCAACCCTTGCTACAATGTATAAACAAATTGTTTGACTAATACCTAGAAGTAAGTCCTTTATCCAATTCATGATTTACCTGTCAAATGATATACAGATACTTCAAATGATCTTTACAAACTTTAAACAGGTTGTTATGTGGATCCATTTTTGTTTAAAACTGAACCCAACAAAACAAAATAATTTTCTTTAAAAATTGTTAAAATCAATTGGGCATAATATATCAAAGAGAACATTAGCAAGCTTAAACAAATAATTAATGAAATGCACTGATTGCAACTGTCGGAGGGGAGGGGTGGAAGAGACAGAAGTCAATGCACATGTAAACCCAAGCTGGTGAAAGGCAAAATGAATTTTACAGAACATATAAGCAAAAATGCCAATAACATAGCCAAGTACAATGTTAACTAAATAATAAATATTAAAATAAAATATCATGCATCTATTTAAGGAAACAACAATTTATTGAGTCTTTAATTTTACCTTTGTCTTCTTTGCATGTGGAGCTTCAGTTTCAGAATCTGAATCACCCTCCTCACTATCTTCTTCACCAATACTATGATCATCATCATCATCCTCATCGTCGTCATCGTCGTCGTCATCGTCATCATCATCATCATCGTCATCATCATCAAAGTCGTCAGAATCACTGCTGCTCAAACCCTCGCTGGAAGAGTCTGATGACGTGCCTGATTCACTTTCACTATTACTGGAGCTTTCAATTGTTTTCTTTCTGGGTTTCTGTTAAAAAGTTTGCAATTAGACAAATTGTACAAGGTTTCAGAAATCCAAGTACTTGATGTTTGTTTAAAGTATAAAATTACCCCCTGCTTTTTCTCTTTCCGCCAGTCACATACAATGGCACATATGCAGCTGAACGTGTATGGTGGACACAATCTGCTCCAGAATTCGAGCATCATTATTTTTGATTTATCAGAGGTATTTTTCAAATGATCACTCCTGCCAGGGGAGTATCAGTTCCATACGAACACATATATTGTAGCAGTTACTAAGGATGCAAAACTATTCCACTTTGTGACAGAAAATAACTCGCGAGATTTCTGTGGCAAAAAAATAGCTCGAGATTTCTAAAGCTCATGAAGATGAGGGGCAGCAACCAGGAAATGCAGACTGACCCATTCTCAACAATTAACATCAACATCTTAGCAAGTTTATTGCCATGTTAATGTAAGCCTACTTTTGACAATAATAAAGTAATCAAAGAGCCCTCCCCACGCAGGTTATTCACTCTTCCAACTACTTTCATCAGGCAGGAGATACAAAATTCTGAGAACACGCACTAACAGATTAAAAACCGAAATCTCCCTCGCTGTTACCAGTCTCCTAAAAGACCCTCTTATGGACCGATCTGATCGCTTTACACATCTTTACTACCGAGCAGTACTACACTCCTGTATGTTTCAACCGATACCTGTGTCTATGTATTTACATTGTGCATTTTATGTTTGCCCTATAATGTATTTTCTTTTCATGTACGGAATGATCTGTCTGAGCTGCATGCAAAACAATACTTTTCACTGAACTGCTGTACACGTGACAATAAACAAATCTAATCCAATCCATAATGTCACTTACTGGCCAATATAACTAAAATGAAACATGTTTAATATTCAGTGAGTTTCTTATTAAATATCGCTCCATTTTTCCATTGAACAAGAGCCAGAAATCATTACAACGGAAAACAAAAACCGTCACTCATAGTTGTCACTGTTGGTTTTGTAGCCATCTGGGTTGGCCACTTACAATAAGAAACATGGACGGTCGTAAAGCATAACGGGAAAAATGGCCAATGTAAGGTTCAGGCAGGCTCAGAGCCTGAATGTATATTTGTGAGCGAAGAATCCAGACAGCATCGAAACCCCAACCGATTAGTATTTTGATGGCCCATCTCCGTAAGACAAAAGACTGATACTTGAGCAGCGCCGGCCCTAGGGTTGCTGGCGCCCCGGGCAAGCTGAACTTCGGTGCCCTTGGGGGGGACGGGGCCGAGGCCGAGGGGGGGGGGGGGGGGGGGGGCGGACCCGAGGGGTGGGGGGGGGGGGCGGACCCGAGGGGGGGACCGGGGGGGTGCGGACCGAGGAGGGGGGGCGGGGGGAGCGGACCGAGCCGGGGGGGGGGGGGCGGACCGAGGGAGGGGGGGGCCGCCCTGGGGGAGGGCGGCCACCGCGCATGCGCTGGTTGGCACCTGCCCAACTGCGCATGCGCGGGACCCGAGTCTCTGGCGCCCCCTAGCACATGGCGCCCCGGGCGACTGCCCGAGTTGCCGGTGCCTTGAGCCGGCCCTGTACTTGAGCAACCAATACAATCCCAGACATTTCGGCACCACTCCCTGTACTCAGGAAGCATCAACAACAGGGTCAATGACCGCTTAGGACACACCCGGACATCGAGGCACCCGCCCCTTTGTTGGCTCAAATCAAATCCAGTGATCGAGAATTACCCAATTAATGGGGTACAAACCGAAGGACCGCCCAAAAGAGCGCGTAACTCCCCAAGGATAAAGAGAGAGACCATGTGTTCACTCTCTCTTGGACCTGGCGCTCCGGCAATGTCTCACTTCCAATTGCAGCACCACCAGAAGCAAGTTCAAGTTCAACGCCCGCTACCAGACAGATGAGCCCAGCTGAGCAGCAGTTACTTCTACAGACCCGATAGACCCAGATTCGAACAACGGCCACTGTTCCTCTGACCTAAGCCGGGTGCCTGAAGTTAAGTACAGGTTGTCATAGTTGATAGGTGTAATTTAACTTGTAGTGTCTATATTGCTTGATTAATTGTGTGTGTAAATAAAGTACCCTTGATCTTAAACTAACTAACTGGTGTTTGGCTCTTTGATCGATACCCGGTTGAACCTTGTGGTGGCATCATTTGATACCTGGCAACTCTGAGCAATACAATATTGATATCCAAAGAAAGAACGGCAACCTTATTGATTGCCATATTTATAGCAGGTAAAAAAGGCAACAGTTTCAAAGTTAAACAATGATTTCAACTGTCTAATAGTGTTTTTATCTCTGGGATGTCACCAATGAGTTTTTTTTGTCAAAGTTCTATCTGAACTATCTGAAAATTATAAAACTGGAAAGAAAATCAAGCTTTGACAAAGGGTCATCCAGGCTCGAAACGTTAGCTCACTTTTCTCTCCACAGATGGGGCAGCAGGGTAGCATGGTGGTTAGCATAAATGCTTCACAGCTCCAGGGTCTCAGGTTCGATTCCCGGCTGGGTCACTGTCTGTGTGGAGTCTGCACGTCCTCCCCCTGTGTGCGTGGGTTTCCTCCGGGTGCTCCGGTTTCCTCCCACAGTCCAAAGATGTGCGGGTTAGGTGGATTGGCCATGCTAAATTGCCCGTAGTGTCCTAATAAAAGTAAGGTTAAGGGGGGGGTTGTTGGGTTACGGGTATAGGGTGGATATGTGGGTTTGAGTAGGGTGATCGTGGCTCGGCACAACATTGAGGGCCGAAGGGCCTGTTCTGTGCTGTACTGTTCTATGTTCTATGTTCTAGATGCCGTCAGACCTGCTGTGATTGTCTAGTATTTTCTGCTTTTGTTTCAGGTTCAGCATCCACAGTAATTTACTTTTATCTATAAAAAATATGCAGATGGTGCAGATTTCAAAAGACTGGCAAACACTGGAAAAGTCCAAAAACGGAGCATCATGGTTCCCGGGAGTTCATTGTAACGCAGGCACTATGCAAACTTTTAATAATAATAATCTTTATTGTCACAAGTAGGCTTACATTAACACAGCAATGAAGTTACTGTGAAAAGCCACTAGTTGCCACATTCTGGCACCTGTTCAGGTACGCAGAGGGAGAATTCAGAATGTCCAAATTACCTAATACTGTAGCACGCCTTTCAGGACTTCAGAGAGGAAACCGGAGCATCTGGAGGAAATCCACACAGACACGGGGAGAATGTGCAGATTCCCCACAGGCAGTGACCCAAGCCGGGAATCGAACCTGGGATCCTGGCGCTGTGAAGCCATAGTGCGAACCGCTATGCTACCGTGCTGTCCAAGCTGCCTGCTAATTTAAACGTGAACAGCATGCAGTTTACACAGTGCCAGACTTGTGCAAGAATAGCATTGCCTAAAACTAACCCGCACCTCTAAGGGGAGATGCATTTGGCTAGAGCAGGTTCTGGAAGTGGTTTGGAAAGACACTCTGACCTGAAAGAGTAAAAGTGGCAAAACAGGGAAAGAGTCCTCTAAGGTCTGACACAGCACTGGAGGCCTTGGTGCAGAAAGATGACTGGATGACAGAGGGCCCAGCAAAAGGAGTCAGGATGACCTCCAGGCAGACATCAAGAAGGTAATGAGAGCAGGTAGCCATCACTGTCAATGCAAGCAGTCGAACATCGAGGACCTAAATGCAGTACAGGAAGAAGGTTAATGACCTCAACAATTGGTCAAAATCAGTGAACACATCTTCGAATGCAATTCTCCTACCCACACCGCAACAGCCCCCTCCAGTTCCTCGACTCCCTCAGCGCAATGGCCAAGGTTTCAACTGCCAGCGCAAAAAGCAGGGGGGACAAGGGACACCCCTGCCTCGTCCCTCGGTATAACCAAAAATACTCCGACTGCCTCCTATTCGTGGCCACGCTCGCCATCAGGGCCTCATATAACAGCCCCATCCACCTGACAAATCCCTCCCCAAACCCGAACCTTTCCAGCACCTCCCACAGGTACCCCCACTCAACCCTATCAAAGGCCTTCTCCACGTCCAACGCCACCACTATTTCCGCCTCCCCTTCTACAGCCGGCATCATTATAACATTCAAGAGCCTCCGTATGTTGGTGTTCAGCTGCCTCCCCTTCACGAACCCCGTTTGATCCTCGTGGATAACCTGCGGCACACAGTCCTCTATCCTCGTGGCTAAAATCTTCACCAACAGCTTGGCGTCTACATTTAAGAGTGAGATCGGCCTGTGTGACCCACACTGCAGGGGATCCTTGTCCCGCTTAAGGATCAAGGAAATCAGCGCCCGAGACATCGTCGGAGGCAGAGCGCCCCCTTCCCTTGCCTCGTTGAAGGTCCTAACCAACAGGGGACCCAACAGGTCTGCATACATCTTATAGAATTCGACCGGGAACCCATCCGGCCCCGGCGCCTTCCCCAACTGCATGCTCCCTATCCCTTTGACCAGCTCCTCCAGCTCAACCGGCACCCCCAGTCCCTCCACCTGTCCCTCCTCCACCCTCTGGAATCTCAGCCGGTCCAAAAAGCGCCCCATCCCCCCCTCCTCCGCTGGGGGTTCGGACTGATACAGTTCCTCATAAAAGTCCCTGAAGACCCCATTAATGTCTACCCCCCTGCGCACCACACTTCCTCCCCTATCCTTAACTCCACCAATCTCCCTGGCCGCATCCCGCTTACGGAGCTGGTGTGCCAGCATCCTGCTCGCCTTCTCTCCATACTCATACACCGCTCCCTGTGCCTTCCTCCACTGAGCTTCCGCCTTTCTGGTGGTCAGCAAGTCGAACTCAGCCTGGAGACTACGCCGCTCCCTCAGCAATCCCTCCTCCGGAGCCTCCGCGTATCTCCTGTCCACCCTCACCATCTCCCCCACCAGTCTCTCCCTCTCTCTCTGCTCTCTCCTCTCCCTGTGGGCTCGAATGGAGATCAACTCCCCCCTAACCACCGCCTGCAGCGCCTCCCAGACCGTCCCCACTCGGACCTCCTCATTGTCATTGGCCTCCAGGTACCTCTCAATACATCCTCGAACCCGCCCGCCCACCTCCTCGTCCGCCAACAGCCCCACCTCCAAGCGCCAAAGCGGGCGCTGGTCTCTCTCCTCCCCCAGCTCGAGGTCCACCCAGTGCGGGGCATGGTCAGAAATGGCTATCGCCGAATACTCAGCATCCTCCACCCTCACAATCAGCGCCCTACTCAATGAAAAAATCAATCCGGGAATTGGCCTTATGCACATGGGAGAAGTATGAAAATTCCCTGGCCCTCGGGCTCGCAAACCTCCATGGATCCACCCCTCCCATCTGGTCCATAAACCCCCTCAACACCTTGGCCACCGCTGGCCTCCTACCCGTCCTGGATCTGGATCAATCCAGTGGCGGATCCAGGACTGTATTGAAACCCCCCCCATTGTCAGGCCCCCCGCCTCCTAATCTGGAATCCGGCCCAACATGCGCCGCATGAAACCCGCATCGTCCCAATTCGGGGCGTATACATTGACCAGCACCACCCGCTCCCCCTGCAGCTTACTGCTTACCATCACATACCTCCCGCCGCTGTCTGCCACCACATTCGATGCCTCAAACGACACCCTCTTCCCCACCAGGATCGGCACCCCCCCGATTTTTTGCATCCAGCCCCGAATGAAACACTTGGCCTACCCATCCCTTCCTCAATCTAACCTGATCCGTCACCTTCAGATGCGTCTCCAGAAGCATGGCTCCTGCTGCTCCCGCACCCACTGCTGCCACGCTGCTGATTCCCCGCCCGCCGCCATCTTGCCTTTCCTGCCTCGCACCTTTCTCTGCTCCAAAGCCGATTTTTTGACCGCTCCGCTCCTGGTCCAGGCCATGCACCGGCGGAGAATCATAGAGGAAGTGTTCCCACACGGGGAAAAGTCCAACCCGTACCGCTACGGGCCCTTAAAAGAGCCCAAAAGACCGAAAACAGCGGGAGCTACCGCACGTGCGGCTTAGCTCCGCATCACCGCAACAGAAAGTCGATCTGCAATGATCTTGTTGAACGGCAGTGCTGACTCGAAGTGCCAAATGGTCTATTCCTGCTCCAATTTCTTATGTTCTAATGATACCAGGCATGAACTTGCATATTGTGCTGAGCATGGTCGCACACCAATTGAATGCTCAGAAAATGGGGCCTTTGCAGTCTCCCTCTTCATTTAGGTGCAATACCCTGAAAAACTTGTGCACACAGTCAAAGGCACCCAGCAATATGGGGGATTCTCAATATCCTGGCAAAGGCTTATGCACACTCAGGCTGCATCACTCCAGTCAAAGAGTGCACAATGCTCTCCCATGGCTCTAGCATAAAGGACTTCAGTCATATGTAGCAGCAGACAGAAAGCTGGGAGAAGTTAGATCATTTGCCATTACCAGCTTCGGAAAATCTCAATGTGAAGAAACTCTTAGGTACTTATAGTACCACCGTTGACCTGCTTTGAGGCTACAGTACTGCCTTGTGAGGTAGAATTTTTCAGTGAGCACCTCCTTCATAAAACTGAAACAACATAGGTATCATTCTTAGCAAATGTGAGGCTGGAGAAATTCTCCCTGAAGATCCTGAGTTATCAAGCCTTCTGATGAAAGCCCTTCCCTTCCTCCAAAAGTGTAGATTGTTCTCTTTTGTGCTACCTCTGCTCAATCCCTCTTTCAGGCTACAGCCAAGGGCTATGGTAACTACAGCATCCACAACTAGGAGAAAGTAGCTGATCAGAAAACTTGAACTCAGAACGAAGAACTTCAAGAGCAGCACCACTTTTTGTTGACCAACTTTAAACAGGACCGGAAAACTCTCAGCACTTCTAACCACTAAATAGCACGAGTGGGCTCTTCATGCTGCTAAATTCATGTTCAGCTCTGCATGCTTTTTAAGAGGGAGTTAGCTGAAGCACCAAGGTCAAAAATGATACTGTTTACCTCCAAACACCATTATACACTGACTGATGAACTGACTACACCACATACTTCATGTGCACATTCCAGGGGCAGGATTCTCCGACCCGACGTGGGGTCGGAGAATCCCCGTGGGGCTGCATGAATCCAGCTCCACCGTTCTGACACCGGCTGCTGTATTCTCCGGCACCGGTTTTCGGGCGGGGACGGGGATTACGCCGCACCTGTCGGGGTCATTGGCTGCGCCCCCCCTCCCCGGCAATTTTCCAGGCCCCAATGGGCTAAGTGGCCGTCGTTTACTGGCCAGTCCCACTGGCGTGAACTGGACATGGTCCCACATGGGGGGACCTGGCTGGTACGGTCCTCGGGGGGTGGGGGGGGATCCGGCCCCGGGGAAGACACACCCCTGTGCATGCGCCAGAACACGCCAGCCGGTCTGCGCATGCATGGGACGTCAGCCCTTCGGTGCCGGTTGGCACAGTACCAACCCCTCCGCCGTCGGCCTAGCCCCTAGAAGTGCGGAGGATTCCGCAACGTCCGGTCGGCCTGACACCGGAGTGGTTCGCGCCGCTTTTTACTCCAGCGTTGGACCATTGCGGAATTCGGGAGAATCCCGCTCCAAATGCCTGCACCAATTCCCACACCAAAATGGCACCCAGAGCCGATAACATTGTGGTAGCAAAACAGTACCCTCAGTGCCAAACTTACAGCTGCCACAGAAGTGAATTGTTAAACCAAAAGTTACCAGCTTAGCCATAGTATGAGCTTTTGCTTTAACGAAATAAAAATCAGTTTAAACAGAATTTTTTAGAATATAGAATAAAACACTACTAACTTTTTCTTTTAGTTTGTCTGCCGTTTCTGGATGCTTTTGTTCAAGAATGCACTTGCGTCCCTTTCCAGAAATTGTCATCTTAGTTTGTCCTGACGAAATCATTCCAATGGTAGCAAGTCCTGATGTGCTGACCCCTGACACTGTTGTGATGCTGTTACCATTCAGTGACCCGTTCATACCTTCAAAAGAAACTACATACTGTGAAACGGTACTCTGGTACTATTTATCAAACAATCATTTGTGAAAATGAAGCAAGGGTGTCCAAACAATGGACAATTGGTTGCAGTACTTGTGGAGAAACAAACAAAGGTTTTGCATGAAATGCTAATCAGAGGCATTTTGTCGCTCCGTTATATAAACTTTTTAATAATTTGGATAATTTCAAGAACAAAATTAAAATGTCTCCAGGAATTAAAAGCCATTAATTCATTTTCAGATGTGAGTGCATGCATGTGGCAGAGGGAAAGTTTGCAAAAATTGCTCACTTATTCACAAGTAATGGTGGAATGCAGTTCACAGTAGCACAGCTCAGGAAAAATGCATCTTATATTAATAACATTAGCAGTAGATGTTAGGAAAACAAAGGCAGTTTTAAGGGATTTATATTTATATTGGCAAACATTAGAAATAAGATATAGTCTTAAGTGAGTTTAATTTAATGTTTCTAGAAGTTAGATTCATGCTGAACAAAGGTGTTTGTATGTGTGGGGGATTGATTCAGTTCCAACTTTGTCTCTATTGTGCTTAGAGATGGCTACGGAGTAAATAAACCACCAGTGGTTGCTTAGCAACTGGGGCCTTGTAAGGTAGAGAAACCTTTAAGTTTTATGTTGACTAATATGATTGCAGTTGGAGACAGGACGTCAGGGAGTGAATGCCCCTCAATTCTGCCAGAAGACTGGACAGGATGGGAGCTACAAAGAGGCAGGCTTCCAAAAATAAGTTACAGTCTAGATAACCAGGGCATTGAGACAGGAAGAATGTTGAAGACGACTGGAGTTAAGTGAACAGAGAGCAAGGTATGAACAAGGATTGTTCAGAAGAATTCAAGGAACAGTAAAAAAGCATTACGAGTTAAAGAGACAATTGCAATAACCATATTTAAAGTGGGACAGCAGCCTTCAAAGGTAAATCAAATGTCTGATGCCATTTTCATATAGTCTGGGAATCGAGAGTTCAAGCAATTGTGAGCAGTTTTCAAGGCAAACAAATCTGAAATGGGATTGGGTTTAAAACCTCGACTGGATTCACTGTTAAGAGTGGAGCTGAAGCTTTGTTCAAAAGTGTCAATTGCAAAACCTGGTCTGGAGTTCAGAATGCAAACCACTAAGGGAATGCATAGTTATGAGAGAAGATTTTAAGTGGGGGGGAGAGAATCTGAGGAGGCATCCACAAGTGGGTCAGAGTGGAGAATTTATTTGCCCACAGTCATTTTGTGTGCTTAAAAGGGGGTTTGTGTGAATGAGACCATTGTGGATTAAGATGTACTTTGTAATCCATGTTAATCCTAATTGTTAAATTAAGGAGGAAGTAAAGGTGTAAACCAGGCTTTCATTCTGGGGTCTTCCCGTGCACTTCTAACAGCAACTGGATTCGTAATACTAGGATTGAACTTGGTACACTATTCTGCACTACAGCCCCACTTCTGGAACACAGCAGTAGCATGGGACCTTGCACGGAGCGCACACCAGGGGACAAAATGGCTACCAAACCTTTCAACAATAGATATGGTGGTCCAGTTTTCATAGGCTATTTGGGGTTAAAAAGTGAAGGAACAATATCAGCATGGGCAGCCTCATTAGAATCTTACCGCACCAGGAAATGCATATTTGAAGGGAAACATGATTGTGCTGCCGTTCCATTTGTCCTTTTAAGTGTTGCAAGTCACAGGTTTTGGATATCCTTCTGAGAAAACTTTGTCAAGTGGCTTCAATGCATCTTGTAGATAGTATACGCTGCAGTCACTGTATGTCGTGGTGGTGGGAATGATGTTTAGGCGAGAGGATGGGGTGCTCATTGCTGTTTCCTGGATGGTGTTGTGGTTTGTGAATATTGCATAGCTGCATCCAACCAGGAAAGAGGAGAGCATTCCATCCCACTGCTGACTTGTGCCTTGCAGCTGTTAAGAGACTTTGCAGTGAAAATACTTAGCCTCTGACTTGTCGAGTAATCACAGAATTCATGCGGCTGATGCGGTTGAGTTCCTGGTCAATGGTGACTTCCTGAATATAAAGGGAAGCTAGTTGGGCTCTCTTCTGTTGATGATCTCCATTGTCTGGCACTAGTGTGGCATGCATATTACTCGCCACACATTAACTCAAGCCTGGGTGTTTTCAAGTTCTTGCTGCATTACTTGAGGAATTACAGATGGAGTCGACCATTGTGCAATCATCAACAGACATCCCAACTTCTGTTCTTAAATGGAGGAAAGGTAATTGATGAAGCAACTGAAACTGATTGTATCTCAGATGCAGCTATGTCCTGGAACTGAGATAACAGGTAACTCTAGCCACTGGAGATTGTTTCTCACAAGTCAGAACAACCAATTGTACTATTACTTCTCAATGCCACACTTGGTCAACTGGTGCTTTGATGTCAAGGGCCGTCACTGCTATACTTCAGCTTATCATCAGTTGGCAATGGGTTACACCAAGACATAATGCTGCAGCCACAGATTCAAGAGCTCAGAAGGCACAAGTCAGAAGTGAGAAATCCAAACCACATACTTTAAAGAACTTCTAACCATTTGGGATTTGAAAAATTCTTCAGACTGTTCACAAGTATATATGGTTTGCTAACACTCACCTTTTTGCATCCCTCGACCAAATTTGTTTGCGTTTCGGGAATGGAATGGATTGGAATCATGATTTGGAGTTGAAGCAGCAAACACTGGTGGAATTCGTAGCATGCCTGATGGGAAAAAGGTTGTCCCTGCACGAGTCTGCATCTCTGTAGCTCGCCACCATTCAGTACCTTTACAAAAGCAAAACAACATGTTTGTAGTAGGGTTCAGATTTTAGACAACTGTGTAACATTGAATTTAAGGACAACTTCTCAAATATCAGCAGTTACATAATCCACATCTGCCATTCTTGAGCAAAGTTCCCATGCAACGTTTCTAATCACTTTCACTATCACCACCCACATAACATGTTTGGTTAAGCGCAGGGCAGATAATTAGCTTTCCTTCAACAGGTACATTTCTTTTCTCCCTTCCCTTTCACATTCCAGAACAATAACAAATTCAAAGAGTTCAAATGATAACCAGATCAAAGAGAAAATGCAAATGAAAACAAGATAACCTGGGAAATATGCAGCTGAACAGGCAGCACCTATGGAGGGAGAAACAGAGTGAATATTTCAGTTCACTGAATTTCACTTTTGTTGTAGAGAATGCACCAGACTAGGTGCAGTTATATACCACTTTCAAGTACAATGGAAGACCTTAGATAATGTTGAATGCAATCTTTCATGTTTGCCCAAAAGGTGAAACTTTGCACATAATTAACAGGTTTTCATTCTTCCAGATGAGTCCTGCTCACAAAGGAGATACATTTAATAATAATCTTTACTATTGTCACAAATAGGCTTATATTAACACTGCAATTAAATTATTGTGAAAAGTCCCTCGTCGCCACACTCCGGCGCTGTTTGGGTATACAGAGGGAGAATTCAGAACGTCGACTTCACCTAACAAGCACGTCTTCCGGGATTTGTAGGAGGTAACTGGAGCACCCGGAGAAAACCCACGGAGACACGGGGAGCACGTGCAGACTCCGCACAGACAGTGACCCAAGCAGGAATTGAACCTGAGACCCTGGCGCTGTAAAGCAACAGAGCTACCATGCCGCCCTTACCCAATTTCTAGGCTTTGATTACTCAGAATTGTCCTTCACACAAATATTTTCTCCTTCCTAACATAAGTTCTGTGCACATCAAAAGAGTGTTGCCCCTTTCAATGTAAGAAAGTTGAGTTGATAGCTGCGGCTTCACTACTGTGATCTACTGAAGCAAGCAAAAAAACGAAAATCATCGACTAAAATATTTGCTAATATTGCACTAAACAATAAAAAAAGTGGGTTCATCACCAAAATATGGAATCACTAACCCCGTGTGCAGAAATAAGGACTGAAAAGAAACACATTTTCACAAAAACATACAAGTTCAAATAACTGACATCAAACGGACTGAAAGATCTGTTGACCTCCACAAACCTGAACAGGGTTTATTCTTAAATTCCTTCAGAGGCACTATCAATATAAACTCTCATTGAGCTAAAACAATGTACCTGGACCCATCAATTTAAAAAATAATCACTCTTCAATGAGATATAGTTCTTGTCTCCCAATAAATTAAAATCAGAGTCATATCTGACACTCCATCTCAGGCAAACAATTGTGTCTGTATTTTATTGTGATGGGGTAATCAATGCTGAAAGACTTGCACTCAAACCAGCAAGTAATTTGAATAATATGTTAAAGTGCTTAAAACTGGAGAATGATCCCTGCTATGACAGAAGTGAAAGATGGCATGTAGAAATTTCCTGTTCAAGCCCAAAAATGTATCAAGACAGGGCAGCACGGTGGCGCTGTGGTTGGCATTGCTGCCTACGGCGCTGAGGACCCGGGTTCGAATCCCGGCCCTGGGTCATTGTCCGTGTGGAATTTGCATTCTCCCCGTGTCTGCGTGGGTTTCACCCCCACAACCCAAAGATGCGCAGGATAGGTAGATTGGCCACTCTAAATTGCCCCTTAATTGGAAAATATATATAATTGGGTACTCTAAATGTTTTTCTTTTTTTAAATGTATCAAGACTAGAGCCTTGCAATGTTGGTGACTGCTGCAAAATCTGGGTAACATAGCAAGGAATTTTTTTTAAAACCTGCGTCGCCCCACTACTCAAGTAAGAAATAGAGATGAGCTGACTCAAGATGAAATGAAAATGAAAAAATGAAAATCGCTTATTGTCACGAGTAGGCTTCAATGAAGCCACGTTAAACTGTCCCTTAGTTGGAAAAATAAATAAGAATAATATAATCAGGTACTCTAAATTTATTTTAAAAAAACAAACAAAAGAAGAAAAAAAAGCACGTCTACAATAGCTTACTAAGGACAAGGATGTGATGGTATTTTGGTATTTAACTAGGAATGAGTACCACCTACTTAATTCCTGAATCAACTTGCCACCAGTGGTTTGAGGACCTTGGGTTGCTTGGTACAGAATATATAGTTTGACACCTATTGCTTGGCACAATATTAATCTTTAGCAGTGGACTCCCGTACCAGCCTCCCCGGACAGGCGCCGGAATGTGGCGACTAGGTGTCAAACTATATATTCTGTACCAAGCAACCCAAGGTCCTCAAACCACTGGTGGCAAGTTGATTCAGGAATTAAGTAAGTGGTACTCATTTCTAGTTAAATACCAAAATACCATCACATCCTTGTCCTCAGTAAGCTATTGTAGACGTGCTTTTTTTTCTTCTTTTGTTTGTTTTTTAAAAATAAATTTAGAGTACCTGATTATATTATTCTTCTTTATTTTTCCAACTAAGGGACAGTTTAACGTGGCCAATCCACCAAACCTGCACATCTTTCGGTTGTGGGGGTGAAACCCGCGCAGACACATGGAGAATGTGCAAACTCCACACCAGACTGTGACCAGGACCGGGGTTGAACCCGGTCCTCAGTGCCGTAGGCAGCAGTGCTAACCATTGCGCCACCTTGCAGCCCTAGACATGCTTTTTAATAAGCAAAGCTTAATATAATGTTTTTAGTATAGGTCCGTGTGCATGTGTCGAGAGGCATGGTTAAGACCACAGTCACCATATTAAGGTTTCCTGAAACTAGCTGGACACAAGTAAAGCAGATTGCAACTATAAAAGCAATTCAAAAAATCCAACCTCCGAACCCATATTTATTAATTGTAGCAAAGACGCTTCATTATCAACATACTATGCACAAAATGTTTCATAGAACATACAGTGCAGAAGAAGGCCATTCAGCCCATCGAGTCTGCACCGATCCACTTCAGCCCTCACTTCCACCCTATTCCCGTAACCCAATAACCCTCCTAACTTTTTTTGTCACTAAGGACAATTTATCATGGCCAATCCACCTAACCTGCACGTCTTTGGACTGTGGGAGGAAACCGGAGCACCTGGAGGAAACCCACGCAGACACGGGGAGAACGTGCAGTCTCCGCACAAGCAGTGACCCAGCGGGGAATCGAACCTGGGACCCTGGGCACTGTGAAGCCACAGTGCTATCCACTTGTGCTACCAAGCTGCTATACTGACATGCAACTATAATAGACATTGCATCACTATTTAACACCATAGCACAGAACAATAATCAAACTAGTACTCTGAAAAGCTAAATAAATTTCAATCAGACATTTTACTTAGTTTTATCAGATTGTATTGCTAAGTTGCTCATCACCAACTAAACCAATCTTAATACTGAGCAATTTTAAAATATTTTAATTGCAGCCCAATTTCACATGTTTCTGAAGAATTCTTTGATAAATATGTACGTTACTCACACAGTTCAAGATAAAATGGACAATATTAAGTATCACTGTTGTAATATAACATTAAGAAGTCTTACAACACCAGGTTAAAGTCCAACAGGTTTGTTTCAAACACGAGCTTTCGGAGCACGGCTCCTTCTTCAGGTGAAGAAGGAGCCGTGCTCCGAAAGCTCGTGTTTGAAACAAACCTGTTGGACTTTAACCTGGTGTTGTAAGACTTCTTACGTAATATAACATAGAACATAACAGCACGGTACAGGCCCTTCAGCCCACGATGTTGTGCCGACCATTTATACAAATCTAAGATTAACCTAACCTACACCCCTTCAATTTACTGTTGTCCATGTGCCTGTCTAAGAGTCACTTAAATGTCCCTAATGACTCTGACTCCACCCCCTCTGCTGGCAGTTTATTCCACACACCCACCACTCTGTGTAAAGAACCTACCTGTGACATCTCCCCAATACCTTCCTCCAATCACCTTAAAATGATGTCCCCTCGTGACAGCCATTTCCACCCTGGGGAAAACTGTCTGGCTATCTACTCTATCCATGCCTCTCATCACCTTGTACACATCCATCAAGTCACCTCTCTGCCTTCTTCGTTTGTGAGAAAAGCCCTAGCTCCCTCAACCTTTCTTCATAAGACATGCCATCCAGTCCAGGCAGCATCCTGTTAAATCTCCTCCGTACCGTCTCAAAAGCATCCACATCCTTCCTATAATGGGGCGACCAGAAGTGGACACAATATTCCAAGTGTGGTCTAACTAGGGTTTTACAAAGCTACAGCAAAACCTCGTGGCTCTTCAACTCAATCCCCCTGTTAATGAAAGCCAACACACCATACGCCTTCTTAACAACCCTATCAACCTGGGTGGCAACTTTGAGGGATCTATGTACGTGGACCCCAAGATCCCTCTGTTGCTCCACACTTCCAAGAATCCTGCCTTTAACCCTGTATTCAGCATTCAAATTCGACCTTCCAAAATGAATCACTTCACCTATATCAAGGTTGAACTCCATCTGCCACTTCTCAGCCCAGTTCTGCATCCTGTCAATGTCCTGTTGTAACCTGCAACAACCCTCAACACTATGTACAACTCCCCCAATCTTCGTGTCATCGGCAAACTTACTAACCCACCCTTTCACTTTCTCATCCAAGTCATTTATTAAAACCACAAAGAGCAGAGGTCCCAGAACAGATCCTTGCGGGACACCACTGGTCACCAACCTCCAGGCAGAATAGTTTCCATCCACTACCACTCGCTGTCCTCTTTCGGCCAGTCAATTCTGTATCCAGGCAGCCAAATTTCCCCGAATCCCATGCCCCCTAACTTTCTGAATGAGCCTACCATGGAGAACTTTCTTAAATGCCTTACTGAAATCCACGTACACCACATCCACTACCCAACCTTCATCAATGTGTCTTGTCACATCCTCAAATAATTCAATGAGGCTTGTGGGGCATGACCTGCCTCTCACAAAGCCATGCTGACTATCTTTAATCAAACTATGTTTTTCTAAATAATCATAAATCCTATCTCTCAGAATCCTTTCCAATATTTTGCTCACCACAGACATAAGACTGATGGGTTTGTAATTCCGAGGGATTTCCCGATTCCCTTTCTTGAACAGGGGAACAACATTCGCCCCCCTCCAATCATTCAGTGCTACTCCAGTGGAGGGCGAGGACACAAAGATCATCGCCAATGGCGCAGCAATCTCCTCCCTTGCTTCCCGTAGTAACCTTGGGTATATCCCGTCAGGCCCAGGGGACTTATCTATCCTGATGCTTTTCAAAATTTTCAGCACATCCTCCTTAATATCAACATGTTTGATTCTATTAAGCTGCTTCACACTGTTCTCATGAGCAACAAGGTCCTGCTCTCTAGTGAATACTGAAGCAAATTATTCATTTAGGGCTCCCCCATCTCCTCAGACTCTAGGCACAAATTCCCTCCACTATCCCTATTCGGCCCTACTCTCACTCTGATCATCCTCTTATTTCTCACATAAGTGTAGAACACCTTGGGGTTTTCCCTTATCCTTCCCACCAGGGCTTTTTCACACCCCCTTCTAGCTCTCCTCAGTCCATTTTTGAGTTCCTTCCTGGCTACCTTGTAACCCTCTAGAGCAGAGTCATATCCTAGTTTCCTCAACCTTACGCAAGCTTCCTTCTTTGTCTTGACCAGAAGCTCCACTTCTCTCGTCATCCAAGGCTCCTTCACCTCACCATTCCTTCCTCATCTCAGTGGGACAAAGCTATCCAGCACTCACAGCAAGTGCTCCTTAAACAACCGCCACATTACTGTTGTCCATTTCCCAAGAACAATTGTTCCCACTTTATGCTCCTCAGCTCCTGTCTAATAGCAGTATAATTTCCCCTCCCCCAATTAAATACCTTCCCACACTGTCTGTTCCTATCCCTCTCCATGACTATGGTAAAGGTCAAGGAGTTGTGGTCACTGTCACCAAAATGCTCTCCCACCGAGACATCTGACACCTGCCCTGGCTCGTTGCCGAGCACCAAGTCCAATATGGCCTCCCCCCTAGTCGACCTATCTACATACTAAGTCAGGAATCCTTCCTGTACACATCTGACAAAATCTGCTCCATCCAAACCATTTGCACTAAGGAGGTTCCAGTCAATATTAGGGAAGTTGAAGTCACACATGACAACAGCTGTTACTTCTGCACTTTTCCAAGATCTGCCGCCCAATCTGTTCCTCCATCTCTCTGTTGCTATTGGGGGTCTATAGAAAACTCAAAATAAAGTGACTGCTCCTTTCTTGTTTCTGACTTCCACCCATACTGACTCAGTAGACAAACCCGCCTCAACTACCTCCTTTTCTGCAGCTGTGATGCACTCCCTAATTAACAATGCTACCCCCCCTCCTCTTTTACCTTCCTCCCTATTCTTCTGAAAACATCTAAACACCGAAACATCTAACAACCATTCTGTCCTTGTGAAATCCATGTCGCAGTAATGGCCACAACATTGTAGTTCCAAGTACTGATCCATGCTCCAAGTTCATCGCCCTTATTCCTGACACTCCTTGCATTGAAACAGACACACTTTAACCCATTCCACTGAGTGCAACTTTGCCCTATCAACTGTCTATCCTTCCTCACAGAGTTGCTGCATACTATTTCTGCCTGTTCAACAGCTACCCTATCCTTTGATCCCTAGGATGGTTCCCATCCCCCTGCCAAACTAGTTTAAACCCTCCCAAAGAGCTCTCGCAAACCTCCCACAATATCCCAGGATATTGGTGCCCCTCCAGTTTAGGTGCGATCCATCCTACATGTACATTATACATTTTTAATGTATTACAAATACCACCATATCTTCTATAATGCAGTTATTCTTCAAATCAAAAAAAATCAAACTGCTGACTCGTCAAGGAGTCAGAGAATTGTGGGGTTAAGTGCACTCCACATATTCAAATTGCAATCTAGACTGATACTTAAATGTATTCGTAAAGATGCCATCTTGGATGTTTTAAATCAAGATTCCTTTTGCCCGTTCTGGTGCTTCAAGTGTACATTAAAGATGCCATTGCACTATTTGAAAAGCAAGAGAGAGATTTCCGGGTTTCACTTCAACATAATTTCCACAACAAGCAAAATGGATTAATTGTTTGTTGATCTGTTTGTGGAACACTTGTGTGCAAAATGGTTGTTCAGTTCACCAACATAATAAATAAATGTATTTCAAGCTGTTTGGTGATGCACTTTGGGTACTGAAGAGACAAACTAAGCCCGCTGTGCCATTTTTACAATGGTCACTGCAAAGGGTTAAAATCAGAAAGGGTTAATATCATAAACAGGAAGGGGGCAGTCACTATGATGGGTGTATACTACAGGCCTCCCAACAGCTCACAGGAAGTTGAAGAACAGATATGTAAGCAAATTCTGGATAGATGTAGAAATAATAGGGTTGTTGGAGTGGGAGACTTTAATTTTCCTCATATTGATTGGAAATCCCTTCGGGTTAAGGGTCTGGATCGTGAGGAATTTGTTAAGCATGTCCAGGAAGGGTTTTTGGAACAAAATGTGAATAGTCCAAGTAGATGGGGGCTATATTGGACCGAGTACTAGGGAATGAGTCAGGCCAGGTCATCAAAATTACAGTGGGGGAACATGTGGCGTACAGTGACCATAATTCCGTTAGTTTTTGGATACTTATGGAAAAGGACAAGTGTTGTCCTTGGGTTAAATTGCTAAATTGGGGGAAGGCTAACTACAACCAGATTAGCCAGGATTTGCAGGCTGTTGTTTGGGAGAGGCTGTTTGAGGGCAAATCCACATTTAGCGTGTGGGAATATTTTAAGGAGCAGTTGATGGGAGTATAGGACAGACATGTGCCGATGAAAAGGAAAGACAGGATTCAGGAATAGTGGATGACCAGGGAAATTGCGAGTCTAGTCAAAAAAAAAATAGGATGCATATGTGAGGTTTCGGCAACTAAAAACAGATGAAGCACTTGAAGAATACAAGGAAAGTAGAAAAGAGCTCACGCAGGGAGTTAGGTGGTCAAAAAGGGGTCACAAAATGTCCTTGGCAGACAGGATTCACCTCCCAAGGCATTTTATGCATATATTAGGAACAAGAGGGTAACTAGAGAAAGAGTAGGTCCACTCAAGGAAAAAGGAGGTAAATTATGTGTAGAACCAGAGGAAGTAGGTGAGGTGCTTAATAGGTTTTTTGCATTGGTATTCACGGTCAGGGACACGATGATTGGTGGTGTTTCAGAGGGATGTGTAAACACTTTAGAACAGGTCGTTATTACGAGGGAGGAAGTGTGAGGTGTGTTAAAAAGCATTACGGTACTCAAATCCCCAGGGCCAGCTGGCATCTATCCCAGATTACTGAGGGAGGCAAGCAATGAAATCACTGGGCCTTGAACAGAAATCCTTGTTTCCTTGTTGGCCACAGGCGAGGTCCCAGAGGATTGGAGGATAGCCAATGTTGTACCGTTATTTAAGAAGGGTTGCAAGGATAATCTGGGTAATTGACAGTGATAGTGAAATTGTTGGAAAAGATTTTCAGATACAAGATCTATGCATATTTGGAAGTGAATGGTTTTATTAGCAACAGACAGCATGGTTTTGTACGAGGGCGGTCAAGTCTCAATAATTCAGTTGAGTTTTTTGAGGAGGTGGCATAAATGATTGACGAGGGAAGGGCTGTCGATATTGTCTACATGGACTTTGGTAAAGCATTTGACAAGGTTCCTCATGGCAGGCCTGTGCAAAAGATTAAATCACAAAGAGTCAGGGGTGAACTAGCTGGATGGATTCAGACTGGCTTGGCCATACAGGACAGAGGGTAGCAGTGGAAGGGTGCTTTTCCGAATGGAAGTCTGTAACTAGTGATGTTCCGCAGGGATCAGTACTGGAACTTCTGCGGTTTCTTGGAAGAAAACGTAGCTGGTCTGATTCGCAAATTTGCAGATGATACTAAAATTGCAGGAGTTGCAGATAGTGATGAAGATTGTCAGAGAATACAGCAGGATATAGATAGGCTACAAAATTGGGCGGAGAAATGACAGATGGAATTTAACTCGGACAAATGCCAGGTGATGCATTTTGGTAGATCCAATTCAGATGGGAGGTGTAAAATAAATGGCAGAAACATCAGGAGCATAGAGACACAGAGATCAGGGCGTGCAGGTCCACAGATCCTTAAAAGTGGCAGCACGGGTGGAAATGGTGGTACAGAAAACATATGGCATGCTTGCCTTCATCAGACGGGGTATCAAGTATAAAAGCTCGCAAATTATGTTACAGTTACATAGAACATTGGTTAGGACACATTTGGAATACTGTGTCCAATTCTGGTCACCACACTACCAGAAGGCTTTGGTGAGAGTACAGAAAAGATTTACCAGGATATTGCCTGGTATGGAGGGCATTAGCTATGAGGAGAGATTGAATAAACTGGGATTGTTCTTCCTAGAGAGACGGAGGCTGAGGGGCGACCTGATAGAAGTTTATAAAATTATGAAGGGTATCGATAGGGTGAACATTCGTAGGCTTTTTCCCAGGACGGAAATGACAATTACAAGGGGTACAAGTTCAAGGTGAGGGGGGAAAGGTTCAGTGGAGATGAGTGAGGGAAGTTTTTTTTTATACACAAAGGACAGTGGTGGCCTGGAATGCACTGCCAAGTGTGGTGGTTGAGGCAGATACGTTAGTGACCTTTAAGACTTACCTGGACAGACATGAACAGAATATAGAAAGATACAGGCGGTTGCTCAAGATAGGACATGTGATTGGAGGCTTGGAGGGCCGAAGGGCCTGTTCTTGCACTGTATTGTTCTTTGTATACATGATGCTCATGTAATAATGACAACTATGAACCTGGGATCTCTCTCTCTCTGCCCAGGTATTTGGTTTGCCTTGTTTCCAGTTGTAGTACTGGCAGTCAGCAGCAGCTTAGTTTTAAGAGGAACAGACAGAAGCGTGCGAGCCTTGCATGCTCTTCGGCGCTCCCGTTGAGCATTCAGCCAGTCAGCAACATGGGTCCTGCTTGGTTGAATACTTATTGTGGAATGAGGAAGTAGTTCAGACAGATTGAGAATCATGACCCTTCCCAGAAAACAGAAACAGATGAATTTGCGGCCCATTGAATCTAAGTGCAACTCCTGTCAAAACGATTTCCCTATCCGCTGGCACAACTTTTGATAACCTTTTCTGATTATAAATTTGCCCATCAACATTTATAATGGAAATAGCCAAAGTAAACTTTTCTTAATTATTGTGCATTGAAATGGCTTGAAAGAATATTGAGCTGTGCCAGCTTGGCTGCCAACTTGTTTTCTTGATATTCATGAAGGGGATTTAATAAACATTTTGTTCAACCATATAACTAATGAAAAAAACTGTACTGACTCCAAATTTCAAGAACATTGTCAAAATTAAGCATCTTTCAACTTCTACCCTTGTCATCTATTCTTCATCTGAGTTTCCAATGCTGCAGAGTATCTTCAAAAGAACAGCAGAGGGGACTAAGAGAGGATGTGGGACAGGTGGCAAGAGGGCATGGAAGGAGAGCAGGGCAAAATTTCATGGAGGGAGGCCAACAGAGGAAAGGAGGAGGGGTGGAGGAAGGTTAAGGGGGAAGGGTCCAGGAGGGTTATGGGGAGATGTGGAGCAGGGCTTAGGAGAGATGTGGAGCAGGGCTAAGGGGAGATGTGGAGGAGGGTTAAGGGGAGATGTGGAGGAGAACTAAGGGGAGATGTGGAGGAGGGCTAAGGGGAGATGTGGTGGAGGGCTAAGGGGAGTTGTGGAGGAGGGCTAAGGGGAGATGACGAGGAGGGCTAAGGGGAGATGACGAGGAGGGCTAAGGGGAGTTGTGGAGGAGGGCTAAGGGGAGATGTGGAGGAGCGCTAAGGGGAGGCATGGGGGAGGGTTGGAGGAGGGCTAAGGGGTGGGGTGGAGGAGGGTAATGGGGAGGGCTGGAGGAGGGTTATGGGGGAGGGCTGGAGGAGGGTTATGGCAGAGGGTTGGAAGAGGGTTATGGGGGAGGGCTGGAGGAGGGTTATTGGGTAGGGCTGGAGGAGGGTTATGGGGGAGATGTTGAGGAGGGCTAAGGGGAGATGTGGAGGAGGGCTAAGGCGATATGTGGAGGAGTGCTAAGGGGAGATGTGGAGGAGGGCTAAGGGGAGATGTGGAGGAGAGCTAAGGGGTGATGTGGAGGAGGGCTAAGGGGAGTTGTGGAGGAGGGCTAAGGGGAGATGTGGAGCAGGGCTAAAAGGAGATGTGGAGGGCTAAGGGGAGACGTGGAGGAGGGCTAAGGGGAGATGTGGAGGAGGGCTAAGGGGAGTTGTGGAGGAGGGCTAAGGGAAGATGTGGAGCAAGGCTAAAAGGAGATGTGGAGGGCTAAGGGGAGATGTGGAGCAGGGCTAAAAGGAGATGTGGAGGGCTAAGGGGAGATGTGGAGGAGGGATAAGGGGAGATGTGGAGGAGGGCTAAGGGGAGGGGTGGGAGAGGGTTGGAGGAGGGCTAAGGGGAGGGGTGGAGGAGGGTTCTAGGGAGGGGTGGAGGAGGGTTATGGGGGGGGCTGGAGGAGGGTTATGGGGGAGGGCTGGAGGAGGGTTATGGGGGAGGGCTGGAGGAGGGTTATGGGGGAAGGGTGGAGGAGGGCTAAGGGGAGGGTTGGAGGATGGTTATGGGGAGGGGTGGAGGAGGGTTATGGCGAGGGGTGGAGGAGGGTTATGGGGGAGGGGTGGAGGATGGCTAAGGGGAGGGGTGGAGGAGGGTTATGGGTGAGGGGTGGAGGAGGGTTATGGGGAGGGCTGGAGGAGGGTTATGGGGGAGTGGTGGAGGAGGGTTATGGGGGAGGGTTGGAGGAGGGCTGGAGGAGGGTTATGTGGGAGGGTTGGAGGAGGGTTATGGGGGAGGGTTGGAGGAGGGTTATGGGGAGGGTTGGAGGAGGGTTATGGGGAGGGCTGGAGGAGGGTTATGGGGGAGGGCTGGAGGAGGGTTATGGGGGAGGGCTGGAGGAGGGTTATGGGGGAGGGCTGGAGGAGGGTTATGGGGAGGGCTGGAGGAGGGTTATGGGGGATGGCTGGAGGAGGGTTATGGGGGATGGCTGGAGGAGGGTTATGGGGAGGGCTGGAGGAGGGTTATGGGGGAGGGTTGGAGGAGGGTTATGGGGAGGGCTGGAGGAGGGTTATGGGGGAGGGCTGGAGGAGGGTTATGGGGGAGGGCTGGAGGAGGGTTATGGGGGAGCGGTGGAGGAGGGTTATGGGGGAGCAGTGGAGGAGGGTTATGGGGGAGCGGTTGAGGAGGGTTAAGGGGTAGGGCTGGAGGAGGGTTATGGGGAGAGCTGGAGGAGGGTTATGGGGAGAGCTGGAGGAGGGTTATGGGGAGGGGTGGAGGAGGGGTATGTGGGAGGGCTGGAGGAGGGTTATGGGGGAGGGCTGGAGGAGGGTTATGGGGGAGCGGTGGAGGAGGGTTAAGGGGTGGTGTGGAGGAGGGTTAAGGGGGAGGGGTGGAGGAGGGTTAATGGGGAGGGGTGGAGGAGGGATATGGGGGAGGGGTGGAGGAGGGTTAAGGGGAGGGGTGAAAGAGGGCCAAGGGGTGGGGTAGAGGATGGCAACGGGGGATGGAGCAGGGCTAAGGGAAATAAAAAGTAGGATCGAACAAAGAAGGGCTAAAGTGAAAGATGAAGTGGGTGAAGAGTAAGGGGACTGGTGTTCAAACTTGAACTCTTAATACCTTGCATTTCACGGAATGTTCAATTCCGAAGTTACCGAAACCATAGAAAGATGCATGAATAATAAACAATTTTATTCTGAATGCACTGTTTTGTAATAACATTTGTTTTCCCTGGGATGTGGGCATCCCTGACAAGGCCAGCATTTACTACCCAACCCTATTGCCCTGAAAGGCGATGAACCAGTGATAAAGGAGAAATTAGTATATATTTCCATGTCTAAATAAATCTCTGAATAAATTTTACCTGAATAATAATTTTACATTAATCCTTCAGCTTTTCAAGTAATTTTAAAAATATTTGAGCAGAAACTTCTTGAAGCTTAAGGAAAAAAAGCCTGCTGCCTGAACGGTATGGATGTATCCAGGGATAGCAAGTGCTTGCTCAAACTGACAATTTAAATTCAGTTCAGTCACAGCTTTGGGAAAGCGTGTTAACTGCAAGCTCAGACATTTAGGGGAGGCAGAAAGATTCAATTAAGATCTTCAATAAAGGTGTTGAAATGGGGAGGTGCAGGTGGGGGTGGTCTGGGAGGCACTTAAGGTGGTGTTAGGGGGGAGTTGATTTCCATCAGGGCACATAGGGAGAGGGACGAGAAAAGGGAGAGGGAAAGTTTGGTGGAAGAGATGGTGAGGGTGGACAGGAGGTACGCGGAGGTCCCGGAAGAAGGGCTATTGAGGGAGCGTCGTAGTCTCCAAGCGGAGTTTGATATATTGACCACCAGGAAGGCGGAGGCGCAGTGGAGGAGGGTGCAAGGGGCGGTATACGAATACTGGGAGAAGGCGAGTCAGATGCTGGCGCACCAGCTCCGGAAGCGGGAGGCGGCGAGGGAGATAGGGGGAATTAGGGATCGAGGAGGGAGTCTGGTGCGGTGTGCAAGGGGCATTAACGGAGTGTTTAGGACCTTCTATGAGGAGTTATACCAGTCAGTGCCCCCAGGGGAGGAGGGAGGAATGGACCGCTTTTTGGGCAAGCTGGAGTTCCCGAGAGTGGGGGAGGAGCAGGTGGAGGGTCTGGGGGCGTCAGTTGAGCTGGAGGAGCTGGTCAATGCGATAGGGAGTATGCAGTTAGGGAAGGCACCGAGGCCCCGGGGGGGGGGGGGGGGGGGGGGGGGGGGGCGTGCCCCCGACGATGTCCAGGGCGTTTATTTAATTGATTCTGAAGCGAGATAAGGACGCCCTCCAGTGTGGGTCATACAGGCCTATTTCGCTCCTCAATGTGGATGCGAAACTGCTGGCCAAGATATTGGCCAGGAGGGTGGAGGATGTGGTGCCGCAGGTTATTCACAAGGATCAAACGGGTTTTGTGAAGGGGAGGCAGTTGAACGTTAATGTGCGGCGGCTTCTCAATGTCATAATGATGCCGGCGGAGATAGTGGCGTCGATGGATGCGGAGAAGGCCTTTGACAGGGTGGAGTGGAGATAACTTTGGGAGGTTTTGAAGAGGTTCGGGTTTGGTGAGGGATTTATTAAGTGGGTGAGGCTGTTGTATGATGCCCCGGTGGCGAGTGTAGTGACGAATGGGAGGAGGTCGGAGAACTTTCGGTTGTACCGGGGGATGAGGCAGAGGTGCCCCCAGTCCCCCCTGCTGTTTGCGTTGGCGATCGAACCCCTGGCCATGGCGCTGAGGGAATCGAGGAACTGGAGGGGGATAGTGCAGGGGGAGGGGGGAGGAGCATCGGCTGTCATTGTATGCGGACGATTTATTGTTGTACGTTGCAGATCCGGCGGGGGGGATGCCGGAAGTGATGAGGATTCTTGGGGACTTCTCTGGGTATAAGCTCAACGTGGGGAAGAGTGAGCTGTTCATGGTGCATTTGTGGGACCAGGAGAGAGAGATAGGGGACCTTCCGCTGAAAAGGGCAGAGAGGAGCTTCAGATACCTGGGGGTCCAGATAGCCAGGAGCTGGGGGGCCCTGCATAGGCTGAACTTTACGAAGCTGGTGGAGCAGATGGAAGAGGAGTTTAGGAGGTGGGGTGTGTTGCGACTCTCCCTAGCGGGCAGGGTCCAGTCGGTCAAAGTGACGGTGCTCCCAAGGTTTCTGTTCCTCTTCCAGTGTCTACCCATCATGATCCCGAAGGCTTTTTTCAGGAGGGTCAGTAGGAGTATTACGGGGTTTGTGTGGGCGTAGAAGACCCCGAGGGTGAGGAGGGTATTCTTGGAGCGGGGCAGGGAAGTGGGCGGGTTGGTGCTGCCCAACCTGTGTGGGTACTACTGGACTGCGAACGTGGCAATGATACGTAGGTGGGTGTTGGAGGGGGAGGGGGCAGCATGGAAGAGGTTGGAGGCTGCGTCCTGTGTGGGCACGGGCTTAGAGGCGCTGGTGACAGCGCCGTTGCTGCTCCCCCCAGCAAGGTTTTCTACGAGTCCAGTAGTGGTGGCTACCCTCAAAATCTGGGGGCAGTGGAGGCGGCATAGGGGGGAAGGTGAAGGCTTCAGTGTGGTCCCCGATACGGGGGAACCACCGATTTGTACCAGGGAGGATGGACGGAGGGTTTTTGAGCTGGCACAGGGCAGGTATCAGGCGGATGGGGGACCTCTTTCTTGATGGGAAGTTTACGACCTTAGAGGAGTTGGAGGGGAGGTGGGGTCTCCCCCCAGGGAATACCTTCAGGTATATTCAGATTAAGGCGTTTGTTAGGCGGTAGGTGGCGGAGTTTCCACTGTTGCCGCCAAGGGGGGTTCAGGACAGGGTGCTCTCCGGGACGTGGGTCGGTGAAGGGAGGATTTTGGCAATCTACCAAGTGATGCAGGAGGGGGAGGAGGCCTCGGTGGAGGAGCTGAAAGCGAAGTGGGAGAAGGAGCTGGGAGAGGAGATCGATGAGGGGACGTGGGCGGATGCTCTGGGAAGGGTGAATTCCTCCTCCTCTTGCGCACGGCTTAGTTTAATCCAACTAAAGGTGCTGCATAGGGCGCATATGACTGGGACCAGGCTGAGCCGGTTCTTTGGGGGAAGAGGACAGGTGTGGCAGGTGTTCAGGGAGCCCAGCAAATGTTCTGGGCGTGTCCTGCGTTGGCGAGCTTTTGGAGCGGTATTGCTGGGACCTTGTCACGGGTGGTTGGCTCCAGGGTGGAGCCAGGCTGGGGGCTCGCAAATTTCGGGGTAGCATCGGAGCCGGGAGTGCAGGAGGCGAAAGAGGCCGGTACACTGGCCTTTGCGTCCCTGGTAGCCCAGCACAGGATTCTTTTACAGTGGAAGGATGCGAAGCCCCCGAGCGCGGAATCCTGGATCAACGACAGGGCTGGGTTCATTAAACTGGATAGGGTCAAGTTTGCCCTAAGGGGGTCGGTGCAGGGGTTCTTCCGGCGGTGGCAGCCATTTCTAGACTTCCTGGCAGAGCATTAGGGGGCGGTCAACTTCAGCAGCAACTCGGTTTGGGGGGGCCTACTTGTTTGCTATGGGGGTGTGGTTTCATGGTTTTATGCTCATTCTTTTTGTTAATTTATTGCTTTTGTATTGGGGGGGGTTACTGTTTTTCTTTGTTTTGTTGGTTAAAATTTGTTGAAAATTTTAATAAAAATTATTTATTTTTTTTAAATAAAGGCGTCGAAAGACAGTAAAATAACAAAATGGATTTACCGAAACATCTCATTGTACTTTTTTTAATTTATGGGATGTGGGCGTAGCTGGCTCGACCATCATTTATTGTCTGTCCCTCGCTGCCCTAGTGAAGGTGGTAGTGAGTTGTCTTCTTGAACTACTGTAGTCCCCGAGGTGTAGATACACTCACACTGCTGTTAGGGAAGGGTTCCCGGATTTTGACCCAGTGACAGTGAAGGAACAACGACATATAGTCAGGATGGCAAGTGACTTGGAGGGGAATTGGTGTTGCCATGTGTCTGCTGCCCTTGTCCTTCTAGATGGTAGAGGTGCAGGGGCTGTTTCGCTCACAGGGCTAATCGCTGGCTTTGAAAGCAGACCAAGGCAAGCCAGCAGCACGGTTCGATTCCCGTAACAGCCTCCCCGAACAGGCGCCGGAATGTGGCGACTAGGGGCTTTTCACAGTAACTTCATTTGAAGCCTACTCGTGACAATAAGCGATTTTCATTTTCATTTCATTCATGGGTTTGGAAGGTGCTGCCAAAGGAATGTTGGTGAGCTCCTGCCATGCATCTTGCCAACGGCATCTTTTAGATTGCGAAATACATGCTCTAATTTTTATAATATGTTTAAATCCTCATTGTTGGACATTAGAAATTTTAGTTCCGGATATAAAAAGCCAGATGAAAAACAATTTCATATAATGCCGAGGGAAAACTGCGAATCCAATTTATGCTAAACTGCATAACCTAGGTTCAGATTGTTTTGAGTGTTTGTACAAATAAAACCCATAATAAAATGGGCATACCACTACTCACCTTTCACACCAAAATTACTAACCTCATCTCTCCTCTTTACAGGACCTGAGAGTCTAGAAGCCACTGTGCCAAGGAAGTAGAGGCACGCCTTCAGGAAGTCTATGTCATCCATTCTGACTCAGAAGTACCAATTCAAATAATTGCATATTGTGTGATTTAGAGGCTAGATTAGGGAAGGCACCTCCAATGTGGTGAAATTAATTTAAACTATCATAATACCTGGAAAAGATGATAGCTGTGTGTGTCCCACTAAGGCTGTAGATGCACCAATTGTTCCCAAACCGCCAAACTCCGAACGCCCTGAGCTTGTAGTGTGCACTCCAAAGGCTGCGTGGTTAACCATTGGGAAGGCACTCGATACTGCAGACAAGTTAAAAGGCTGATCTCCAGCTGCTGCTCTAAACATTTGCCCTGAAATTGAACAAAAGGTAAATGCGATAATATTTTTAAAAATTGTATTGGGGCGTGAAAAATGTATATTTAATATAGTTTGAAACAAGTTTGAAAACACCCAATACCAACATCATATACCAACATCATGTGTATATATTTAAGGGTTTACCTCCTTTTGTAAATTGTTACCAATTACATTTCAATCATTTTCCATAAAAGATATGTGTGAAAATCTTTAACTATGTCGACTCAACTATCTCATCATAATTTACTGAACATCATCATCCACTGGTACAGAGATGAATGTTTGAAAACAAAATCCTGAAGGCTAGTATCTGTTTCTATAGCCAGTAACAAAAAATACATCGGAGAAGAACAATAACTTGGGGGGGGGGGGGGGGGATACTGCCAGGGTGCTGATGCCACGGTGGCATTTTGCCTGTACTGGGGATTAGGCCCGGGGTGTCCTTTTGAGGTGAGGTGTGTGGGGGGCTCGAGGGCCCTCCAACAGGTAAATTGGGGCATTGTAATGGTGGAGGGTTCCTTGGTTTTGCACAAGATTGTTTGGCATCACTCAACTTTCTCTTCAATTTGAGCGTCTAATCCCAGCCACCAAAAATAACTGCATGTCAATTCCTTCATTCTCACCACACTAGGATGTCCCTCATGCAGTTGGTCAAGGACTCTACTACACAAAGCGTGGAGAAATTACAAGGATACCCCACAATAGAACTCCAATTTTTGTGTGATATCATTTTGAGGTCTGGATTTTTCCTATCCTTTTTGGACTATGCCAATCACATTCCTCACTCCTGGTTCAGTTCTCGTATATATTTTAACTTGAGACAAAGTCACAGGTGCACTATCCACAAACAAAAAATACAAAATATTGACAACATTTTCTTATGGGTCATGCTTGACTTTTCACAATCGTGATAAAGCATCAGCATTTGCATGCTGCTCTGAATTGCGATACTGGATATCCGAAGTGTTGGCCAACAATATCAATGACCATCTTTGCAATTTACTAGCTGCCAAATAAGGTATACCTTTATACAACCCAAAAGATTGTTGTGAAGAGTCTATGACCCATCAAAAGGGTAAAATGACACCCTTAAGTAGATGTGAATGAGTAATGGTGGAACCTTCATACACCAAAGATTATGCTCAAAGCTCCTTTTCAAGTTGAGCATAATTCTTTTCTGGGCTAGTTAGAGTACGTGAAGCAAATTATATCAGTCATTCCTCTCCTGAAAGCATAATATGTGATATAACTGCACCAACCCCATAGGGTGAGGCAGTGCAAGGTAATTGAACTTCATTTTTGGATTAGAATGAACCAACCGCTCTGACTACGGTAAAGCTTCTTTCACTTCATTGTATGCACTTTCACATTCTTCTGAGCAGTACAACGCCTGTTTGACACATAGAAACATGTGTAAAGGCTTCACTTGTTTTGCTAAATTTGGCATGAATTTACCTTCATAATTGATCAATCCTAAAGAAAACCTTAATGCTGTCATATTTTGCTTCTCAGATTGCTGTCATTTTCTTTGGTACTTTATGTAAACCATCTTTGTCCTGCACGGTAATTATGGATGACTTTTAAAAAATCATACTTTTCTTTCTGAACTCAGAGCGCCATTCGCAACTCCTCAAACACTGGAGCAGTCCACTTGTCAATGCAGCAAGACCTGCAAATATCAAATATCCAAATTTGGGCTGACAAGTGGCAAATAACATTCGTGTCACACAAGTGCCAGGCAATAACCATCTCCAGTGAGAGAGAATCAAACCATTGCCCTTTGACACTCAATGGCATTACCATCATAGAATCCCCAACTATCAACATCTCGGTGTTACCATTGACCAGAAGTCGAACTGGACTAGCCATGGAGGGATGCGAATGTTGTTCCCCTGTTCAAGAAACGGAATAGGGAAATCCCTGGGAATTACAGACCCATCAGTCCAAATATTGGAAAGGATTCTGAGAGATAGGATTTATGATTATTTAGAAAAACATAGTTTGATTGAAGATAGTCAGCATGGCTTTGTGAGGGGCAGGTCATGCCTTACAAGCCTCACTGAATTCTTTGAGAATGTGACGAGACACATCGATGAAGGTCGGGCAGTGCATGTGGTGTACATGGATTTCAGTAAGGCATTTGATAAGGTTCCCCATGGTAGGCTCATTCAGAAAGTTAGGGGGCATGGGATACAGGGAAATTTGGCTGTCTGGATACAGAATTGGCTGGCCGAAAGAAGACAGTGAGTGGTAGAGGATGGAAAATATTCCACCTGGAGGTCAGTCACCAGTTGTGTCCCGCAAGGATCTATTCTGGGACCTCTGCTCTTTGTGGTTTTATAAATGACTTGGATGAGAAAGTGGAAGGGTGGGTTAGTAAGTTTGCCGATGACACGAAGGTTGGGGGAGTTGTAGATAGTGTTGAGGGTTGTTGCAGGTTACAACAGGACATTGACAGGATGCAGAGCTGGGCTGAGAAGCAGCAGATGGAGTTCAACCTTGATGAATGTGAAGTGATTCATTTTGGAAGGTTGCATTTGAATGCTGAATACAGGGTTAAAGGCAGGATTCTTGGAAGTGTGGTGCAACAGAGGGATCTTGGGGTCCACGTACATAGATCCCTCAAAGTTGCCACCCAGGTTGATAGGGTTGTTAAGAAGGCTTATGGTGTGTTGGCTTTCATTAACAGGGGGATTGAGTTTAAGAGCACACTTGGAATATTGTGTCCATTTCTGGTCGCCTCATTATAGGAAGGATGTGGATGCTTTGGAGTGGGTACAGAGGAGATTTATCAGGATGCTGCCTGGACTGGATGGCATGTCTCATGAAGAAAGGTTGAGGGAGCTAGGGCTTTTCTCATTGGAGCGAAGGCAGCAGAGAGGTGACTTGATAGAGGTGTACAAGGTGATGAGAAGCATGGGTAGAGTGGATAGAGACTTTTCCCCAGGGTGGAAATGGCTGTCACGAGGGGACATAATTTTAAGGTGATTGGAGGAAGGTATTGGGGAGATGTGAGAGGTAGGTTCTTTACACAGAGTGGTCGGTGTGTGGAATGCACTGCCAGCAGATGTGGTGGAGTCAGAGTCATTAGGGACATTTAAGCACATGGACAGCATTAAATTGAAGGGGTGTAGGTTTGGTTGATCTTCGATTAGGATAAGTGGTCGGCACAACATCGTGGGCTGAAGAGCCTGTACTGTGTTGTACTGTTCTATGTCATAGAATTTACAGTGCAGAAGGAGGCCATTCAGCCCATCGAGTCTGCACCGGCTCTTGGAAAGAGCACCCTACCCAAGGTCAACACCTCCACCCTATCCCCATAACCCAGTAACCCCACCCAACACTAAGGGCAATTTTGGACACTAAGGGCAATTTATCATGGCCAATCCACCTAACCTGCACATCTTTGGACTGTGGGAGGAAACCGGAGCACCCGGAGGAAACCCACGCACACACGGGGAGGATGTGCAGACTCCGCACAGACAGTGGCCCAAGCTGGAATCGAACCTGGGACCCTGGAGCTGTGAAGCGATTGTGCTATCCACAATGCTACCGTGCTGCCCTATGTTAATACTGTGGCTAAAAGTGAAGGTCAGAGGCTAGGAATCCTGCGGTGAGTAACTCATCTCCTGACTCCCCAAAGCCTGTCCACTACCTACAAGGCACAAGTCAGGAGTGTGATCCCCACATGCCTGGGTGAGTGCACCTCCAACAATACTCAAAAGCTCGATACCGGGGACTTCCGGTGACGTTTGGTGGCTCCTGCCAGAGTCTTTGTTTTCTGGCCCTTTGCACCGAGTTTATGGGGAGAGTTTTATATGAACATTGGTGGGAACGTCTAAGGCAACTAAAGGATGTCAAAATCCGAGAAAAATAATCCAGGGAAAAGGGGGGCGAATGCAAGTCCGCCGCTGAGTTTGATGAGGAGTTCAGTAGTAGTAAGGATGGCGGGAGTAAGCTCGGCGAGTGGGGCCATGCCCATTACAGTAGAAAAGTTGTCCGAGGTGATGGCAGGACTGTTTGAACAAGTATTTTCGAAACACTTCGACAAGTATCGAATGGAGATGATGACCTCATCACAAAGAGTGGGTGGGCAAGACCTTTGCCCCGATGGAGGCGGCTTTGGCAAAGACATCAACGGTTGTGCGGAGCAAGGAGGTGTGTTGAAAGGAGTGGGAGGCATTGTTGCAGCACAGCAATCCGTTCACCTCGATGGGTAAGCACCTGTGGTGGGTGGTGGAGACCAACAAAAGGTTGAAAGTCAAAGTGGAAGACCTGAGAACAGGTCACAAAGACAGAATCTGAGGATCGTGGGCCTTCCTGAGGAGCTGGATGACTGCGGAGTATTTTGTCGAGATGTTCGCCAAGTTGAAGGGGGAGCAGGTGAACCCCTCCCTCTATGAGTTGGATAGGGCCCACCGGCCACTCCGGCCGAAACCAAAGACGAATGAGCCGCCGATAGCTGTGATCGTCTGGTTCACAGTTATATGGTGAAGGAGAAGGTGCTGAGATGGGCGAAGCTGAAACAAAGTGATGTAGGACGGTAGTAGTCTATGTATTTACCATGATCACAGAGCTGGCGAGGAGGCAGGCAGTCTTTGGTCAGGTGAAGGCTGCGCCATAGAAAAGCAATGTGAGGTTTGGGGTAGTCTATCCCATGGAGCTAAGGGTCACACACAACTCTTGGGACTATTTTGGGACAGCGGAGGAGGCGGAGAGCTGAAGGACTGGGACTGAATTGCGTTTGGACTTCGATGGGGGTTAGGCATTTTGTTCTCTTACATTTCTTTCTTTCTGTATTGCTGCTTTTTATTTTTAGTTGTTTTTTCTAAAGTGGTGGTTGGGTAGGGATGGCTTGGGGCATGTCAGTTGGGATTTGTTGCTTTTTGGTTTGCTTTTGGTGCTGGACGTTTCAAAGGGCTGGGTGTGGGGGGCTTTAGTGTTCTTTTTCTATGTGGGGGAGGGGCAGGGACACCGTGCCAGCCGACGCAAGTTGGCTGGTGAACGGGAGGGAGGGGATGGTGGCTAGTGGTAGGGCTGGGTTCTGCCTGATGGGCAGGGCCAGGAGTAGCGGTTACGACAGACAGGAAGGGTGGGTTGACAGAGACCCCTGGTCCGGGTGGAACGTCTGGTAAAGTAAGCAAGAGTTTTCTTCCCTCTGCAGAGTTTGAAAGCCCATGTGGTGCTGTTGCAGGAAACTCGTCTGAGGATAAAGGACCAGGTGAAGCTGCGGAAGGGTTGGCTAAGTCAGGTATTCCACTCGAGCTTTGGTAGCAGGGTCTGGGGGGTAGCGATACTGGTAAGATAAGAGGACGAGGTTCCAGATTGAGGTGGTGCTGGATCAGAGGTGTAGGTAAGTAATTGTATGGGTGCTTTGGAGGGGAGATTGGTGGTGTTGGTTAACGTATATGCCCCAAATTGGAACGATGTAGGGTTTATGAAGAAAATGTTCACTGCCATACCAGATTTAGATATGCACCAGTTAATACTGGGCCCGGGGGGGGCAACTGAGGAGATGGGAGGGTCGGACCCATGGAGGTTTCTGCCCGTCAGAGGGTAAGTATTCAATTTGTTCACCAGTACACAATGTGTACTCGAGGATAGATTTCTTTGTTACGGGAATGGCGCTGTTGGTTGGGGTGAGGGAGGCTGAATATTCTGGAATTGTTATCGCGGACCATTCTCCGCATTGGGTGGATGTCATCCTGGAGAAGGGGCCTGCTCAGAGGCCTACGTGGAGGTTGTTCGCTGACTCAAACGTTTGCACCAAAATGGGAACGGTTTTTGAGGAATATGTAGGGTTTAACAGGACAGTGGAGGCGTCACCATCAGTGGTGTGGGAAGCGTTGAATGCAGTAGTGAAGGACAAGGTTATGAAATGAAATGAAAATGAAAATCGCTTAATGTCACAAGTAGGCTTCAAATGAAGTTACTGTGAAAAGCCCCTAGTAGCCACATTCCGGTGCCTGTTCGGGGAGGCTGGTATGGGAGGCTCAGGTGGAGAGAGAGGCATGGGAGGAGCGGCAACAATTGGTAGAGGAAATTTTGGAGGTGGATGGAAGGTATGCGTGAAGAGGAAGGCTAGGTTTGAACTTCTGACAATGAGAAAGGCAATTTGCAGTTAGATGGGCCGAGGGGGTAGTATAGAAGTATGGGGAGGAGGTAAGTTAGTGGATCAGTTCCGCAGGCGGCCACGAGAGAGATTGTTCGGGTCTGGGATAGGACAGGGGAGTTGGTGGTGGCACTGGATCAGGCGAATAAGAAGTATTTGAGGAGTTCTATAAGAATCTGTTTAAGTCAGAGCCTCCGGAGGATGAGTCGGACATGAGGGAGTTTTTGGGACAGCTGGAGTGTCCTGTGGTGAGAGAGGAGGAGAGGGCCAGGCTGGAGGAGCCAGTGGGGGTGCAGGCGGCGATAGGCAAGATGCAGGCAGATGAGGCACCAAGACCGGACGGTTTCCCGGTGGCGTTTTATAAGGAGTTTCTGCGTAGGTTGACGCCGCTGCTGGTGGAGATGTTCGAGGACGTAGTAGCAAAGGGGGTACTGGAGACAATGAGACAGGCATCCATTTCTCTGTTACTGAAAAAGGACCCAGCAGTGTGTAGGTCGTACAGGCCAATATCGTTATTGAATGTGGATGCCAAGATTTCAGCAAAGGTGTTGGTGCTCATGTTGGAGGTGTGCCTCTGAAGGTGACTGGGGAAGAGCTGACAGGGTTCGTGAAGGGCAGACAGTTGTCGTCTAATGTGCGGCGCTTGTTCCTGTAAGGGGTTGATGTTGCAGGTGTGTCAAGGACGCCACATCCGTTTGTCCCGAGGAGGTAGTCAGGGATGGCCATGCGGAAAACATGGAGTCAGTTTCGGCAGCACTTCACGCTGTGGGTGTGATCGAAGTTGATGCCGATTTGAAGGATCAATGAATGCATTTGAGTCTGAGCCTGAGAAGATGGATGTGAGGTTTCGAGAATGGAATGAGCGAGGGATGGTGGAAATAAATGATCTGTTTCCAGAAGTATGGTTTGCGAGTTTGGAGGAGTTGGGGACGAAGTTTGGGGTCCCGCGATGTTTTGTTATGCTCTTGACGTAGCACAAGCTGCTTCCTTGATGTGCACTCTGACAAAGGAAGGTTCAGACTTGGAAATCGCTTCAACACATTTATTAAACTGTTAACAATTCTCCTACTTGGATTAGACTCCCCGTTAATTCTGCTATAGCTACTCAGACTAACCAGTCTGCTACAATCCACGTGGTGGATGTGACGTGTTTCAAATCAACCCTGTGTTCTCATTGAATGTCTCCACTGGAAAGAGGAAGATCATTATTGCTGTATCCTTTTATATGGGTTGGTGTAATACCCCCCTGTGGTAGTGTCACCTCTGTGTGTCGTGACTGCCCATTGGTCATGTCCTATCTTACTGGCCTATTGGTTGAATGTCTGTGTGTCATGTCTCTGGTGCTCCCTCTAGTGTCTATGTGGTCTACGTGTATTTACATTAACCCCTTGTGTCTTTACAGTGATGCATATCACCACACGCGAAGGGAGAGTTTCAGGCACAGGCAGGTGTGGGATTTTGTGAAAAGAGTCTGCCTGACCTTTCACGGTGGCACCACCCTCCTAGTCACTGGAAGGTGTGGGGTTAAAGCAGGGAGACTGAGGTGTTGTGGGTGAAGGTGGATGCAGGTTCCTGTAAGGGGTCAGGGTTGCGGGTGCTGTTAACGGCGCCACATCCGTTTGTCCCGAGGAGGTAGTCAGGGAGCCGGTGGTGGTGGCCATGAGGAAAATATGCAGTCAGTTTTGGGGGTTTTGAGGGCGGGAATCGTCTCGCCGATTTATGGAATGATTTTGGAGAATGATAGGGCATCTCTGCGGGGGTTAAGGCCATGTGGGATGAGGAGTTGGGGACGGTGCTGGAGGAGGGATTGTGATGCGCGGTGCTGCAGAGGGCGAGTGCCTCTGGGGCTGATACAGCTAAAGGTAGTACATAGAGCACACCTGACGAAGTTGAGGATGAGCTGGATGTTTGAGGGGGTGGAGGACAGTTGTGAGCTGTGTGGTTGGGGTCCAGCCAATCATGTATGTGATGGTGGTGGCTGGTTGGGGTGGGGTGGCGAACATCAAGGTTTAAAGGAAGGGGTGGAGCAGCAGCAACATACAGTGGCAACAGTTTTGAGGAGTAGCCAGTAGAGTGGAAGAACCAAAAAGTGAAGGTGGAGGACAGTTGTTAAACTGAGACCATGGGATCCTTCACAAGTGGCTACTGAGGTAGAGACAAATATCATATATGAAAGAAGGGGATAAATATCCAAAACAGGAGAACCAGAAATATGGAGCTGGTGATTACAGGGGAGACTGGCCGGAAGATGGACTGAAGGCCTCCTCCTGTGCTGCAATTACTTGGTTTCCCCCTTTTCTGCTTACAGATGACCTCCTGGTTCTTTAAACCATTCACACTAAAGTTACTGGCGTGTAAGGAACCATGAATAGTCAGATAAACAACTGCAGGGGAACTCAACTTTATAAAGGTAAATGCAGTAGGAGCCGACAGCTCTAATCAGCAGCCGTTCAAACTATTAACCTGTACAGGATTTTAACTTCAAACAGGGAAATAGATTGTTTCCATTCCTGTCAAAAATTATCAGGTATTTCGAACATAAAATTGTGCAAAGCAGGGGACACACAGAGGAAAGCCCAGGTCAGGCTTCAATGGAGGCGAGCTGAGCCCTGAAAACTGAACTCAAAACAATCCAAGATAAAGTGGGGGAAAAGTAAAGTTGCAATTCCATTATCACATTCAGGGCAGCATGGTGGCGCAGTGGTTAGCACTGCTACCTCACAGCGCTGAGGTCCCAGGTTCAATCCCAGCTCTGGGTCACTATCCATGTGGAGTTTGCACATTCTCCCCGTGTCTATGTGGGTCTCACCCCCACAACCCAAAGATGTGCAGGGTAGATGAATTGGCCACGCTAAATTGCCCCTTAATTGGAAAAATTAAATTGGGTATTCTTATATTTTTTTTAAATCACATCTCATTCAACCAGTATGTCAGGTACTGATGAGCTGCTAAAACACCCTTCCCACCCCATAGCACTTCAAACAGCAGCTTTAACACAGGGAGGGACTGCAGGACAGTAATACCTCCCTGTCCCTCCCGAGAATCGCCCAGGCTCTCGACCTACAACAGTTGCCTTGCCCTATGGGGGCAGCCAATGTAGCAGATATCCTGCCCTCAATGTGAAATTGTCCCAGGGCAGCAATGAACTGGGGAACCTAAGGAACATAAAATCCCGCTGGTAGGGCTCCGGAAGTAGACATGTTTCTAGATAGCAGTAAAATAAATAAAAGTTTCATGTAATGTACTCTCTCTCAGGTTATTTATTTCATCCAATTTACTGCACATACAATGACCATTTTGGAAATAAAGACAGCTCCAAATAAAGGACATCTGCTGCAAGACTCTAGTGTGTCCATAATTTACAGGTTATAGTGTTAGTCTAATGTTTCACCAGTTAGCTTAATGTGATGGTGAGTTCTAGAAGTAAAGAACTGTCCTTACCGCAGGTCGACAGTGTGGCAAACCCTGCAGCTCCTGTGGAAAGGCTGCCCTTAGAAGCAGCCGATGCTGTAGCTGTACAGGATGCCGAAGATGTAGAAGGGGTAGAGGAAGTAGATGCCAACCACTCCCCAGACTCCATATCTGAAAACGGAACAAACATTACCAAATTTAAAGCAAATTTAGAGAATGCAGAAGATTTCCACCTCAGTTGCTACTGATTTCTAACATTGTTTTCTATCATATTGCTATCAAAAGTGTATTTAATTAAATGCTCAGAAAATGGTCGGATCAGAAACAGACTTAGAAAACAGGAGGTCATTCGGCCCTTCAAGCCTACTCCGCTATTCATTATGATCATGGCTGATCATCCATCTCAATAGCCTGATCCAGCCTTCCCCCATATCCTTTGATCCCTTTCGCTCCAAGTGCTATATCCAACTGCTTCTTGAAAAGTACAGTTCCTCAGCAGCATATCCACCACCCTCCCACCCTGAAAAAACCTGAAGTCCACACAAGGGGAATTTTTGTTGACCAAAGGTGGGTTTAGAAGGGGCAAGTAAGTTCTGATAATGTCAGATTTTATTTCTCGGAAGATATGGGGACATGTCCCTTCCCTCCAAAGAAATTTTGATTCATTATTAAAGTTCGCTTATATACAGCATTTGAAATTAAACAGAACCAAATCGATACATGAACACCAATCCACAATAAATCACTTTGGATAACTTATGTTTGAATTCAAATGCTGAAATACTGTACACTTTACATTTCAGTTGAATGCTTCCATATATATTTCAGCTATTTCAGAATCAAGTCATAAGAAACGATAGCAGTACCTTAGTATAATGACACCCTCTTGTCACCATTCACCTATTTATGTACAAGGTAAAACGCGATTAAACTAGTGCTCCATTACTGACATCATATATATATATATATATATATAATATATATATAGAGAATTACATATATAGAATTTACAGTGCAGAAGGAGGTCATTCGGCCCATCGAGTCTGCACCGGCTCCCGGAAAGAGCACCCTACCCAAGGTTAACACCTCCAACCTATCCCCATAACCCAGAAACCCCACCCACACTAAGGGCAATTTTGGACACTAAGGGGAATTTATCATGGCCAATCCACCTAACCTGCACATCTTTGGACTGTGGAGGAAACCGGAGCACCCGGAGGAAACCCACGCACACACGGGGAGGATGTGCAGACTCCGCACAGACAGTGACCCAAGCCGGAATCGAACCTGGGACCCTGGAGCTGTGAAGCGATTGTGCTATCCACAATGCTACCGTGCTGCCCCTCCACGTTGTCCACTCCAGAGACTTTTGACTGTAAAGACAAGACAAATTTGGAGGCGAAGATGGAATCACATTTTTTGGGTTGAAGCTAATTGACTGAGGAACTAGGTTTTTTCTTTCTGTGAGAAACAGGCTTAAAATCGGATCTATTGTCTTCCTCAAAGGCAGGGTTTGGAGTGGGGGGGGTTGCCATTTCGGGTGGCAACAACCCATTTCAGGTATTTGGGAGTGCAGGGATTGAGCACGGTTTTGTAAGTTGAACTGCTAAGTAGGATTAAGGCATATCTACTAAGGCGGGTCTTCCGAACTTGTACTATTGCTGGGCGGCGAATGCGAAGAAGGTGCGGGGCTGGAGTAGGGAGATGAAGGCTTTGTGGGGGAGGATGGAAGCAGGTTCCTCTGGGGGTCGGATGTGCGGGCGCTTCCAATGGTGCTACTCTCGTTTGCCCGAGGGAGGTATTTGGGAGTTCTGTGGTGGTTGCCATGCTGAAAATACGGAGGCACTTTCGGCAGCACTTGAGGCAAGGAGCAGGGTCAAGGTTGATGCCGATCTGAGGAAATCATAGGTTTGAGCCGGGGAGGATGAATGCGAGATTAAGGAGAGGGGAGGAAAGAGGGGTGAAGGAGATGAAGGAGTTGTTTCTGGAAGGGGGGTTCGCAGGTTTGGAGGAGTTGGGGGCTAAGATTGAGTTCCCACTTGGGAAGGGTTTCCGGTACATGCAGGTGTGGGATTTTGCGAAAAAGGTCTTTCCGTTTCACCTTCTTCCTCATTGCTGGAGGTGTTGTCGGTAATGGGGTTGGAGGATAGGATCGTCTCTTCAATTTATGGGAGGATTTTAGAAGAGACGGCGTCTTTGGAAGGGGTTAAGGCCAAATGAGAGGTGGAGTTGGAGATGGCTCTGGGGGAGGGGTTGTGGTGCGAGGTGCTACGGAGGGTGAATGTGTCAACTTTGTGTGAGGCTGGGGTCAATACAGCTCAAGGTGGCACACAGGGCGCAGCTGACGAGGTTGAGGATGAGCTAGCTGTTTGAGGGCATAGAGGATATTTGTGAGAGGCCCAGCTAATCAAGTAGGTATGTTCTGGTCTTCCCAAAGTTGGAGAAATTTTGGAGGTCATTCTTCAGCATCATGGCAGTGGTCTTGCGTGTAGATTTGGAGCCTGGTCCCCTGGGGGTCATACCTGCCAGAGTGCAGGAGCAGATGTTTTAGCCTTCGCCTTGCTGATCGCCTTGCTGATCGGACAGGCGCCGGAATGTGGCGACTAGGGGCTTTTCACAGTAACTTCATTGAAGCCTACTCGTGACAATAAGCAATTTTCATTTCATTTCATTGTAAGCGGGTTCTGTTGGGGTAGAGGTCAGCTTCTCCACCCTGTGCCTCTGCATGGCTGGGGGATCTAATGGAGTTCCTGCATTTAGAGAAGTTGAAGCTTGTCCGAAGAGGGGCAAATGAGGGGTTCCACAAGAGAATTTTGTATTTCAGGGAGCTAGTTACCGTGAACTGATGGGGTTGTGGGGTTCATTTTATTTTGTGTTATGTTTTGTAAATGTTAAAATGTTAAAAACTTGAGTGAAAATTTATTTATTTATTTATTTATTTTTATTGCATTGTACACGCGAGTGGTCTGACCAAGATGGTTGCACCTATGGGAATTGTCGGGCAACTGGTGTAGGCGTGTGCTTTTTCAGTGTGTGTATGTGTGTATATATACACTTGCAGTGCAAGAAAGCGAGTGAGTGAAGGGATGAACGAATAGGCTGAGAGGGTAGTTGCATGGTCCTGGAGGGGGTAGTTGGGTCTGGTTGTTGGGGAGTTAGGTCTGGTCAAGGGCATAATAGGGAAAACAGCTGCCATAAGTGTTGCAAATTCAAAGTGGGTTATGGGGTTTCCGATGAATCAAACAAAAACTAGCAAGCTTCTAAATATTTTGCGTAGTTTGTTTGCTGCTTATTTATTCCAAGAGGAAACTGTTCAACCACAGACCGCAGTTTTGTTCAAGAGTTTTGCACAATTAATGAGAAAGAATGTGGTAAAGCACCCGGCGTTCCACCATATCATCCTGCTTCCAAAGGAGCAGCAGAGGGCATTTAGTACAAATTATTACGTATGCTCTTGTTAAACAAATGCTAAATACAAATCTGAAGAAATTATAGTTTTTGTTGGATCACAGACTAGCGTTCTGCTTATTTATCATAACCTGCTTCATACTACTACTGATAGGATGCCAGTTGAATTGTTTCTTAGAAGACAGCCTAGAACAAGGTTTTCATTTCTAAAGCCACATTTAGAACAGTGAGTAGAAGAGAAACATCCAGGCAGAAATAATGTGATTTTAAAAAATGTCTGAAGTTAAACCAGAAGTTTAGGGTATAGAATCATGATTCTAAGTGGTTACCAAAAAGTGAAAATACGTGGTTCATACACAGATTTGGTCAAGGTGTTTGTTAGTTGAAAGGTTAGGTTTTTATGTATTAATCAGGTTTTACCTTCAGAGGTTCACATATATGAAGGTAGATGAGAAGAATTAAATGAATCTGATGAATTAGATAGTTTGGCTATGAGGTACCAATAATTACTCTCACACGTCAATTAAAAGTTCACGGTCAAAATCTGCTTTTCCTCAGACTCAAACGGGTCATAGTTCTTCCCCAAGTTCTGAAAGTTTGGAGCAGAAAGGAGGAATAGGGAACCAGTGGTTAAGTTTAATAAATGAAAAATAAGAAATGTATTAAGATTTTGCTGTAATGTTGTAACTTTTTTATTGAGGGTGGAAAGTGTGTAATAGCACCCTCCTGTGGCCATTTTCATGCAAGGCAAAACTGGTCTAAACTAGTTTTCGATTACCGACAGCCATGTTGCTGACATGAGAGATGTTGTCTGTAACAATAAGATATCTAGAAACAACAAAGCGCTTAATTGTTAAAAAGCAATCGGGAAAACATTGCTTGAATGTTGAAACACACCCCAAATCGTGATTGTGGGAATCACCAGTCCAATTGACACTTTACACTCGCTGATGTAATGCTATTCAACCAATAATTTTGTGATAAATTATTTGAATAAACACAAGAACTGCTCTGGTATTTTAGATTGAGATGGCGTAGGTAGTGAAATAGACTTGAAGGATAAAATTTGTTGCAAGCCTGGCTGGAATAAACTGCAGAAGCGCAAGCAGAAAACCCAGCAGAAATGCGTTTTGTAGATTTTAGCAACAGCAGGTAAATGGTTATCACAATTTAAAAAAAATAACTATCATCTTGAAACTGTAAAACATGGCTTTTAATAATGAAATGTTATGGGCCAGTTCAATCCTCAAATCACTTTACGGAACTATTATTTCAACATTATGTAGCAACATGCTGTGTTTCAACTGAACTTTTAATTGGACTGTGTAACAATCCCTGGCTACTTCTAGAGTTCTCTACTGAAACTGATTGCATTCATCTTCCTCCATAGTTTTGTAACCAGAGCTGCAAAATGGCAACTATTCTCTGATCCAACTATGTAAAATACGCTGAGCTAGGCTGGTGTCATAACTCACTCACCCAATTGGTGACACAGTAACGTGCATAAGTTCAACAGTCCCCTCCCCTACAGCAATTATCGATGGGTGTCTGGCATGAAGAACACAAAGGATGTCTGGAATCACTGTACCAAATGTAACATTTTCTTAAAACACTGCGGCATCATGTAATTTAAAGGAAACTCGCACTTGATGCCAACAAAACCAAGTTGCAGTGATGATATGTAATCATTTTCTTCCTCAAAATGGAAATATCGAAAACATACTCAAACCAAATAGAAGCAAAATATTGCAGATGCTGGATGTGAAACAGAAAATGCTGGAAAAACTCAGCAGGTCTGGCAGTATCTGTGGAGAGACAGAGTTAACATTTAGAGTCCATACGACTCTTCTTCAGAGTTAAAAGGTGGGAGTATTGTGTTGAATAATAATAATATTTATTATCGTCGCAAGTAGGCTTACATTAACACTGCAACAAAGTTACTGTGAAATGCCCCTAGTAGCCACACTCCGGCACCTGCGGGTAAACAAAGGGAGAATTCAGTGTCCAATTCGCCTAATAAGCACGTCTTTCAGGACTTGTGGGAGGAAATCGGAGCACCCGGAGGAAACCCACACAGACACTGGGAGAACTTGCAGACTCTGCACAGTGACCCAAGCCGGGAAGCGAACCTTGGACCCTGGCACTGTGAAACAACAGTGCTAACCACTGTGTTACCTTGAATTGTATGATCTTTCTCCTCCATCGTGACCATTTTTTTATCCAAAACCTTTTTTGGCCCACCACCATCGGGCCACCTGTCATTTGTTCTTAAGCTTTGCTTTCATCGAGCACTGACTTTTATTCTCCCGTGAACACATTCTGATATCGTTTTACGATTACTCGCACCTTCTCCTGCCATTAACTCTTCCTCTGTATCATGACCTACACATCTTTGTTGCAATCACTCCTAGCTCCCACCAATCACTGACCTTCTACCCGGCTCCAACCCCTCCTATACGGTATAATTCAACAAATTTCTCCCTCTCTTTAGCGCTGAAGAGCCATGTGGGCTCAACGTTAACTCTATTTTCTCTCTCCACAGATGCCGCCAGACCTGCTGAGTTTTTCCAACATTTTCTGTTTGTGTTTCAAACCATATAGCAAGGGTTCTAAAAAAAAATCCTTCCCCTCAATTTTATTTTTAAAATTCTTGTCTTCAAATCCTTCCAGCAGTTTTGTTTTGTTTACCAGTACAATAAAATGGGTGTATATACATGCTGTGCAGTTTTTATATATCACTCTACCCACCTCACTGCCACCTCCCAGTTCTTAACACTACAGAACCTTTGTCTCAATAAGTGAGTGTAAGATTGTTACGCCACCAGAATATTAGGAGGGACCAACAGCATTCGTATTTTGGCACCATTGTCTTCCATTTCAGTGTGCAAAGGCAGAAACATTTTTACTATTAAAGTTGTAGGAATATACGCAAATCTCCTGAATCCAGGTCACCCGAGGAAGGAGCAGTGCTCCGAAAGCTACAGTTTGTAACAAACCTGTTGGACTTTAACCTGGTGTTGTAAGACTTCTTACTGTGCTCACCCCAGTCCAACACCGGCATCTCCACATCATGGCACTTTTTGGAGGCGTTGCCCTTCCCGAGGAGTAGAGAAGAGAAAAGAAATGAAATGAAAATCGCTTGTCACGAGTAGGCTTCAATGAAGTTACTGTGAAAAGCCCCTAGTCGCCACATTCCGGCGCCTGTCCGGGGAGGCTGGTACGGAAATCGAACCGTGCTGCTGGCCTGCTTGGTCTGCTTTAAAAGCCAGTGATTTAGCTGAGTGAGCTAAACCAGCCCCTTAGGAGTTATAATCTCCATTGTGTCCTCAGGAGGCTACAAGGTGTATTGGTTCCATGTAGTCGGTTAATGCTCTGGGTCTGGATGGGTTTCCCATTGAATTTTATAAGAAGTTTGGGAACAGTTGATGCCTCTAATATTGGATATGTTTAACGCTTCCTTGGCCTCGGGCACATTGCCGGCTAGATTGGCGCAGGCTTCCATCTTCCGGATTCTGAAGAAGGATATGGACTCTACAGAGTGTGGGTATTATTGGCCGATTTCATTGCTGAATGCAGATGCTAAGTTGTTGGCAAATATGATTGGAGCCCTGCCTTCAGGGAGTGATTTTGGAGGACCAGATGGGTTTTGTTAAAGGTCGGCAGCTATCGGCCAATCAACTTTGATTGATGAATATGGTCCTGTCCCCTTCTTTAGCACCGAAACAGGCAGTGATTGTTTTATCAGACACCGAGAAAGCATTTGGGTTGAGTGGGAACACATGAGATTCTGGGGAGGTTTGGATTCAGACCAAAGCTCATATCTTGGATCAGTTTGTTGTACATGGCTCCCACCGCTAGTGTCAGTACAAATGATATGAGCTCAGGTTACTTTCAGTTAGGTAGGGTACACAGCAGGATTGCCCCCGTCTCTATTTCTATTTGCCTTGGCAATCAAACCACTGGCTGTTGCGTTGAGGTCTTCCAAGGAATGGACGGGGTTAAAGCGGGGAGGGCAGGGGCAGCATGGTGGCGCAGTAGTTAGTATTTCTGCCTCATGGCGCCGTGGTTCCAGGTTCGATCCCAGCTCTGGGTCCGTGTGGAGTTTGCACATTCTCCCCGTATTTGCGCACGTTTCACCCCCAGAACCCAAAGATGTGCACGGTAGGTAAATTGGCCATGCTAAATTGCCCCTTAATTGGAAAAAAATTAATTGGGTACTCTAAATTTAAAAAAGAAGCGGGGAGGGAGAGAGAATAGGATGGCCCTGTATGCAGATGATCTGCTTCATTATATCACAGCCCCAGTCTCCACGATGGTTGAGATAATGAAACTACCGTGGAATGCCCTACCTGCAACAGTAGTGAACTCGCCAACATTGAGGGCATTTAAAAGTTTATTGGATAAGCATATGGATGATAAGGGCATAGTGTAGGTTAGATGGCCTTTAGTTTTTTTCCATGTCGGTGCAACATTGAGGGCCGAAGGGCCTGTACTGCGCTGTATCGTTCTATGTTCTATGTACTGTGGGATTTGGACTCCTTCTCAGGGTATGTTAAAGAGTGAATATTTTCCGGTGAATCCCCCAGGGAGGGGAGTTGATCTGGGAATGTTGCCTTTTTGCCTTGCCAGATATCTAGCTTTTATTATCTGGGAATCGGGATAGCACATAATTGGTCCTCGCTTCATAAATTCAATTATGCTAGTCTGGTGAGTGGGGTTAGAACTGATTTGTAGAGGTGTGATAACCTCCCCTGTTCTTGGCGGACAGGGTTCAGATGGTTAAAATGAATGACTTTCTGAGGTTTTTATTTACTTTTCAATGCCTGCCCTTCTTTCTTCCCAAGTCACTCTTTGCTGGAGTCAATAAGTTGACAACTTGTTTTATTTGAACAGCAAGAACCAGAGGATTCGTGGGGCGTCTCTGCAGGGCGGGGGAGGGGGGGGGGGGGGGGGGGGGGAGAGACAGTCAGGGAGCGTACTTACCCAATTTGTCATTCTATTACTGGGCAGCCAATATTCAGAAGGTACTGGATTGCATAAGGATCCGAATTCCATATGGGGGCAGGTGAAATGTGCCTCGAGCCCAGTGGTGGTTTCAATACTGAGGATTTGGAGGCTGTTTAGGCAACATTTTAAGCTCCGCTCCATGTCACTGTCTGCCCCTATCAGTAGGAGTCACCGGCATCGCGCCAGCAGATTTGAACTTGATATTTACATCCTGAGGGGAGGGGGAGCTGGAGAGGTTTAGGAACATGTTTGTGGAGAGTAGGTTTGCAAGATTTGAAGAGCAGGTGGATAAATTTGACAAAGAGTCATCCAGGCTCGAAACATTAGTTCCGTTCTTTCTCACAGATGCAGTCAGGTGTACTGAGATTATCCAGTATTTTCTGTTTTTGTTTCAGATTCCATCTACAGCAATTTGCTTTTATCAATTATTATGACAGTTGCTTGCAGTAAGTTTTCGAGCGGTTTTACACCATACCATACTAACGAGCCACATTAACATTGCCTTTATCATGAATAGGTTTAGCAAACTGCTGGTTCTACAAAATATTTCTTGGCTGTAGAAGCTTGCCTGGTACAATGTGTCATTTTTGTTTCTTATAACCTGTGGAAAAGTGAGTTTTAAAAGAAAAGGTTTTGTAGGAAGTAGGGAGAAAAAACACTTTTACGCTAGTCTAAGGTTAAAATACTGCCAAAGCTGGAAATTGAAATAAATAGAAAATGCTTAAAGCGTTCAGCAGATCTAGTATCATCACGTAAACACAGAGAGAATATCCCCTCACAATAAATGATAACATTCTATTAGCTTTCCTAATTACATGCTGTAAATGTGTGTATACAAGCCTTTTGTGATTCAAACATTAGGACTTCCAGATCCCTCTCAATCTCTCACCATTTAATGTTTTTTTATTTTTCCTGCCAAAATGGAAAATTCAATTTTCCCATGTTATCCTCTATGTGTCGAATCTTTGCCCACTAATTTAACATATCTATATCCCTTTGTAGCCTATTTTTGCTCTCTTTACAATTTATTTTCCTGTTATCGTTGTGTTATCTGCAAACTTAGCAACCATACATTTGATCTCTTTGTTCAAGTCATTAGTATAAATTGTAAAAGGTTGAGGCCCCAGCACTGATCCCTGTAGCACACCATTCATTTCACTGAATGCAATATAGTAGAAGACAAATCCAGTACGATTGGGCATTGGGGCACTGTGCAATGAAATGGTGCTGTTACTTCAGGGATGCCAAACCTACTTGCTTACCTACTGACCGGATTTCCCAATTGATCCCAACCATTTTCCAATGAATTCAAATGCATCAATGGCGTAATCTTTATTCTCACATCTCTGGCAACACCACAGTCCTTCTATATCCTTCTCAATACAAACATTGGAGGCATGTGTCAGGAATGCATGGACTCACTTCATCTGATAGGTATCAAAACAAATTTCAGATTCGAACACTGGCCGCTTGGATGTTTCTACACTTTTGTTCCAGCACCACCAATTAGATTTACTGTAACATGTGCAGAGGCACAGTGAAAAGTATTGTTCTGCATGCAGTCCAGGCAGATCGTTCCATACATAGAACATAGAACATAGAACAGTACAGCACAGAACAGGCCCTTCGGCCCTCAATGTTGTGCCGAGCCATGATCACCCTACTCAACCCACGTATCCACCCTATACCCGTAACCCAACAACCCCCCCCCTTAACCTTACTTTTATTAGGACACTACGGGCAATTTAGCATGGCCAATCCACCTAACCTGCACGTCTTTGGACTGTGGGAGGAAACCGGAGCACCCGGAGGAAATCCACGCACACACGGGGAGAACGTGCGGACTCCACACAGACAGTGACCCAAGCCGGGATTCGAACCTGGTCCCTGGAGCTGTGAAGCATTTGTGCTATCCACAATGCTACCAATGAGAATCAGATTTAGTAATTTATGAAATTGGGGAGTTATTTCCCATTGTTCTCTTTCAGAATCCAACCTAAAACAACAATCACCTTTAGAAACGGTCTGTCTCAGCAGAACGAACATTTGATGGAACAGCTGAGGAACACTGTCAGAAGTAATAGTTCCTGCATCTGAAGAAAATATTTGAATCCTAATGGCCTAGTGCATTTCATTTGTGGTCACTAAGTACTGGTCTACAATAATGTTCTCATGGCTAAAAGCACCATCAAACAGTATTCAGTTGCACTCCATATACAACTATCATAGAAATAATGACAAAAGGTTACCAACTTTTTCTTTGTTTCAACCTCTGTGCACCTAGGAACATAAATAAATCAACATAACTATAATGTTGCCAATCCACCTAGCCTGCACATCTTTGGACTGGGGGGGGGGGGGGGAGAGAGAGAAGAGAGAAGAGAACGCGGCCCGGTGGTTAGCACTGCTGCCTCACGGCGCCGTGTACCCGGTTTGATCCCGGCCCCGGGTCACTGTCCGTGTAGAGTTTGCACATTCTCCCCATGTCTGCGTGGGTCTCACCCCCACAACCCAAAGATGTGCAGGGTAGGTGGATTGGCCACACTAAATTGCGCCCCTTAATTGGGCACTTTAAATTTAAAGAGAAAGAAAAACTTTGGACTGTGGAGGAAACAAGAGCAGCTAGAGGAAACCCACACAGACACGGGGACAACATGCAAACTCCACACAGTCACCAAAGGCCGAAATTGAACCCTGGTGCTGTGAGACAGCAATGCTAACCACTGAACCACCCTAGTGACTCTAAAGATAGCATTTGCTGATTGGTATTAGTAGATCTCATGAGCAGCCTCAGATACAATGAACAGTTGCGTTGTTCTGTTAGGAATATTCATATATTTTGAAAGCTACTGCTCAATTGCACCCCATGAGAATGTAGGTATAGTTAACTGCTGACCAATTAGAAATAGTTGATAAATTTCACACTCCAAGTCAGAATAACGGACTTCCTTTCTTTCTCTTTTTTAAAACAGATTCCATAGCAAACTGCATCATCTGGAACATAGTGATGCAAAAATGTAAAACTTTATAGGTAAAAACAGACGGTCAACAAAATTTGATACATTTGTGAACCTCTTGAGGATCCAGATTTGAAATGCTGTCTCGCAAATACAATAGGATAAATAATTTTGGACATCCCTCTTAATCACCTCAATCGAACCTGCCTCCACCACCCTTCTCAGGATGTTTGTTCCAGACTCCAACTATACTCTGGGTGAATTTGTCTTTCCCTCACATGATTTAATAATTAATGGAATTTCCCATACAGGAAAGCAGACGAGGTACTACCGATGATAGGTTAACAGTAAATATTTAAAATGAGTGTGGGTGGAGCTGAGCTCTACTTCTGTCTTTTTAGTTTCAGTTTGAGAAGAGTTTGGGTGTGTCCGTTAGCTGCACTGCTGTTTGATCGCTGCCATGAAGGACTATCTCTTAATCATTTGGTGAATTCAGAAGAAGTATAAATGTTCAGTCTTGAATGTAAACCCTAATATGCTCCTGTTTGAAGGTTTGTTAAGTCTTTTTGGATGTTAAAAGGACAGCATACAGGTTATTTTGTGTTGTATTCTTTGGGGGGTGTATTTGATTTACTGGTTGCTAAGATGTTCACTATTTGTTTTAGAAAGGTTAACTTGGATTGGATTGGATTTGTTTATTGTCACGTGTACCGAGGTAGTGAAAAGTATTTTTCTGCAAGCAGCTCAACAGATCATTCAGTACATGGAAGAAAAGGGAATTAAACAAAATTCAAGACAATACAAGAAAATACATGAGAATACATAATAGGGCAACACAAGATATACAATGTAACTACATAAGCATTGGCATCGGATGAAGCATACAGGGTGTAGTGTTAATGAGGTCAGTCAATAAGAGGGTCATTTAGGAGTCTGGTGACAGTGGGGCAGAAGCTGTTTTTGAGTCTGTTCATGCGTGTTCTCAGACTTCTGTATCTTCTGCCCGATGGAAGAAGTTGGAAAAGTGAGTAAGCCGGGTGGGAGGGATCCTTGATTATGCTGCCCGCTTTCCCCCGGCAGCGGGAGGTGTAGGTGGAGTCCATGGATGGGAGGCAGGTTCATGTGATGGACTGGGCGGTATTCACGACTCTCTGAATTTCCTTGCAGTCCTGGGCCGAGCAGTTGCCATACCAGGCTGTGATGCAGCCCGATAGGATGCTTTCTATAGTGCATCTGTAAAAGTTGGTACGGTTTAATGTGGACATGCCGAATTTCCTTAGTTTCCTGAGGAAGTATAGGCGCTGTTGTGCTTTCTTGGTGATAGCGTCGACGTGAGTGGACCAGGACAGATTTTTGGTGATGTGCACCCCATGGAATTTGAAACTGCTAACCATCTCCACCTCGGCCCCGTTGATGCTGACGGGGGTGTGTACAGTACTTTGCTTCCTGAAGTCGATGATCAGCTCTTTAGTTTTGCTGGCATTGAGGGAGAGATTGTTGTCATTACAACGATCGTTAGAATGATTGTTGTCGTTCTATGAGTTCACAGAATAAACATTGTTTTTTTTTAAAAAACACTGATCCATTTTCTGCTATACTATACCTGCAGAGTGAGCCGTGTGCTCCCCATACCACAATCTATTAAAAGTTGTGGGTCAGGTGAACTCCATGATACACTTTGGGATTCTCTAAACCCTGGCCCATAACAGTGATACAAAAATGTAAAACTTAATATATAGGTAAAAATAGACGGTCAACAAAATTTTATACATTTGTGAACCCCTTAGGGATCCAGATTGGAAATGCTGTCTCTTAAATACAATAGGATAAATAATCTTGGACATCCCTCTTAAACACCTCAATCGAACCTGCCTCTACCACCCTCTCAGGAGGTTTGTTCCAGACTCCAACCATACTCTGGGTGAATTTGTCTTTCCCTCACATGATTTAATAATTAAATGGAATTTCCCATACAGGAAAGCAGACGAGGTACTACCGATGATAGGTTAACAGTAATTATTTAAAATCATCGCACCTTTTTTAAAAAAAACTCAAAAGTAGAATACTGTGTATAAATTACATAAAATTTAGTACACCAAAATTACAAACTTAAAATAACATTTGTTGCCCCTATATTCACCGTGCTAAATCTCTATTGCAGATCTATATAGAACTTTAAGCATGAATATTTAAACTGAGGTACTTAGGAGCCCTCTATTAGTTATTTTTTTCCTTTTGAAAGGATTTAATGGGTTAGCATTCAAACATTGTATTTCTGAAATAAGTTTTGCATCTATGCTGGTACAAAGTTAAATAAACTTGGGCATCCTTAACTCAATAATCACTACTAAAGTCACTCAGAAGAGACCGAAGACTGACTGGTGTTGAAAATGAAAAAATGTGCAGCAGAGGGTGCTCAGGAGATAGGGCAAGACATATTGTTAAGAGTGGGAGGAGTTTGAGGTCTCCAGCTGGTCGCATCATACTCGACACTGGATTACTTAGCTGCAACACTCAATGGCTGAAATGGGATGAAGGGATTGTGCAGAGATGGGGTGGGGGAGGGGCATTCTCCAAACAATCTAACGTAACATGGTTTACTGACTGTCCGTGTGGAGTTTGCACATTCTCCCTGTGTCTGCGTGGGTCTTATCCCCACAATCCAAAGATGTGCAGGGTAGGTGGATTGGCCAGGCTAAGATGCCCATTAATTTGAATTATTCTTTAAAATATATTTTACGGACAACAAATAGAAATAATGAAGAAAATTTTACATGTTCTTCTCGTGGAAATATATTCATGGAATAAATGAACATGACTGCAGATGAATGAGCCAGAAATGTTTTATGACATTCATGTTGGGAACCAAGATCAAATCTAGACCTCAGTTCATTATTGAAATACCTCTTTTATGCTACTTACAATTTAATAAATACAAGAAAGAATGGAGTGACACAAGGAAATCATAAAGTGGATTGCGAAAAATAAATTAAATTTTGTATTTGGTACTTTCTATTGAACTAACTGTTGCATGTGGCTTAAAAGATTTAGGGGCATATACTAACTTTTTCATATGTTTTTTAGTATGTTAAAAGGATTGCTATTGAAGATAATCAAGACAAATATAGCAGAAGTCAGATCATACTGGCTGCATATACCCAATAGCCATGTTTTCTCAGTTCCATATTTGGTAAAAAGACCTTTTAACAATTATAACTGCAGAGCATTGTATGCAATTGAAATCAGAATAAAATAGAAGCCCAGTACAAAAGTGAAAATAAGCATTCATGTGTCTGTATATTCCAACCTCTACTTTTTCCAGTGGACTTCATTTGCAATGTTGAGAGTTGAAAGCATGCAAGTTGAAAGCAAGCTTCCACCACTATCATAATCAGGATACTAAATAAGATCGGAAAGCCGGTCACAGCATTCCACAATCCAACACATCCTACAATGTGGTTGTTTTCCTTGTACTTGAACATATTACTTTCTCAAAAATTGTTTAGTTAAGTTACTGTAGAGAAATCAAGTTCTAGTGCACATGGGAAGGGAATGCTCGCGTCCCTCAAGTTAACAAGCTGTGTGCAAGGATACATCTATATTAAAGTTTGCAACGCCAGTTTTTATTTATATAGCACATTTAACATAATGAAACATCCTAAGGTGCTTCATAGGAGCATTATAAAATGAGGTATAATGCTGCGCCACTTAAGGAAATAGTAAGTCAGGTGACCAAATACTTGGGCAAAGAAATAGGTTTTCAGTAGCGTCTCAAAGGAAGAAAACAAAGAAGAGGAAAGATGTAGTACGGGTATTTCAGATGTGGAGGCATAGGCACCCATAGAGGAACAGTTAAAATTGGGGATACATAAGAGTGCAAACTTCTCAAAGAACTGGAGGGGCTGGAGGAGATTACAGAGAGGGGCAAGAGTAAGAATTTTAAAATTAAGACTGGGAGTCAATGTGGGTCAGCAAGCATAGCTTTGCTGCAAACTAAGACATGGGCAACAGAGTTTTGAATGGCCTCAAGCTTATGGAGTAAATGAGCCACTTCGTTGCACTAAATTAAGCTTGTTGGGAAGATCTTTGAGGGGAAAAAGAGGGAACAGATTTTATCTTCCACCCTAGTCATTTATTTTAATTATTTCACGTTCACTTAAACAATGAATAACGGCAGACATGGGTTGAAATTGTTATCATAGAATTTACAATGCAGAAGGAAGACATTCGGCCGATCGAGTCTGCACCGACTCTTGGAAAGAGCACCCTACACCCAAGGTCAACACCTCCACCCTGTCCCCATAACCCAGTAACCCCAACCAACACTAAGGGCAATTTTGAACACTAAGGGCAATTTATCATGGCCAATCCACCTAACCTGCACATCTTTGGACTGTGGGAGGAAACCGGAGCACCCGGAGGAAACCCACGCACACACGGGGAGGATGTGCAGACTCCACACAGACAGTGACCCAAGCCGGAATCGAACCTGGGACCCTGGAGCTGTGAAGCAATTGCGCTGTCCACAATGCTACCGTGCTGCCCTAGTTATGTCACTAGGTCGCTACACAGATGTAGATTGCCATCGTGTTTACAGAAATGATAGAAATATATGTTTTGTGCATTCAAAATATAATCTAATTTTATAGTTTTACAAGATCACATGTTTATAATATAGAAAACTCTATATAGTCCAATGTGACTATGTTTTGCATATTAGTTTCCATTCATCTTACTCGCTCATTCTTATGACCAATACTGCGCAAAATTTTATTTCTTATTATTTTAACAGTTGTCATCATTTTGATGTAACTGACTTCATACCTCTGGCAAGTTTTGTAATCCACTGTACATTTATAACTAAAAAATATTTTTAACATTTTGGAGAACTTCAATGTTAATTGTTTCAATGTGACCTCTCCTATAAACAATTATAAAATCAAGCCCACAGCTGTCACTTGAAACCTAATATACCAGGCACATTGTAATCTGAACGCTGGCTAATCCAAGATGCTTTCCTGCTGCTATTAAGAACTGATCTCAATTATTCATAAAGCAACTAATATTAGATTTTTTAAAAGCACAATTAAATTTTCTTCCATAATTCCAAAATAGTTAAATTACAAAACCACTTGCTGTAATATTCGCACAATTTCCAGGACAATTTTAAAGCTGTAAACAAAAAAAAACACTAAGACATCATTGAGCATTTCTGTCCAATTCCTTTTTAGACAGTGCCATAACAGATGGCTGATGCTACAAGAGATAATCCCTGCAACAGAGTCATCAGCATGGATCAGCAATAATCATGCTGCTGGATGCAATGTCTTTCCGCAACTGAAAGGTGCAAGCTGGGAGAGATTTTTTTTTAAAAAGGCATCGACCCATTTTCAAAGTCAGGGGTGGTTGCTTCCAGTGCATTTTCTATTCTCTTGCTGCTGTTTATTTACTTATTTATCACCATACAACTGTTAAAGCGAAACGTCTGTCTGTCAAAACAAGGCCAATATTAGCCCGATACTGTAAACATTACAGTAACTAGCCAAATTAAACCGACAACGTATTTATTTCTCAATTGCCCTCCTATGGAACCTTAGTGATTTCTGCCACAAAACCTCGGAAGTACTTCTGTGCCATAATGTCAATCTCTTTGGCTACCTGCATAGTGCTTTTGGAGTCCAGACTTCCGTAACGGCGGGCGGGAGGCAGCCGCGCGTTGGAGGGCTCCCGCTCGGGAACGGCATTGTCGGGGGATAACGCCCGGTCCTAAGGGGAGCAGAGGCAGCAAAAGTAGGGAGACAGCACAGGGGGAGGAAATGTCGAAGATCAGCAAAAAAACGGCCGTGAAAAAAGTGGCTGAAAGTCCGTCGGGGAGTGGAAAGGTCACCGCGGGGTCAGTAAAGAAAATGGAGGCTAGAGCACCAGCGGAGGCCGCATTGCTTACGGCTGAAGAAATAACTATGGTGATGGCCGTGGAAGTCGAAAGGCAGTTCACAAAACACATGGAGGCAATGAGGAATGAGATGGGGCGGTTTTGATCGCGCTGGTGGAGGAGGCGATTACCCCGGTGAGGACGGCGGTGGCGAGCGGAGTGGCGGAGGTGTGGGAGCAAGGCGAGGCGCTGAAGGAAGTGGAAGAGACATTATAGAACATAGAACACTACAGCGCAGTAGAGGCCCTTCGGCCCTCGATGTTGCGCCGACCTGTGAAACCATCTGAAGCCTATCTGACCTACACTATTCCATTTTCATCCATATGTCTATCCAGTGACCACTTAAATGCCCTTAAAGTTGGCGAGTCTACTACTGTTGCAGGCAGGGCGTTCCACACCCCTACTACTCTGAGTAAAGAAACTGCCTCTGACATCTGTCCTATATCTATCGCCCCTCAATTTAAAGCTATGTCCCCTCGTGTTGGTCATCACCATCCGAGGAAAAAGACTCTCACTGTCCACCCTATCTAACCCTCTGACTATCTTATATGTCTCTATTAAGTCACCTCTCAGCCTTCTCCTCTCTAACGAAAACAACCTCAAGTCCCTGAGCCTTTCCTCGTAAGACCTTCCCTCCATACCAGGCAACATCCTAGTAAATCTCCTCTGAACCCTTTCCAAAGCTTCCACATCCTTCCGATAATGTGGTGACCAGAACTGCACGCAGTACTCCAGGTGCGGCCGCACCAGAGTTATGTACAGCTGCAGCATGACCTTGTGGCTCCAAAACTCAATCCCCCTGCTGATAAAGGCTAGCACACCATATGCCTTCTTAACAGCCCTATTAACCTGGGTGGCAACTTTCAGGGATTTATGTACCTGGATGCCGAGATCTCTCTGTTCATCTACACTACCAAGAATCTTGCCATTAGCCCAGTACTCTGCATTCCTGTTACTCCTTCCAAAGTGAACCACCTCACACTTTTCCGCATTAAACTCCATCTGCCACCTCTCAGCCCAGCTCTGCAGCTTATCTATGTCCCTCTGTATCCTATAACATCCTTCAGCACTATCCACAACTCCACCGACCTTCGTGTCATCTGCAAATTTACTAACCCATCCTTCTACACCCTCTTCCAGGTCATTTATAAAAATGACAAACAGCAGTGGCCCCAAAACAGATCCTTGCGGTACACCACTAGTAACTGAACTCCAGGATGAACATTTGCCATCAACCATCACCCTCTGTCTTCTTTCAGCTAGCCAATTACTGATCCAAACCGCTAAATCACCTTCAATCCCATACTTCCTTATTTTCTGCAATAGCCTACCGTGGGGAACCTTATCAAACGCCTTACTGAAATCCATATACACCACATCAACCGCTTTACCCTCATCCACCTGTTTGGTCACCTTCTCAAAAAACTCAATAAGGTTTGTGAGGCATGACCTACCCTTCACAAAACTGTGTTGACTATCGCTAATCAACTTGTTCTTTTCAAGATGATTATAAACCCTATCTCTTATAACCTTTTCCAACATTTTACCCACAACCGAAGTAAGGCTCACAGGTCTATAATTACCAGGGTTGTCTCTACTCCCCTTCTTGAACAAGGGGACATTTGCTATCCTCCAGTCTTCCGGCACTATTCCTGTCGACAAAGACGACATAAAGATCAAGGACAAAGGCTCTGCAATCTCCTCCCTGGCTTCCCAGAGAATCCTAGGATAAATCCCATCTGGCCCAGGGGACTTACCTATTTTGACATTTTCCAAAATTGCTAACACCTCCTCCTTTTGAACCTCAATTCCATCTAGCCTGGTCGACTGAACCTGAGTGTTCTCCTCGACAACACTGTCTTTCTCCAGTGTAAACACTGACGAAAAATATCCATTTAACGCTTCCCCTATCTCCTCTGATTCCACACACAACTTTCCACTACTATCCTTGATTGGCCCTAATCTTACTCTAGTCATTCTTTTGTTCATGATATACCTATAGAAAGCCTTAGGGTTTTCCTTAATCCTATCCGCCAACGACTTTTCGTGTCCTCTCCTCGCTCTTCTTAACTCTCCCTTTAGGTCCTTCCTGGCTAACTTGTAACTCTCAAGTGCCCTAACTGAGCCTTCATGTCTCATCCTAACATAAGCCTTCTTCTTCCTCTTGACAAGTGCTTCAACTTCCTTAGTAAACCACGGTTCCCTTGCTCGCCAACTTCCTCCCTGCCTGACAAGTACATACTTATCAAGGACACGCAGTAGCTGTTCCTTGAAAAAGCTCCACATTTCGATTGTACCCATCCCCTGCAGTTTCCTTCCCCATCCTATACATCCTAAATCTTGCCGAATAGCATCATAATTGCCTTTCCCCCAGCTATAATTCTTGCCTTGCGGTATATACCTATCCCTGCCCATTGCTAAAGTAAACATAACCGAGTTGTGATCATTACTACAGCACAGTGATCAAGGATCTGCGAGGCAAAATGAAAGACCTGGAAAACAGATCCAGATGACAGAATTTGAGGATTGTGGGGCTGCCCGAAGGAGTGGAAGAACCCAGGCCGACTGAGTATTTTGCCATGATGTTGGCGAAACTATTGGGGGAGGATCCCTCTCGATATGAGCTGGATCGGGCTCATCGGTCGTGGAGGCCTGTACCAAAGGCGAGGGAGCCGCCAAGAGTAGTGACTCTAAGCTTCCGTAGGTACAGTGTAAAGGAGAAGGTCCTGTGCTGGGCTAAGCAGAAGCGGGTGGTGCAGTGGGCTGGAGCTGGTATACGTGTATACCAGGACTTTACGGTGGAGCTGGCGAGGAGGTGGGCTGCCTTCAACCAGGTGAAGAGCGCACTGTTCATTAGCAAGGTGCAGTGCAGCATTGTATATCCAGCGAAGCTGAGGGTGACCGACAAGTTCAAGGACTTTTATTTTGGGACGGCGGAAGCAGCGGAGGAGTTTGCGAAGGCAGAAGGACTGTGGCAGAATTGAGAAATGGTCTTGTACCGATGTAGCCTCATGACTGTATTTTTTCTTTTTTTTTTGTTTCACTACGTGCTGGTGTATGGGCTATAGGAGCCAACGTTGTATATATTTGGACAAGGGAGGAAATGGGACTTTCAGTCGTAATGAGGGTTCTTTGGGGTTTGTGTGCTAAAGGGGACTTCTGTGTTTTTCCTGGGGCTGGGCAAGGGGGAAAGAGACCCGGACGGGGGCCTCCACGCTGGCCGGTTTAAGCCGTCAGTGAACGGGGTGAGGTGGGGGGAGGGTCTGCGGCCATTGGAACCTGGCTGAATAGGGTCAGAGGGGTCGAGTCGGGGTGGAAAGTTGGAGGGAAGGAACAGAGGTTGGGGGGGGAGGATTTTTACAAGAGGAAGTGGAGGGGAGGAGTTGGGGGGGGGGGGGGTTTACAACTCTTGGGTGTCCTTTACGGTACTCTTTCGGAGGTTGGATGGCATTGTGTTGTCCGGGGGGGTTGGGGGGGGGGGGGGGGGGGGGGGGGGAAGAGAGGTGTCATTTATGATACTCTTTTGGAAGTTAGATGGCATTGAGTGTCGTCGAGGTGGGGAGGGACTCTATAGGTTAATGGTGACCATGGGCGATTCCGGACTCCTTTCTCTTTTTCACCTTCGTTTTTTTCCCCACCGTGTGAGGGTTTGTTTTATTTGATGATTATATTGACAGGTGGGCCATTGGTTGGGGTGGTGGGAGGATGGGATCGTTGTTGATGTTAAGGGTATTGACTTTGTATCTGTTACCGTTTACTGCTGTTTGGTGGGGTGTAAATTTTGAAGGAAAATGTGAAAATGGAGAATAAAAACATTTTTTTAAAAATGCAAGCACCTTACAACACGCTTAATAAACTTTTTTTTTAAATGAAAGAAAATCCAGATACTTTGGACAAAAATTCTTCATAAAATGAAATTGCTATCTTTATACTGCGTATGAATTACTTTATGTAAATATATAAGGGGTTGGTCAATTTTAATTTTCTTGCAGTATTTATTAATCACGTAGTCACAATCCTTTACTCTCTTTGCCACACCGCTCCCCAGAATTAATTTGATCAACCATGATGGTAACCTACATCCTGCCATAGTGAATACAGAAACAATAGCAACACTCAGTTTTAAGTTAAACTGTTACATAAAGTCTCATACAAATGTTATATTTTCTGCGATACAAAATGTAAAATGTTTACTCTATTATAAACGGCTTTTAGAATAAAAGCAAATTATCAGATTTAGGCATGACAAATTATTCACTCTTTAAAATTCAGGCATATAATTCTGATCTATCTACTGATTTCTGCATCTGTACAGGTTTGAAAAAAATGTTGCTGTAAAAATTCTGCATCATTTTGTTCCAATGAGATATAATTTCTTCAAATCTGCACAGGATGTTCAATTATAAATCAGAGCAGGCAATCATTCTACCAGCAAAATCAGTCCTCTGGGTACCTATGGGACCAAATTATAAGCAACAAATCCCAGAGACATATTATGCTGATACAGTCATGAAGGGCTCTTCAACCATGCCAGAACTCTATGCTGTTCACCTTAAAGTTGGAAAAACATTCTGATATGCACATATGATAAACTTAAACTGTACAAGTGCAAAGTATTTTAGACTGTCTTAATGAACATTTGAACAGAAATGTAAAATTAGTTGTAAATTTTTCAAAATTAGCACCCACAATTGAAGGATTTCAGTTTTGAGTGTTTCTTATTTAAACCCATCAGCCCTCTCTCTCAATTTAGAATTAATGCTGTGCAGCTGAACAACACAACACCCATTTCAGCCAGCAGAGAGGAACTAAGGTAGACTTTCATTTTCACCATCACTATTTTATAATCACCAAAAAGAAGCATAATGATACACAAAAGGCAAAGAAAAAACAATTACTTGTTTTCAATGAAAGATATTTGTTATGCTAATTTTGGTGTTTTCTTAAGACACCACTCACACCAATTTTGTTTTCATATTGTTTAGAAAATCAGATATCAGGAAGAACATAGAGAGTGATTTACCGCCCGTGTCCCGCCAGAATCAAACATGACATGGCAAGTAGATCCTGGGAAAGGCCTCTTCTGGGATTCCCGATGGCCGTTACATCTAGCGAACGTTGCTATCTAGATCCTACCCACAATGGTGGGACCCAGATTTGCAGAGTTAAGCGAGTTCAAAAACTCACTTAACTTTGCCTTCGCCAGATTGAACTGGCACCCAGGATCTACCGGTCTCGCCGAGGGCGGCCCCGGGTGGATGGTATCTGGGCTCGGTGGCACCCTGGCACTGTCACCCCAGTGCTAGCCTGGCACTGCCCAGGTGGCACTGCCAGGGTGCAATTTTGCCCCGGTCAGGGTGCTATTTTGCTCCGGCCGGGGATCAGGCCCGGGGCTGTCCTGCCCATGTGAGTTTGGGGGGGGGGGGGGATGATCCCCCAACAGTAGGTTGGCAAGAGTTCATGTGAACATGCCGAATTTCCTTAGTTTCCTGAGGAAGTATAGGCACTGTTGTGCTTTCTTGGTGGTATCTGCTAAAAGAAATACACTAGAATATAAAAAACATTTATCAGCAACCGAATATAGGATTCTGTTTGCTTTTAGTGGAAACTGAACATTCAAAATCTCATAGTTCAATATGTGTTTCCTTCTGGAAAATATTCAAATCAGCACAAAACTGACTACTTACTAATTCAAAAGAATAGCTATTACACAGAAAAACTGAAAGTTCAAACCCCATTAGGTCCCAACTGTCCAATTATTAATGTAAACACAAAAAGGAATTTTTCATATTTTCAGTTAATTAAAAAGATAAAATTCATGATTTTCATTGTGTTATGCATAATTTGTACATGTAATCTGTTAAAATTAAGCCTCGAGGAAATGACCATTCGTAAAGGAAACACTGGGACTAATGATGAAAATCACGCACTAAATTTGTAAATCACTTGAAAAGGCGATAATTTTATGCCTTTAATGTCCTAAGATATTGAGCGGAGTCACAACGAAAATGGAGGCTAAATCGAGGAAGAAGCGATTAGCCTGGGTGACCAAGATAGGCTTTCAACCTAGGAGGGTTTGGAGAGGGAATTCTGTCAAGCTAATTGGTTGCAGGCACAGCCGTCAATGAGAGACAAAAAGGAACGATGCACAAGAAGCCAGAGTCAAAAGAACAGAGGTCAGGGCCTGAGGATTATAGGAATTAGAAAAGTAAAGACTGTGGAAGAATAAACCTCCTGAAGACTGAAACACAAGGGGGTAAGGATTTAAAAATTGAAGCCTTTTAAAATTTAAAATTCTCATCCTTATAGTTAACCATGTAGGTCAGCAAAGGGTAATGGGTCAGTAGAATTGGTGTTGAGAAGGATATAGCCGGTAGAGTTTTGGATTACCAAAACTTCATGAAGAGTGCAGGATGGGAGACAGGCATTGATGTCATCAAGTCTGGAGGTGACAAAGGCATGAATGAGGGTTTCAACAACAAACAGTATGAGGCAAACGCAAAGATGATATTGTAGAGGTGGAAGCATGTGGCCCTTCTTCTTTTTTCATTTTTAAAAAGTTTAGTGTACCAATTATTTTTTTCCAATTATGGAACAATTTAGCGTGGCCAATTTAGCTCCCCTGCACATCTTTGGGTTGTGGGGGTGAAACTCACGCAAACACGGGGAGAATCTACAAACTCCACACAGACAGTGACCCAAGGCCGGGATCGAACCTGGGACCTCAGTGCCGTGAGGCAGCAGTGCTAACCTCTGTGCCACCGTGCTGCCCTTGCATGTGGCCCTTCTAAGGAAGCTGGGATATAGGATCATAAGTTCAGCATAGGATTCAATAGTTTACCAAAATAGCTAATAGTGTGAGCGCGTGATTCGGCATATTTTATTGCAGAGGACATATGAAGAGCCTTAGCCTAAGATTGGAGTGAACGAGCTTTCAAAACAAACTAACATGTAATTACTGTGCAAGATGAAATGGGATTGGTTTCTTAAATATTAAAATTATGACAAATAAACATCACGAACACAAACAGCAGAGGCAGAAAGCAACAAGGAGAATTAAACACATCATTTTGCAGTAAGCTTGTTTCACTGTCTATTAATTTGAAACCTAACCAACGACAGTATGCATATAGTTGAGACACATGATAACTTAACCCGTTAGGAATTGAGGGCACTCTAATTGGATTTCTACAATAAAACGAGATAACCAGCAAAATTAATTAGATTGAAATTTAAGCACACAATATATATCTTAGAATACAGGACTACACAGGATTATTGATCATTGTTAAAAAAACAACTACAACATTACTTGTTAATTATTACATACAAGTTTCTTTTTTTTAATAAAATGGTCCAATTCCAGGATGAAATAGCTTGACTATTAATTACAAGAGCACAATAAGAGTTGTGAAGTGCAAACCCAATGTCCGATGAACGTGGATTGAATGAAGAAAGTAGACGAGTAACATAGCTGGCTTGGGAATTGAAAAGTTCTATCAAGTGCTTGATTCTCTTGAGATTGAGACTAAGGGATATTTTTAGGTTAGCTGATGAAACACTTTAACTCTCTTGCTGGCCCATGCAATACCTGCTGGTGCATGAAGAGCACTGATAGGGGGTACCAAATTAGGAAAGTGCAACACCAATATTTCTCACAAAAACAGAAAATGCTGAAAATCTCAAAACAAGGCAGCATGGTGGCGCAGTGGTTAGCATTGCTGCCTCACGGCGTTGAGCTCCTTGGTTCGATCCCAGCCCTGGGTCACTGTCTGTGTGGAGTTTGCATATTCCTGCAGTGTCTGAATGGGTCTCACCCCCACAATCCAAAGATATGCAGGATGGGTGGATTGGCCACGTTAAATTGCCCCTTCATTGGGAAAAAAAAAGAATTGGGCACTTTAAATTTAAAAAAAGTTCAGAACAAATAAATTAGTATTGCAAGTTTAATTCTTCATATGCTTCAGACATTCAACATTTGTAGTTTCATGCTGACACCCCTCAACTAAAGAACACAAAAAGTTACCCCATAAATATAAAATTTTATATTATAAAAATATGATTTTACAATATTATTTGTTGAACAAATTCATTATAAATTTCCTTTGTAATGTTTTTAAATGGAGGGGAACACTTTATAGTCTTGTCATTATCCAGACAATATAACTTTAAACTTAAAGGACAAAACTGTATTGCAATTATGATCTCAAATTCTCCGGTATATATGGTAGATTTTTTTTTAGTTTATAATGAATTTAATTGTTTTTAAAAAATGGAATATAGCAAACAATCCACCAATTAATCACAGCTAGATTCTTGTTTTTGTAATTCAGAGTGTATACAAATGTAGCACCACAAAATACCTATTTTATTGACCTTTATTATTTAGGCAGTGAGCTACGTGCCAGATTAAAAATGTGTAAACTAAATCATGCAATTGATGTCAATACATCAGAGCGCCAGACTTTCTTAAACATGCGACTACAGCACACTTTTTACAATGCTAAATCTGTATGACATATAATCAAATCAAAGCAAAACAATTATGCAAAAAAAATGCCCGGCTCTGTTTACTTAACCCCAAAATCTCCATCTTGTGTGCCAATTTAATGAACAGCAAAAGAAGAAGCTACTTGGGAGTGCATTGTAGCGAAGTGTCAGCTGTGTAGGGATTTACAACACCAGTCACAGAATATGCATAATGCAGTAGGCACGCATCGGAAAAGCAAGACAAAGGAAAAATGCTCCTCCTTGCAAACATCAGTGAAGACAATTTCACAAAATGTGTGCTCCCTTCATTCACTTATTTACTCTCCTGAGATTCATTTAGAAAGGATATCCTTTAATTCTGGGAACCTGAGGGCTCAGACATGTAACTCTTTGCAACAGATGTGTAAATTCTCAGCCTCATTAATTTACCTTTTTTTCAGGTTAAAACAACGATAACACCTTTGAAAAATTAAATACAATAATCATGAAAGTTTAACTCAATGTCAATGTCACAAAAGCTAACAAGGCATTGTATATTGAGGAAAATTCTACAGCATGTAAAAATATGAAAGATTGTTTACAGAATTATTTTTCTCCCTACTTGGTTGCATAAATAGAAATGATACTTCAGAAGTCAAGCTTAAACCAATGATACAAGCACAGTCTGATGAAACAGACCAGAAGTACCCTGGTATGGATTTCTGGCAAATGCCTGATTTACTGATCATGGGACATTTAAAGTTCTCCAAGAGAATCAGGGAGTATCATTCATTTAAGTTATAAAGGGGAAAGGAAGCCAAGGTTCCCAGTTCCCACAGCTAACCAATGATCCATCCTGGAAAGTGTGTTTTAATACAAGTAAGAAAAGGATCCATATTTAGCTCTTGGCAGAATGACCTATCAACAATATTTTAAGCTCACTGATGCGACCATCAATTCATTCAGAGACACGAGTTGAAGTAAACTGTGGCTTTAATCGGCTTGCAACTGAGCCTGCCTGCGACTATGCTGAACTGAAGGCGGACTCGCAGGACCGCAGCACTTATACTTCCTGAAGGGGGTGGAGCTGAGGGCGGAGCCCTGTACATGCTACTCATCTCCCCCTGTGGGCAGAGTCGTGCAACGGCTCACAGATGGAGCCCACAGGGGCACAGTTTGTACAGTGTGAATTATAGTGGTTACACATTCACCACACTCACAAAAAGGCAGCCACTCAGTTGAGGCACCAAAGGGCCCCAATAACAGCAATTTTATATAATTACATTAAAGCCTTTATATTTAACTGTCCCACGGCACTTTACAGGAGTTTTAGAAAGAAAAGTATGACACCGGGCTACACAAGGAGAATTAGGTCAGATGACCAAAAGCTTGATCACAGGGGGTCTTAAAGACGGGAACTCCTGGTGTCGGCCTGAGGTGGCTCTTTATTTTTAGCCCTTTTTGCCCAGTTTTTTTTTCAGATAACATTTCACTAATTTGATGGGATATGGTTGCCACACAGAAATGCACAGAAAGGCCAGGAGAAGGGCCCTGGCAATTGGGGCAGAAGGGTGGCATAGTGGTTAGAACTGCTGCATACAGCTCTAGGGTCCAGGATTCAAATCTTGCCTCGGGTACTGTGTGGAGTTTGCACTTTCTCCCCATATATGCGTGGGTTCCCTCCAGGTGCTCCGGCTTCGTCCCACAGTCCAAAGGTGTGCAGGTTAGGTGGATTGGCGATACTAAATTGCCCCGTAGTGTCCAAAAGGTTAGGTGGTGTGACTGAGTTTCGGGGATAGGGCGAGATGTGGACTTAAGTAGTAGAGTGATCTTTCCAAGGGCCAGTGCAGACTCGATGGGCAGAATGGCCTCCTTCTGCACTGTAAATTCTATGACAGTTTAAGGAAGCCTGCAAATAAAGATTTGTCGACAAATTCGAAAGCTTCGAGATTCTTCGGTTAAGAAAATGGTGGAGGCCATTACCACGCTCTGGCCAATCCACTGACAGCCAAGATGCTTACACAAGCAGCACCAGGCTCCGAGAGGACCTCCACAAGTTAATAGAAGAGGCCCTAGGCTCCCATCCAGTCGGCATTGCAGAAAACAGATGAGATGGTAAAGGCACATGGCGTGACGATACAGGGTGTGGGCGGCTCACTAGAGGCAGAGCAATCTGATCGCCTCCATGGAAGTTGAGATGGCACTGATGGCTGGTGTTAATAAAGTACCAAGAGCCAAGGTGGATGATCTGGAGAATCGCTCCAGGAGACAGAATTTTACCAAGTCGTGGGGTTGCCAGAGGGAATGGAAGACCCAAATCCAAGAGACTCTATCCTTTTTTAAAAAAATAATTTTTATTGAAAAATTTTGAATTTATACAATAACAACGAACCATAATAAAATACCAAACATAACAATAATATTAGCAATCATAAACATTCGCCCCACCTCCATGAACAACACAGCATATTAACAACGCAAATTAACACAATATTAAGTTACATAATAGAAACTACAATAAGGAACACCCCCCCCCCCCCCCCCCCCCCAAAACTCCCTCCCCGGGTTGCTGCTGCAATTGACCAAGATACCTATCTTTGAGCCAAGAAGTCCAGAAAAGGCTGCCACCGTTTATAGAACCCTTGTATTGATCCTCTCAGGGCACATTTGACCCTTTCCAATGTTATAAATCCCGGCATGTCACTGATCCAGGTCTCCACACGTGGGGGTCTCGCATCCTTCCACTGCAGCAAGATCCTTCATCGGGCTACTAGGGACGCAAAGGCCAGGACACCGGCCTCTTTCGCCTCCTGCACTCCCGGCTCTACCGCAACTCCAAAAATCGCAAGTCCCCATCCTGGTTTGACCCTGGATCCAACCACCCTCGACACCGTCCCCGCCACCCCCTTCCAGAATTCCTCCAGTGCCGGGCATGCCCAGAACATATGGGCATGATTCGCTGGACTCCCCGAACACCTGGTGCACCTGTCCTCACCCCCAAAGAACCTACTCATCCTCATCCCGGACATGTGGGCCCGGTGCAGCACCTTAAATTGGATGAGACTAAGCCTCGCACATGAGGAGGAAGAGTTGACTCTCTCCAAGGCATCCGCCCAAGTCCCGTCCTCTATCTGCTCCCCGAGTTCCTCCTCCCATTTAGCCTTCAGCTCCTCCACTGACGACTCCTCCACTTCCTGCATTACCGTATAGATATCAGACACCTTCCCCTCTCCGACCCACACCCCCGAAAGCACTCTGTCCATCGTCCCCGCGAGGGCAGCAAAGGGAATCCCTCTACCTGCTGCCTAGCAAACGCCTTTACTTGCAAGTATCTGAACGTGTTCCCTTGGGGAAGCCCAAATTTATCTTCCAGTTCCCCCAGGCCCGCAAACCTCCCGCCAATAAACAGGTCCCTCAATTTACTGATGCCCACCCTTTGCCACCCCCTAAATCCCCCATCCCTGTTCCCTGGGATGAACCGATGATTGCCACCCAATGGAGCCTCCATCGAGCCCCCTGTTTCCCCCCTATGCCGTCTCCACTGTCCCCAGATTCTTAGGGTCGCCGCCACCACCGGGCTCGTGGTATACATCTTAGCAGAGAGCGCCTACGGCACCGTTGCCATGGCACCCAGGCTCGTACCTCTACATGAGGCAGCAGGGTAGCATGGTGGTTAGCATAAATGCTTCACAGCTCCAGGGTCCCAGGTTCGATTCCCGGCTGGGTCACTGTCTGTGTGGAGTCTGCACGTCCTCCCCCTGTGTGCGTGGGTTTCCTCCAGGTGCTCCGGTTTACTCCCACAGTCCAAAGATGTGCGGGTTAGGTGGATTGGCCATGCTAAATTGCCCGTAGTGTTCTAATAAAAAAGTAAGGTTAAGGGGGGGGTTGTTGGGTTACGGGTATAGGGTGGATACGTGGGTTTGAGTAGGGTGATCATGGCTCGGCACAACATTGAGGGCCGAAGGGCCTGTTCTGTGCTGTACTGTTCTATGTTCTATGTTCTATGATGCCATCTCCATTCTTTTCCATGCCGCCCCTCCCCCCTCCATCACCCATTTACGCACCATTGACACATTGGCCCCCCAATAGTACCCCAAAAGGTTGGGCAGCGCCAGCCCTCCTCTATCCCTCCCTCGCTCCAGGAATACCCTCTTCACTCTCGGCGTCCCATGTGCCCAAAGCTCAAAATACTGCTAGTCACTCTCCTAAAGAAGGCCCTGGGGATAAAGATGGGCAGGCACTGAAAGAGGAACAAGAACCTCGGAAGCACCGTCATTTTGACGGACTGTACCCTCCCCGCCAATGACAATGGCAGCATGTCCCACCTCTTGAACTCCTCCTCCATCTGATCTACAAGTCTGGTGAAATTATGTTTGTGAAGAGTCCCCCAGTCCCTGGCCACCTGCACCCCCAGGTACCTAAAGCTCTCCCCTGCCCGCCTAAGCGGGAGCCTACCAATTCCTTCCTCCTGGTCTCCAGGGTGCACCACAAACACCTCACTCTTGCCTAAATTTAGTTTATAACCTGAAAAGGTCCCAAACTCAGCTAGCAGCTCCATCACCCCCGGCATCCCTCCCACCGGGTCCGCCACATACGGTAACAGGTCATCGGCATACAACGACACCCTATGTTCCTCCCCACCTTGCCCCAAACCTCTCCACCTCTCTGAATCCCTCAACGCCATCGCCAGCGGCTCGATTGCCAGTGCAAACAACAAGGGGGACAGGGGGCAACCCTGCCTGGTCCCTCGGTAAAGCCGGAAGTACTCAGACGTCCTCCCATTCGTGGCCACGCACGCCATCGGGGCCTCATATAGCAGCCTTACCCACCTAATAAACCCTTCACCAAATCCAAACCTCCCCAGCACCTCCCATAAGTACCCCCACTCCACTCTATCGAAGGCCTTCTCCGCATCCAGCGCCACCACTATCTCTGCCTCCCCCTCAATCGCCGGCATCATGATGACATTCAACAATCTCCGCACATTCGTGTTCAGCTGCCTTCCCTTCACAAAATCTGTCTGGTCCTCGTGTACAACCCCTGGCACACAGTCCTCTCTCCTGGTGGCTAGGATTTTTGCCAGCACCTTAGCATCTACGTTGAGGAGAGATATGGGCCTGTATGAACCACACTGCTGGGGGTCCTTGTCCCTCTTTAAAATTAATGAGATCAGCGCCTGCACATCGTCGGGGGCAAAGTCCCCCTTTTCCATGCTTCATTAAGTGTCCGCACCAGCAAGGGGCCCACTAGGTCCACAAACTTTTTATAAAATTCCACCGGGAACCCATCCGGCCCCGGTGCCTTCCCTGACTGCATCTGCCCGATCCCCTTAACTAGCTCCTCCAGTTCAATCGGCGCACCCAACCCCTCCACCTGCTCCTCCTGCACCTTCGGGAAAGAAAGCCCGTCGAGGAACCTCTCCATTCCCCTCCTCTCCCCCGTTGGCTCCGACCGGTACAGTTCCCCGTAAAAGTCTTTGAAGACCTCATTCACCTCTACCCCCTTCCGCACCACATTCCCACTCTTGTCTCTCACTCCAGCAATTTCCTTAGCCGCATCCCGCTTGCGGAGCTGATGAGCCAGCATCCTACTCGCCTTTTCACCATGTTCGTACACTGCCCTTTGTGCCTTCCTCCACTGTGCCTCCGCCTTTCTAGTGGTCAGCAAATCAAATTTAGCCTGCAGGCTGCGCCTCTCCCCCAACAGTCCCTCCTCTGGTGCCTCTGCGTACCTCCAGTCTACCTCCAGCATCTTTCCCACCAGTCTATCCCTCTCACTCCTCTCCCTGTGTGCCCGGATGGATATCAGCTCCCCACGAATCACTGCCTTCTGGGCTTCCCAGACCACCCCCACCTGAACCTCCCCCGTAACATTCACCTCGAGGTACCCCTCAATACTTGCCCGGACCCTCCTACACACCTCTTCCTCCGCCAACAACCCCACATCCAACAGCCACAACGGTCGCTGGTCCCGCACCTCCCCCATCTCCAACTCTATCCAATGCGGAGCGGGGTCGGAGATTGCAATGACCGAATACTCGGCCTCCTCCACTCTCGGAATCAGTCCCCTACTCAGCACGAAGAAGTCTATCAGTCTATGTATGTGGGAGAAGAAAGAGTACTCCCGTGCCCTCGGCCTCACAAACCTCCATGGATCCACCCCACCCATCTGGTCCATAAACCCTCTCAGTACCTTGGCCGCCGCCGGCCTCCTACCCGTCCTAGAGCTGGACCGATCCAGTGAAGGACCCAACACCGTATTGAAGTCCTCCCCTCCCCCCCCACCATGATCAGACCTCCCGCCTCTAGATCCGGGACCCTTCCCAACATACGCCTCATAAAGCCCGCATCATCCCAATTTGGGGCATACACACTAGCAAGTACCGCCTTCTCTCCTTGTAGCCTGCCCCGAACCATAACATACTGGAGTGAGGGGCAACACGGTAGCATGGTGGTTAGCATAAATGCTTCACAGCTCCAGGGTCCCAGGTTCGATTCCCGGCTGGGTCACTGTCTGTGCGGAGTCTGCACGTCCTCCCCGTGTGTGCGTGGGTTTCCTCCGGGTGCTCCAGTTTCCTCCCACAGTCCAAAGATGTGCGGGTTAGGTGGATTGGCCATGCTAAATTGCCCGTAGTGTCCTAAAAAGGTAAGGTTAAGGGAGGGGGGGGGTTGTTGGGTTACGGGTATAGGGTGGATACGTGGGTTTGAGTAGGGTGATCATGGCTCGGCACAACATCGAGGGCCGAAGGGCCTGTTCTGTGCTGTACTGTTCTATACCTACCCCCCTTATCCGCCACCACCACCGATGCCTCAAACGACACATTTTTCCCCACCAGAATCGCCACTCCCCGGTTCTTCACATCCAACCCAGAGTGGAAAACCTGCCCCACCCATCCCTTCCTCAGACGGACCTGGTCCGCCACCTTCAGGTGGGTCTCCTGAAGCATTGCCACATCTGCCTTTAGCCCCTTCAGATGAGCAAGTACCCTCAACCGCTTCACCAGCCCATTCAATCCTCTCGCATTCCAGGTGACCAACCGAATCAGAGGGCGTCCCGCCCCCCCTCCCCCGTCGACTAGCCATAGCCCGTCGACTGCCCGCCCCAGGCCAGCACCCCCTGCCCGACCCAGACCCCACAGCGACAACACCTCACCTCTGTCCCCCCAGCCCCCACCAGCTCCTTCCTGACCCTACCAGCAGCAACCCAGTATTCCCCTTCCCCCCCTCCCTTCCCCCCCAGGCTAGGAACCCTCCTAGCCGCGAACCATCCTCCATTGTACTTCCGTGGGTCAGCTAACTTCTGCTGACCCCGGAAACTCCCGCCAATAACCCGATCCCTCCCAAAGTGGGATCATCCCCCAATCTATCCCTCCTCCAGGCACCGCTCCAGCGCGGGGAAGAACCAGTTAAGGCCCCGCCTCCCCCCGTCATTGTCTCCACCCCCCAGCCCCGCAGCACGGGAAACCAGAGGAAAGCCCGCACTTTCGCACTGCCCCACCACACCCTTCTGACGCAGCTCCCAAATACCAGCCCCACTCCATACCCCCAACCCGACATAGAATACAACAAACCCCCCCAACCCTCCCCGCAAGATACAAAACTCAAACAACGCCCCACAGCAAAAAAAAAACATAACAGAACAACACCCCCATAAATAACCATATCAAAATTGCAAAAGTACAAAAAAAAGAGAACACAGCAACAGCAGAATCCAGCAATAAAGTATTACAACCGACCCCGCAACCCCCAACCCCTAGTTCAAGTCCAGTTTCTCCGTCCACACGAAGGCCCACGCCTCCTCCGGGGAATCGAAATAATAATGCCGGTCCGAATAAGTTACCCACAGGCGCGCAGGCTGCAACATTCCGAACTTTATCTTTTTCTTGTAAAGCACCTCTTTCGTCCGATTAAACCCGGACCGCCGCTTAGCCACCTCCGCACTCCAATCCTGGTAGATCCGTACTACCCCATTCTCCCAATTGCTGCTCTTCACCTTCTTGGCCCAGCGCAGCACACACTCCCGATCACTGAACCGGTGGAACCTCACCAGCACCACACGCAGTGGTTCATTCTCCTTAGGCCTCCTGGCCAGTACTCTGTGTGCTCCCTCCAGCTCCAAGGGCAGATGGAAAGACCCGGCCCCCACTAGCAAGTTCAGCATCGTAGCCACGTAGGTCGTCAGGTCCGACCCCTCCAGCCCCTCTGCAGGGACCAAGATCCACAGATTGTTCCGCCTCATGCGGTGATCAAGCTCCTCGAAGCATTCCTGCCACTTCTTGTGGAGTGCCTCGTGTCCCTCCACCTTACTCACGAGGATCCCGGCCTCCTCCTCTCATTCAGTGACCTGCATCTGCCTCTCCTTGATGGCAGCACCCTGGGCCGTCTGAATCTCCGAGAGCCTTCTGTTCGTTTCCTGCAGAGAGCTCAGTACCTCAGCCTTGAAGTCTGCAAAACAGCGCAGGAGAGCAGCTTGTTGCTCCAGGGCCCACTGCTTCCACTCCTCTGGAGCTCCGCCGGCCGCCATCTTGGATTCCTTCCCCCGTTTTTTCTGGGGAGCTGTTGCCATTTTTTCCCCCTTTCCATTCCGAGTTTGAGTCATGGACTGCGTGGAAAGTCGATCAGCACACCTTCTCCCACTGGGAGACGTCGAAAAATTTCCGTTTTGGGCTCTAAAAAGAGCCGAAAAGACCGCTTAAAACGGGAGCTCCCAAATGTGCAGCTTCCTACGTCATCCCCACCACCGGAAGTCTAAGAGACTCTATCCTGAAGGTGTTTGGGAAGATGGTGGGGGAGGATGGATTGACGCCCCCTCCAGAGTTGGATTGAGCCCACCGATCACTCAGGCAGATGCCCATGCCATCAAACCACCACAGGCAATCATCGTGAGGTTTTATAGTTTTCAGGAGAAGGAACGAGTGCTGAGATGAGTGAAGGAGCATCGGGACTACAATTGGAAGGGCCATGTCATCAGGCACAATCAGGATGTGGGCGTGAGGCTGGCTAAAAAGTGGGCAGCGTTTAACAAGGCCAAGGCTGCATTTATACAAGAGTGCACAGCTCAGAGTGACTACTGATACAAAGGACTATTATTTCAATGCGGCGGCGGAGGCAGATGCCTTTGTTAAGAAGCATTTACTGAGAGGGGGGCAAGTTAATCATAATTTTCACGGTCTTTGTATGTTTGGGGAGGGCATATTGTTAGGATTTTGAACAAAGAACAAAGTACAATACAGCACAGGAACAAGCCCTTTGGCACTCAAAGCCTGTACCGGTCATACCAACCTTTGCCAAAACCCTCAGCACTTCCTTGTGCTGTATCCCTTTATACCCATCCTATCCATTTGTTTGTCAAGATGCCTTTTGAAAGCTGTTAATTTATCGGCTTCCACAACCTCCCCTAGCAACACGTTCCAGGCACTCACCTCTCTTTGTGTAAAAAATCCGCCTCGCACATCTCATCTAAACTTTGCCCTACGAATCTTAAACCTATGCCTCCTGGTGACTTCACCTTGGGAAAGAGTGCCTGCCTATCCACTCCATCCATGCCCCTCATAATCTTGTAGACTTCTATCAGGTCACCTCTCAACTCCCGTCTTTCTAATGAAAACAGTCCGAGTCTATTCAGCCCCTCCACATAGCGAACACCGTCCAGACCAGGTAACATCCTGGTAAACCTCCTCTATACCCTCTCCAAAGCCTCCATATCCTTCTGGTAGTGTGGCGACCAGTGCGCAATATTCCAAGTGCTGCCTTACCAAGGTTCCATACAAATGCAGCATGACTTGCCAGTTTTTGTACTTGTTGCCCCATCCAATGAAGACAAGAATTCCGTATGCTTTCTTGACTATCTTGTCCACTGGTGTTGCTACCTTCAAAGATCGGTGGACATGCACGCCCAGGTCTCTCTGACTTTCTATATCAATAAGAGTTTGGCCGTTTACAGTATATTTCCCCTCTTCTGTTAGACCTATCAAAATGCATTACCTCACATTTGTCCGGATTAAACTCCATTTGCCATTTCTCTGCCCAAGTCTCCTACCTATCTATGTCCTGCTATATTTTCTAACAATCCTCAACACTATCTGCCTCTCCACCAACCTTGGTGTCATGTGCGAACTTATTAATTAGACCAGCTACATTTTCCTCCAAATAATTTATGTACACTACAAACAACAGAGGCCCAAGCACAGATCCGGAGTCACAACCTTCCATTCAGAAAAAAACCCTTCTCCTGTTACCCTTTGCCTTCTGTGACCGAGCCAGTTCTGTATCCATCTTACCACCTCACCTCTGATCAAGTGTGACTTCACAAAGAACAACAAAGAAAAGTACAGCAAGGAACAGGCCCTTCGGCCCTCCAAGCCCGTGCCGACCATGCTGTCCGTCTAAACTAAAATCTTCTACACTTCCTGGGTCCATATCCCTCTATTCCCATCCTATTCATGTATTTGTCAAGATGCCCCTTAAATGTCACTATCATCCCTGCTTCCACCACCACCTCACCTTTTGTACCAATCTGCCATGAGGCACCGTGTCAAAGGATTTGCTGAAGTCCATGTCAACAACATCCACCGCCCGCCCGTCATCAATCATCTTTGTCACCTCCTCATAAACTCAATCAAGTTAGTGAGGTACAACCTCCCCTTCACAAAACCATGCTGTATATCGCTTATGGGTCCATTGGTTTCCAAATGGGTATAAATCCCGTCCCTGAGAATTCTCTCCCATAATTTACCTACTATCGACCGGAGGCTCATCGGCCTATAGTTTCCAGGATTATCCCTGCTATCTTTCTTAAACAGCAGTACCACATTAGCTATTCTCTAGTCCTCTGGGATCTCATCTACAGACAATGAGGATACAAAGATGTCAGTCAAGGCCCCAGCAATTTCCTCCCTTGCTTCCCTCAGTATTCCGGGGTCAACCAATCCGGCCCAGGAGACATATTGACCTTAATATCTTTTAAAAGACCCAATACCTCCTCCTTTTCGCTGTTAACATAATCTAGACTGTCCACACCCTACTCAAGAATCATCTTCCACAAAGTCCCTTTCTTTGGTGAACACTGATATAAAGTGCTCATTTAGTACTCGCCCATTTCTTCTGGTCCAATCCTTTCCTTGGCCACCCTTTTGCTTTTTACATATGAATGAAAAGCTTTGGGATTCACCTTAATCCTACTTGCCAAGGCATTTTTAGGACCTTTCCTAGCCCTCCTAATTTCTTGCTCAAGTACCTTCCTACTTTCTTTATATTCCTCAAGGGTGTCGACTGCCCCCACCCTTCTGGACCGAACAAAAGCCTCCTTTTTCTTTTTGACGAGGTTTCACAATATCCCTCGTTATCCAAGGACCCCTAAACTTCCCATACTTATCCTTCATTCTCTCAGGAACGTGATTTTCCTAAATCTTAATCAACTGTCGCTTGAAAGACTCCCACATGTCTGATGTTGATTTACTATCCAACAGGCGCACCCAATCCAAATTCTTCGATTCCTGTCTGATGTGATCGTAATTTGCCTTCCCCAGTTTAGCACCCTTAATGTGAGGGTTACCCCCCATCCCTGTCCAAAAGTACCCTAAAACGTACTGACTTGTGGTCACTACACCCAAAATATTGCCCTACTGAAACCTCAACCACCTGACCAGGCTCATTACCCAATACCAGGTCCAGTACTGCCCCTTCCTTAGTTGGATTATCTACATATTGCATCAAGCCTTCCTGGATACACCTCACAAACCCTGGACCATCCAAGCCCCTGGCACTAAGTGTGTCTGCTGATGTCTACAGAGTGTTCAGCTAATAAGTGGCAAGTAACATACACACCAAAGTACCAGACAATGATCATTACCCAGAAGAATCATGTTCACTCTATGTTCAAGACAAAAATTGATAAGTTTCTATGAATTGAAGATATCGAGGGATATGGGATTGTGTGGGAAAATGGTGCTGAAGTAGATAGGCCAAGGATTTGTGGGCAGCACGGTAGCATGGTGGTTAGCATAAATGCTTCACAGCTCCAGGGTCCCAGGTTCGGTTCCCGGCTGGGTCACTGTCTGTGCGGAGTCAGCACGTCCTCCCCGTGTGTGCGTGGGTTTCCTCCGGGTGCTCCGGTTTCTCCCACAGTCCAAAGATGTGCGGGTTACGTGGATTGGCCATGCTAAATTGCCCGCAGTGTCCTAAAAGTACGGTTAAGGGGGGGGTTGTTGCGTTACGGGTATAGGGTGGATACATGGGTTTGAGTAGGGTGATCATTGCTCGGCACAACATCGAGGGCCGAAGGGCCTGTTCTGTGCTGTACTGTTCTATGTTCTATGATCACGATTGACCAGAAATTCATACTAGAGCAACCACATAAATGCTACAGCTGCGATATGTCACAGGCTGTGCATTTGTGCATCTTTTAATTAAGCTCATATTCTGAACAGTGTCAAATTCCACATGTATTCTGATGATGTCCAGTTTATCTCACTTCTGCCTCTTTGGATCCATCCACTGTCTCACAAACTATCAAACTGGTTGTCCGACATCCAGTACTTAACAAGCAAATCAAAATGTTGAAAAATTCCCATCACAATCTGCGCAACTCGCCACTGACTCCATCCCTCTCCCTGTCAATTGTCTACGGCTGAATTGAAGTCCTCACAACCTTAGTATTATATTTGACCCATGATGAGGTTTCTACCACATATCCACCCCCTACTAAAACAACTATTTCGACCTCCGTACCACTGCCTGACACCATCCTCGTCTCAGCTTACGTGGTCCTCAAACCCTCATTTTGCCTGTCTCTAGACTTGACTATTACAGTGCACTTCGGCTGATCTCACTACTTCTACCTTCACAAACATAAGGTCATTTGAAAATCATCCCATTCACATCCCCCCCATCATTGCATGCCTACTGTCTACAACAACACTCCATTTGAAAATTGTCATAGTCCTTCATGACCTCAACCTTCTTTAATTGCTGTAACCTCTTGCACCCTTTCAGCCGCCTACTATCCCATAACCCCCAAGATCTTTGTGCTCCGCCAGTTCTGATCTCTTGAGCATTACTGATTTTAATCACCTCATCATTGGCAGCCATGCCTTCAGCTGCCGAAACACTAAGCTCTGGAATTCTCTCCTTAAACCTCGGTCTCTACTTCCTTTTTTCTCCTTTAAGGTGTTCTCGACAAGGGCCAGGGCAGACTCTATGGGCATAATGTCCTCCTTCTGCACTGTAGGGATTCTATGATTCTAAACACTCCTTAAAGCTTATCTTTGATCAAGGTTATTTGGCCTAATAGTTTATTTTGTAACTCAGTGTCAAGCTCTGTTTGATAACACTTGTAAAGTGTCTTGGACCATTTTAATAAACAAAAGCCAATATTTAAGCACAAGTTGTTGTCACTATTCTGTGACCAGCGGCTCACTTCCTGATTTCCTAAAACCTCACCGCCATAACGTTTAACACAGCACTATGATGGAATGTAATTACATACACCGCTGTTGTTCCTTCATCAGTAACTATTTAATCAAAATGTACTGAATTGTATAGAGCGCTGCACATTCATATTTCATGTCCAAGCACAGTGAAAATGCTGAACAGGTTCTAGAATTTATCTATGAAGCCACCGTGACCATTAAGGTTAGTGGCAAATGTTAATTGATAATAATAAAAACTTATATGTTCCATCAAAATTGCTCAAAATGCATTTTAAATGATCTTTACTCAGGCGTGTTGTTTAAGCCTTTTATTCAGTTGCGGAATAGATGTAGGAACGTTAACTATATTTAAAAATTTCTGCAATGATATAATCTAATCACGGTTTGCAAAATATTTTGAAAATTAAGGGAACCAATGGAAAAACAAAAAATAAAATCAGTTTTTGCATGCTGTGCATTGTGGGGATTAACTCCAATGTGACGAAGCTAGTGTGATTGAGTACATCAGTGATGGGCCACACTGGGTTCTCAATGCAGCCCATTTGTTGACCGTTGCCCACATGCAGGGTTACCACATTCCACATATTTCTATTCGTATAGTATTTTTTGCACCGGCATGACTGAAGTGATGCGCACGTAAAGCAAGAGCAAGCGAAGCGAGGTGTGCTGATTGCACACAGCATTGACTGAGAGCAGAGTACTCCCTCCGCTCAAGTGTAAATATTTCTTTTGATTTTGTCATTTGAAGTTGATGATAATACTATTAATACATAAATTAGGAACTTTCTACAACTCATTATGAAATATTCGGTGTTAAATGCATTTAATCTTATTAATGGGATCATGCAAGTTGGGCAAGAGGGTGAACTGTGACGAGGATGCAGGGATCCTACAGCATGATCTGGGCAGGTTGGACGAGTGGGCAAATCAGTGGCAGATGCAGTATAATTTGGATAAGTGTGAGGTTATTCACTTTGGAAGCAAAAACAGGAAGGCAAATTACTACCTGAATGGTTGTAAATTAGGAGAGGGAGTGTGCAGCGGGACCTGGGTGTCCTTGTGCACCAGTCGCTGAAGGTAAGCATGCAGGTGGAGCAGGCGGTAAAGAAGGCTAATGGTATGTTGGCCTTCATTGCGAGAGGTTGAGTGTACTGCAGCAGGGATGTGTTGCTGCAATTACACAGGGCCTTGGTGAGGCCACACCTGGAGTATTGTGTGCAGTTTTGGTCTCCTTTTCTGAAGAAAGTTGTTCTTGCTCTCGAGGGAGTGCAGTGAAGGTTTACCAGACTGATTCCAGAGATGGCGTAAGACTGTCATATGAGGAGAGATTGACTAAGTTAGGATTGTTCTCGCTGGAATTCAGAAGAATGAGGAGGGATCTCAGAGAGACTTATAAAATTCTAATAGGACTAGACAGGGTAGATGCAGGGAAGATGTTACCAATAATGGGCGTGTTCAGAACCACGGGTCACAGTCTAAACCATTTTGGGCAGGAGATGAGGAGGAGTCATTTCTTCACCCAAAGAGTGGTGAGCCTGTGGAATTCATTACCACAGGAAGTAGTTGATGCTAAAATATTGAATATATTCAAGAGGCGGCTAGATATAGCACTTGGGACGAATGGGATCAAAGGTTATGGGGAGAAAGCAGGATTAGGCTATTGAGTTGAATGATCAGCATGATTGTGATAAATGGCGGAGCAGGCTCAAAGGGCCAAAAGGCCTCCTCCTACCTTCTATGTATCTACGTGTCTATGTATGCACAGCCAACAAGTCGGATTTCACTGTTGCGGCCCACTGAGGTGAAGGAGAGCAATTCATGTGGTCTATTCACTAGCGTAGGTTGTCCATCACTGAAGTACATTGGTATATCCTTGACAAAAATGGTTACGTTACAAAAATCTAAAAAATGCAATTTTTTAAAATGCAGATTTGAACTTCATTTTTATTCCAAAATATTTAAATATTTAAATACTCTCCCTTTAATAATGTATTCCAACCCATAAAGTGAATAGTATGAAAGTTTTTTTTTTAAAGTATATTTATTGAAGTTCTATGTAATAACAATATAACAAACAATCAACCAACAAAGATGTAAGGGCACAAAGTCAAAAAGTTACAAATAAATAGTCAATAAAAAACACGAACTAAAACCCAAACATAACTAAACCCCTCAATAGCCGACGGTATCTTGATCCTCAAAAAAGGAAATGAAAGGATCCCAACTAAGGTAGAGCTTATCCACCATTCCCGGCTGGGTCACTGTCTGTGCGGAGTCTGCACGTCCTCCCCGTGTGTGCGTGGGTTTCCTCCGGGTGCTCCGGTTTCCTCCCACAGTCCAAAGATGTGCAGATTAGGTGGATTGGCCATGCTAAATTGCCCGTAGTGTCCTAAAAGTAAGGTTAAGGGGTGGGGGGTTGTTGGGTTACGGGTATAGGGTGGATACGTGGGTTTGAGTAGGGTGATCATGGCTCGGCACAACATCGAGGGCCGAAGGGCCTGTTCTGTGCTGTATTGTTCTATGTTCTATGTTCTAACCCTCTGATTGTATAGTTAATTTTTTCTAAGCGGAGGGAAGTCATTAAATCGCCCAGCCAGGCAGAGGCACTGGGCGTGGTCGGACACCTCCAGCTAAACAATATTCACCTCCACGCGGACAGCACAATGGCGCAGTGGTTAACACGGCTGCCTCACGGTGCTGAGGACCGAGGTTGATTTCCTGGCCCCAGGTCACTGCCCATGCAGAATTTGCAATTCTCTGTGTCTGCGTGGGTCTCATCCCGACAACCCAAAAAGATGTGCAGGGTAGGTGAACTGGCCATGCTAAATTGCTCCTTAATTGAAAGAATTGGGTCCTCTAAATTATTATTTTTTAAACTCACCTCCAGGCTATCAGTGAGGCAAAGGTGACAACATCCGCCTCTATCCCAGAGTGGAATGCCGGTGAATCTGACTCCCCAAATATGGCTATCAATGGACATAGCTCAAAACCACTCGAAAAATCTACGATATAGTGTTGAAAAAGGAAATCCAGAAGCTTGCAAGTTTGGAGCAGGACCAAAACATGCGTGTGTGGCTAGCTGGGGGAAGCGAACAGCGATCATACTTGTCCTCCACGTTTGGTAAAAATCCACTCATCCTTGCCTTGGTTGTGTGTCATGTGCAACACTTTGAACTGAATTAAACTCAACCGGTCACAAGAGGACATGGAGTTGACCCTGTAGAGGGCTTTCTTCCAAGCCTCAGCAGTAAGAGCAGGACCCAGCTCCCTCGCCCATCTCCCCCTCACCCCATCTAATGGAGAGGGATCAGACGAGAGAATATTAGCCATACAGATCTGAGATAGACCCCTCGCCACATTGAGCCAAGGATCAACCCTTTTTCAGCAATTAGGAGGGAGGAGCCAAAGGAAATCAAGCAGTCATTGCCCCTAACAGCCACCCAAAGTCGAGCTGGGTAGACCATTCCAAATCTGTCTCCACCTCTATACTCCATTTTTGAAGGCAGATCTTCATTTTGCCAGGTCTGTAACAGATCTTGGTACAGCCTGATGGAGTGGCCATCCCATTTGATATCTCTATGCTCTCTACTCCAGTGAAGGACATGTTCCTTTTCCTGGAAATTATGAAATCGTAGGATAACCGCACTACTGTCAAACTTCGACAGTGTTCCTTTCGTTCGCTCGCCAAAATGCTAACGGGATGTTTGGCCGTTAGTGGAGTGGTCAGAAAAGGAAACGGAGAACCTAACCCCGTCAACTTGCTCCCAGAAGAAACCTGCGAGGTTTCTGAATCTGTCAACAGATTTCGGCCTGAATCCTTCTTAAGTTTTGTCTCTGCTGGGCATCTCAATAAGGTAGAAACTCTATTGCACTAAATTATGAAGTTTTTGACATGTAAACAGTTTGTGGCGCGGGAAAAGCAGGAGTCACCTCATGCGCTTCCTCCCCTTGTATTGCACCACCTGAAGTCAACAGAATGAAAGTTAAAAAACATAGCTACAACACAAACTTGGGTAGAAAGGTGGTATTTCACATCATCATAGAGCCAATGTGCGCCAGTCACCCCTGATTACACTTAGCTTGCTCTACAAACAGCTCAATATCATAAGCATTATAGTTGCACAGAAATATAAGCAGTCAGGATAGATGAGCAAGATTTCTAGATGAAGTATGGAAATTGTGCATTAGAAGTGGCTAAGTGGTAGCACCCTCATTATTGAGTCAGAAGGGTGTGGATTCAAGTCCCACTGCAGACACTTGGGCAAAAACAATGAAACTGACACTGCACCGAAGTACAGCAGGACTGTGGCACTATCAGAGGCACTGTCTTTCAGATGGGATGTTAAACAGAGGCCACGCCCACTTCCAAAACATTATTTAAAAGAGAGTGTTTTCTCTAGTGTCTGAGCCAATATCTATCCCTCAATCAGCATCACAAGAACAGGTAATTTGTTCTTTATCAAAGTGCTGTTTGTGGTCCCTACTGTTTGCACACTGGCTGCCATCTTTCCTACATTACAACTATGACTACATTTCAAAAGTACTCAATGATTCTACAGTACTTTGGGACATTGCTTTTCATGAAATGTGCCAAATAAATGCATACCTTTCTTTATTAAAGATCACTTTCAGAATTAATTAATATAAATCTGGATCAAAAATTGCAAATTTATTCAGAAAAGAATGGGTTATGCAGTATCCAATGTAGCTTAACAGTCATAAAAAGCAAGCAAGGTGTATTGCAACTGAAGGCAGCGTATTTAGAGCCGAATTTACAAAGCACATAATGTAAATTAATATTATTTCAACAATTATACTGCAAGATCCACAAAATGGAATCCTTAATGAATTTGGACCAGAATTGACACCCATTGCACAAATCATGTTATGGTGGTCAGCATAATTATAAAACTACAAGTTTGAGTATAGGTGCACTGTTGAGTACAGGTGGAAAAACTAAGAATTTTCTTTGAAGATAAAATGAAGATTAAATTAAGCAAAAATGTATTGCGTTCAATTAACATTTGAATTGACTCTTAGTTACTTCCTACTAATCAACTATTAATTAAAATGCATAGTTAGCCAAGGGTCTTAAGATGTTAGTTTTGCTTGAGCTGGCTTTGTCTGAAGCAGTAGCTATTGTTCACCAACCATCCAAATGACAAACAAGTCTGGCAGGTGTTTAGCTGAGCTATACTTCTGCATCATTTAACAATTTTATGATGTGGCATCACCACGATTTGCACTCTGCAAAAATCATATTTTTCAATTGTGTCCAATATTTTTAAATTGGGTTGCACCACAAATTAAAAGTAAAGCAGCCTCTGCCTCATTTCAAAATAAATAGGCAATCAATATGATTATCATCACAGCACATTCTACAATTATAAGAACTGACATAAAATACCATTCTTAAAACAACTTTTAAAATGCGTCAATCTATCAATCATGCTGTATGAAGATAGATCTTTGGCAATAAAAACAAAGTAGTTGAATTCTAAAATTTCAAGATGACATTTTACTGCCAATAAACATTTCAATGTTTCCAACTGCCATTAAAACATACTGATACAGTATGTATATTTGGATCTTTTTGACACCTATATGAACATAGACATACTACTGAAGTTTCTGCAATATAAATAAACTCAGCAACAAAGTTCAGCCTGGAGTGTCTTTTGAGAACACAGACCAAATCAAGAAAGCCCACTTGGCATATTTTGAAAGGTTGTTTTTAATCCATACACAATGAATTTATCAGCTGTTAGGTAACAGGAATTCAATGCTTAGTATCTATAATGTTAACCGTTTGAAGAAAACGGCTTAAATTTTCAGCAATCCTTCTCTATTTGGAAAAAAAAATTTGTGAAAGGAGTTTGGGCGGCATGGTAGCACAGTGGTTATCACTGTTGCTTCACAGCGCCAGGGTCCCAGGTTCGATTCCCGGCTTGGGTGACTGTCGGTGCGGAGTCTGCACACACTCTGTGTCTGTTTGGGGTTCCTCCGGGTGCTCCAGTTTCCTCCCACAGGTCCTGAAAGATGTGCTTGTGAGGTGAATTGGACATTCTTAATTCTTCCTCTGTGTACCCGAACAGGCGCCGTAGTGTGGCGACTGGGGAATTTTCACAGTAAATTCATTGCAGTGTTAATGTAAGCCTACTTGTGACACTAATAAAGATGATTATTACTATTTTATACAGGAATTATACTTGGGATACTAACAGTACAGGTTATTGACATACACTTACTCAATTGTTTTTTGGAACAAATTTGGGAATTACATGGGGGGGGGGGGGGGGGGGCAGCGTGAATCCCGTCCCCGCCAGCTGCCGAATTCTCCGGCGCCGGAGATTTGGCGGGAGCGGGAATCGCGCTGCGCCAGTCGGCGGCCACTCACAGCGGCCCCCCGGTGATTCTCCAGCCCGCGATGGGCCAAAGTGCTGCCCGTTCTATGCAAGTCCCGTCAGCATAGGTCCCTTACCGGCGGGACATGGCAGCGCAGGCAGGCTCCGGGGTCCTGGGGGGGGGGGGGGCCGGCGATCTACGGGCGGGCCTGTGCTGTGGGGGAACTCTATTCCTCCGCGATGGCCGGCGCGAAGGTGACCCCCCCCCCACCTTGCACAGGGGTGACGTCTGCAGCCGCTGATGCTCCCACGCCGGCCGGAGTCCCTTCGGCCTCGGCTGGCGCAGCGCCAAAGGCCTTCCACGCCGGCCGGCAGGGCGCAAACCACTCAGGCGCCAGCCTAGCCCCTGAAGGTGCAGGGGATTCCGCACCTTTGGGGCAGCCCGATGCAGGAGTGGTTCCCGCCACTCCACTGCGCCATTTCTGCCCACTCCGCCGATTCCCGGAGAATCCCGCCCATTATTTGCCCTTGGGCTCTTGGCAACATGAAGTGGCAATTAAATCTATTAACTGGTTACAAGTCTTCCACTGAACTGTGTTTCATGTACAGTTTTAGCTTTGAGCTCAGTGATGCTGTTATCTGCTGAAAACAATGCAGCACAGTGGTTAGCACTGCTGCCTCACAGCATCAGGGACCTAGGTTCAATTCCAGTCTTGGTGACTGTGTGGATTATGCACTTTCCCAGTGTCTGCGTGGATTTCATCCAGGTGCTCTAGTTTCCTCCCCCAGTCCAAAGAAGCTCAGGTTAGGTGGGGTTACGGCGACCGGGCAGGGGTGTGGGCCTAGGTAGGGTGCTCTTTCAGAGTCGGTGCAGACTCAATGGGCCAAACAGCCTCCTTCTGCACTGTCGGAATTCTATGTTCAACACACTTTGCATCTCATGTTCGCAAAATGCTAAACTTCTCACAAATTCAGAAAAATATACTTTTTTAAAAAAAGTTACGATTCCATAAATGTAAACAAACAAGGAGCATTCCATTTTGAATTTCTGCACAGTTTAAAAAGTAAGGTTAAAAAAGGTACAATAAAAAAAATCCTATTATATATATAGATTAAAAGATAAGTCACTACATTGCAAGATAGCAACAGACTGAGATCTAGAGAGGCATCAAACCACAAAGTGTTTGCAGTGTGCCATGGTTATCCAAACCTCGAGATGCACCTAACTTATAACACACTCCTGCCTGTGCAAGTTAACCCACACAAAAAGAAACAAATTAACCTCATGACATGGTCTTGTTTGCTTGATACTTCTTTTTTGAAGGTGACAGATCTCAGCAATGAATAAATAGCAGGCTCCTGCAATCACATCAGCTGCTTTTGATAGCGATATTATACCAAGATTTGAATAGCAATATCATAGAATCATAGAACATTACCGCACAAGAACAGAAAAATTAAGTCTATGCTGCCATTTTTCTCCATGAACCCCCGGTCCAATTCTGTTTTTCTGCTTCTTCCAATTACCTTTAAATATCCCTCCTTTTCAAATAAGCAATGTCCTTTGAAAATAATTTTTGGACACTACTTAAACATCCATAGTAGCCTAACTACCATTCATAAAACAGAAATAATTTCTAACTTCATTCTTTTTGCAATTATCTTCACTTTGTGCCTGCTTGCAAGATCCTGCACGTCCATGCAAATAATGGCATAACATACCCCTTCTTAATCCTGAAGGTATTTGTCACATCATCCTTTACCCTTCTGAGCTCTACAAATTATATTTTGATTTCCAGGAAATTGACTCAAAACAAGATACCATCTTTCTACAACAATCTCAACCCCTTTATTGAAATGTATAGTCTTTAGTCCTTTATCCCTCGCTCACCTTACCTCCAGCAACCAACCGCCAACCTTCTACACTTGAAATCAACATAATCTAGTTTCTCTCCTAACTCTGTTCATGTCAGTTTCAAGTTTATCCTGTGCGTGAAATCTACCAGTTACTCTTGAATCATTCTCACTCAAAGGCTATCACCTAACGTTCTGGCTGGATCACATTATTAATGATTCCCTCTCCGCGTGTAATGTGCCACCTCACTTTCAAAACAGCCACCATCGCAAGTCTCAAAAAAATGACACACTTGGCTCCTCTATCCTTGCAAACTACCACCCCGTCGCCAACCTTTCTTTACTCTCCACAGTATTGAACAAATTGTCTATTCGCCAACCCATGCTCACAATTCGACTCATTTGGATCTCTTCAATCTGGTTTTCATCCCTGCTACAGCAGTGAAATAGCCTTAGTCAAAATCACAAATATAGCCTCATCCTTCTCAACCTCTCTGACACCCTTCACATAGTTGATGACATTATCCTCCTCCAATGCCTCTCTCCTCTGTTGTCCACCTGAATGAGATTGCTGTCGTCTGGATCCACTTAGACCCATTGTTGTAGCCAGCAAAAACCCTACAATTACATCTCTTCACACATACTCCATTAGTTCTTGAGCCCACCAATATCAATTGAGTAGCATGCAATTCAGTACGAGGAAGAAACCAAACGTATTACTTCAGATTGCACATGTATGCTGACAATACTCATCTTGACCTCACCATCATTCTCTCAATTCCTTCACTACCTCAAGTAAGAATGCTCGTCTAACACCCAGTCTTGAATGATTGGCATTTTAGACTACAAGCCCATAAGATGTAGGAGCAGAATCTTGCTCCTATATCTGATGGACTTAAGTAGGCTATTTGGCCCATCGAGTCTGCTCTGCTATTCAATGAAATCATGACTGATCTGATATAATAATCCTCAACTCCACTTTCCCGCTTTATCCACATAAGCCTTGATTCTCTTACTGATTAAAAAACTGATATCTCAGTCTTGATCATATTTAACGATCCAGTTTCTCCAATTAAACAGTGGGCATATGAAAGCTATTGTTCTCGATCCTGGTCAAGTACTCAATTCCTCAACACAGATTCTATTCTCGTTCCTAGCCACCATCTCAAACTGAAGCAAGGCTTGGCAACCAACGCCAATGAGTGGTTGTGGAGGGTTGTTTTTCAAACTGGAGGCCTGTGATCAGCGGTGTGCCTCAGGGATCAGTGCTGGGTCCACTGTTATTTGTTATACGTATTAATGATTTGGATGAGAATCGAGGAGGCATGGTTAGTAAGTTTGCAGATGACACCAAGATTGGTGGATAGTGAAGAAGGTTAGACAAGATTTCAACAGGATCTTGACCAATTGGGCCAGTGGGCGGATGAATGGCAATTGGAGTTTAATTTGGATGAATGTGAGGTGGTGCATTTTGGTAGATCAAATCATGGCAGGACCTACTCAGTTAATGGTAGGGGAGTTGGGGAGAGTTACAGAACCAAGAAATCTAGGGGTACAGGTTCATAGCTCCTTAAAGATGGAGTTGCAGGTGGTGAAGAAGGCATTCAGCATGCTAAGTTTTATTGGCCAGAATATTGAATACAGGAGTTGGGGCGTCTTGTTGAAGTTGTACAAGATATTGATTAGACCACACATTGAATATTGTGTTCAGTTCTGGTCACCGTATTATAGGAAGGATATTGTTAAACTAAAAAGAGGCAGAAGAGATTTAGGAGGATGCTATATAGAGGTCTATAAAATAATGAGGGGCATAGATATGGTAGATAGTCAACATCTTTTCCCAATGATATAGGAGTCTAGAACTCGAGGGCATAGGTTTAAGGTGAGAGGGGAGAGATACAAAAAGATCAGAGGGGAAATATTTTCACACAGAGGGTGGTGAGCATCTGGAACGAGCTGCCAGAGGTCGTGGTAGAGGCGGGTACAATTATTTCCTTTACAAAAGTTAGAGTTACATGGGAAGGGTGGGTATAGAGGGATATGGACCAAATGGGAGCAAGTGGGACAAGCTTAGTGATAATAACTGGGCGGCATGGACAAGCTGGGCCGAAGGGCCTGTTTCCATGCTGTAAACATCTATAACTCTATTCTGTAAGCTCAACATCCTGTTTGATACCAAGACAAGTTTAAAACCATGCACACCCCAAAAACTATGTAAAGCATATTGGCTTATGGTCGAGCAATGCCACGATTTTAAAATCATCATTGGGGGATAAATTTGGCAGCCCATGTTCTTCCCCATCCCCCACCACACCAAAAACCAGCAAGAGGGGAGGCGGTGACATAGTGGTATTGTCACTGGACCAGTAATCCAGAAACCCAGGATAATGATCTGGGGACCCGGGTTCAAATCACAGCACGGCGGGTGATGGAATTTAAACTCAATAAAATATCCAGAATTAAAAGTCTAATGATGACCATGAAACCATTGTTGATTGTCGTTCAAAACCCATCTGGTTCACTAATATCTTTTCGGGAAGAAAATCTGCCATCCTTACCTGGTCTGGCCTACATGTGACTCCAGACCCACAGCAATGTTGTTGACTCTTAAATGCCCTCTGAAATGGCCGAGCAAGCCATTGAGTTGAATTCAACCACTTCGAAAACACAAAAAAAGGAATGAAACTGGACGGACCACCCAGCATCGAACCAGGCACCAGAAATTGAAACAGCAAACCCAGTCCTGCCAACCCTGCAAAGTTCTCCTTACTAACATCTGGGGGCTTGTGCCAAAGTTGGGAGAGCTGTCTCACAGATTAGTTAAGCAACAGCCTGACATAGTAATACTCACAGAATCATATCTTACAATGTGATTGAACAACAATATCTTACCATTCGCCGGCAGGCAGACCCGCAGAGGTGGCAGCACAGTGGTATACAGTCAGGAGGGAGTTCCCCTGGGAGTCCTCAACATCGACTCTGGACCACATGAAGTTTCAGTGCTTCAGGTTAAACACGGGCAAGGAAACCTCCTGCTAATTACCATGTACCGGCCACCATCAGCTGATGAATCAGTACTCCTCCATGTTGAGCACCACTTGGAGGAAGCACCGAGGATGCCAAGGGCGCAGAATATGCTTTGGGTGGTTAATCACCGAGAGTGCCTCGGTAGTACCACCACAGACCGAGCTGGTCAGGTCCTAAAGGACATAGCTGCTAGACTGGGGCTGCAGCAGGTGGTGAGGAAACCAAGAGGGAAAAACATACTTGACCTCATCCCTCATCAATCCGCCTGCTGCAGATGCATCTGTCCATGACAACATTCGTAGAAGTGACCAATGCACAGTCCTTGTGGAGACAAAGTCCGGTCTTCACATTGAGGATACTCTCCATCGTCTTGTGTGCTAAATGGGAGAGACTTTGAACAGATCTCGCAACTCAAGACGGGCATCCATGAGGTGCTGTGGCCATCAGCAGCAGCAGAATTGTATTCAACCACAATCTACAATGTTATGGCCCGACATATCCCCCACTCTACCATTACCACCAAGTCAGGGATCAACCCTAGTTCAATGAAGAGTGCAGGAGAGCATGCCAGGAGCAACATCAGGCATACCGAAAAAAAGAGGTGTCAACTTGGTGAAGCTACAATACATGACTACTTGTGTTCCAAACAGCATAAGCAGCAAGTAATAGTCAGAGCTAAGCAATTGCACAACAAATGCAGTAGATCCAAGCACTGTAGTCCTGCCACATCCAGCCGTGAATGGTGGTGGACAATTAAAAACTCACTGATAGAGACGGCTCCACAAATATCCCCAACCTCAATGATGGAGGAGCCGAGCACATATATGCAAAAGACCAGGCTGAGGCATTCGCAACAATCTTCATCCAGAAGTGCCGAGAGGATGATCCATCGCGCTCTCCTCCGGAGGTCACCAGCCAGTATCACAGATGATGGTCTTCAGCCAATATGATTCACTCCACGTGATATCAAGAAACGGCTGAAGGCACTCGATACTGCAAAGACGATGGGCCCTGACAATATCCAGGCAATAATACTGAAACTTGCATTCCAGAACTGGCTGCCCCCCTAGGCAAGCTGTTCCAGTACAGCTACAACACTGGCATCTAACTGGCAATGTGGAAAAGTGCCCAGGTGTGTCCTGTACACAAGAAACAGGACAAATCCAACCCAGCCAATTACCGCCTTGAGTCTACTTTCCATCATTAGCAGAGTGATGGAAGGAGTCATCAACAGTGCTATCAAGCGGCACTTACTCAGCAATAACCTGCTCAGAGACGCTCAGTCTGGGTTCCGCCAGAGTCACTCAGCTCCTGACCTCACTACAGCCTTTGTTCAAACATGGATGAAGAGTTGAATGCCAGAGGTGAGGTGAGAGTGACTGCCCTTGACATCAAGGCCAGCATTTGACCGAGTATGGCACCAAGGAGCCCTAGCTAAAATGGAGTCAATGAGAATCAGAGGGAAAACTCTCCATTGGTTGGAGTCATACCTGGCACAAAGGGAGATGTTTGTGGTGTTTGGAGGTCAATTATCTCAGCTCCAGGACATCACTGCAGGTGTTGTTCAGGGTACTATTCAAGGCCCAACCATCTTCAGTTGCTTCCATCATAAGATCAGAAGTAGGGATGTTTGCAGGTGACTGCACAATGTTCCGCACCATTCCTTAAATAATGAAGCAGTCTATGTCCAAATGCAGCAAGACCTGGACAATATCCAGGCTTCGGCTGACAAGTGGCAAGTTACAGTCGCGCTACACAAGTGCCAGGCAATGACCATCTCCTACAAGAGAGGATTTAACCACCGTCCCTTGACATTCAACGGCATTACCATGGCGGAATCCCCCATAATCAACATCCTGGAGGTTACCATTGAACAGAAAATGAACTGGACCAGCCATATTAATACTGTGGTTACCGGGGTAGGTCAAAGGCTAGGAATCCTACGATGAATAACTTATCTCAGGGCAGCACGGTGGCGCGGGGGGTTAGCCCTGCTGCCTCACAGCGCCGAAGTCCCAGGTTCGATCCCGGCTCTGGGTCACTTTCCCTGTGGAGTTTGCGCATTCTCCCAGTGTCTGCGTGGGTTTCGCCCCCACAACCCAAAGATGTGCAGGCTAGGTGGATTGGTCATGCTAGATTGCCCCTTAATTGCAAACAACAAATTGGGTACTCTAAATTTATTTAAGAAAAACAAATAACTCACCTCCTGAGCCCCAAAGCCTGTCTGCCATCTACAAGGCACAAGTCAGGAGTGTAATGAAACACTCTCCACTTGCCTGGATGAGTGCAGCTCCAACAACATTCAAGAAGCTCGACATCATCTAGGTCAAAGCAGCCTGCTTGATTCCTCCCCCTTCCTCAAACATTCAAACCCTCCTCCACCGACAAACAGTGGCAGCCATATGTACCGCCTACAAGATGTACTGCAGTAACTCACCAAGGTTCCTTAGACAGCACCTTCCAAAGCCACAACCACTACCATCTAGAAGGACAAGAGCAGCAGGTACCCGGGAACCTCACCACCTGGAGGCTCCCCTCCAAGTCACCCACCACCATGACTTGGAAATAAATTGCCGTTGCTTCACTGTTGCTGGGGCAAAATCTTGGAACTCCCTCCCTAACAGCATTAGTGTGTGCACCTGCACCTCAAGGACTGCAGCGGTTGAAGAAGGCAACTCATCACCACCTTCTGAAGGGCAACAAATGCTGGCCTAACCAGTGATGTCCACATCCCGTAAATGGTTTTAAAAACAGAATCTGAAGGTTTCTATTATAGCACAAGTAGAAGCATCCCAGTGTCTGGGTGCTACAACAGAAGCTCAAAACTTCTGACATACAAACCCAGCTTGTTATCATGCAGCTAAGACTGCTCCCATCATGACTGTGGATACCAGTATTCAAAAGGGCTTGATGCAGGGTGTCATAGCAGTTCCGCAATGTCTTACCCAATTCTCCAGATTACCAGTATGCTGAAGTATCACCTCAGGAAAGGGACAAAGACTTTGTGGAGCACAAACCTGCTGCCCTCTCTCAGAATGAGGCTGCCCTCACCTGAGGAAGGAGCAGTGCTCCGAAAGCTCGTGTTTGAAACAAACCTGTTGGACTTTAACCTGGTGTTGTAAGACTTCTTACTGTGCTCTCTCAGAATGACAGCAATCGTCATCCCACCACTGCTACGCCAACAGTGATCTTGCATGTTAGACTGCGCAGCACTCTGACTCCTAGGCTCAGGGAAGCTGGGGGCCATCCAAAGGTCAATTGCAGTCCCCTTCTTGGAAAATCATTGGCCTTCACCACTATGCTGCCGCCATTTGGGCAGCATAGTGGTGAAATGGTTAGCACTGTTGCTTCACAGCTCCAGGGTCCCAGGTTCAATTCCTGACTTGAGTCACTGTCTGTGCGGAGGCTGCATGTTCTCCCAGTGGCTGCATGGGTTTCCCCTGTTAGGTGGTTTGGCCATGATAAATTGGCCTTACGTATCCAAAAAAGATTAGGTGGGGTTACTGGGTTATGGGGATAGGGTGGAGGTGTGGGCTTAAGTAGGGTGTTCTTTCCAAGGGCCGGTGCAAACTCGATGGGCCCAATGCCCTCCTTCTGCACTGTAAATTCGATGATTCTATGTTTCTACAACACAACATAGGAGCATTAGCACATGGAAATTCACACAGAATGCACAAGGGTGATCAAAATGAGATGATTCAATTTATATCTGGTTTGGAATTCTTACCTGGCTGGCATTTATTTCGCCATTTTGGCAAAGTGGACATTGTGATGATGAGGTGTGGGACTGTTGATGATTGCAGAACTGGGGTTGCATTTACTGGTGTCATCGCCAGCTTCTCCAGAAAGAAGTGCATTGTTACTTTTTACCTTCCTCCTACTCCTCGTCATATAGGTCAGGCATTTTCAAAGTAAGGGTCAGTCGCAGGAATTCACGCGCAGCAGCCAGTTTTTAACAATGCCTCCTGCGGGCAGCTTTAAAAATGACGGCCGCGACCAGCTAAAAAATGTGGGCGTGCTGCACACGCGTGCCCGCTCATCAGTGCACATGCGCGGAGCCCAGCGAGAATCACCGCCTCCTCCTGACGTCAGCCCGCTGACCCGAAAGATTTTTTTAAAAATTCAATGCAATCTTCCTGCCTGAAGCATGGCAGAGAGCAGGTTGCGTGCCCCGAATGCCGATGCCACAGGCTTTGGCACGATTGAGAATCCTCCATTTTGTCAGCAGCAAACAAGTAAATGAGGACCAAGCAGGCTCTCCTCTCGCATTAAAGGTAAGAGAAAGTAATGGGTCACGAATGTCAGCCGGCATGGGTCGCAAAGTTCGGCCGGCGTGGGTAGCGAAGGTCGGCCAGCGTGGGTCCCAAAGGTTGGCCGGCTGGTAAAAATGGGTCCCCAGAAAACAAATTTGAAAAACACGGATGTAGTTTGTAACAGGGCCTTTCAAAAGCCCCCCCCCACCCCTCACAAAATTTAATTTATATGGTGCTAATAGTATATTAAAACCTCCCAAGGCTCTTCACAGGAGCATTTTCAAACAACATTTTACACTGACGCAAGTAAGGAGAGATTAGGACTAAATATTTAATCCAAAGAGGGATGTTCTAAGGAGAATCTTAAACGAGTAAAGAGAAGCTGACAAGTTTAGAACTTAGATTCCACCAATGGTAAAGCAATTAAAATCAGGGATGCACAAAAGGCCATCTCTCACCTAACGAAGGAGCTGTGATCCGAAAGCTAGTGATTCGAAACAAACCTGTCGGACTTTAACCTGGTGTTGTAAAACTTCTTACTGTGCCCACCCCAGTCCAACGCAGGGACGTCAAAATCAGAATTAGATGAGTGCAGAAACATTGCAGGGTTTATTAGGTTAAAGGCACTATATAAATACAAGTTATTATTGTTGGGCTCAATGTCGAATTTCTAATCCTCTAGTTATGTTCCTTTGATTATTTAGGATGGTATACGTTAGCTGTGCCATATAATTGCAAGTTGGTGTCATACTTCTGCATTTAGAACATAGAACATAGAACATAGAACAGTACAGCACAGAACAGGCCCTTCGGCCCTCAATGTTGTGCCGAGCCATGATCACCCCATTTAAACCCACGTAACCCACATACCCGTAACCCAACAATCCCCCCATTAACCTTACACTACGGGCAATTTAGCATGGCCAATCCACCTAACCCGCACATCTTTGGACTGTGGGAGGAAACCGGAGCACCCGGAGGAAACCCACGCACACACGGGGAGGACGTGCAGACTCCACACAGACAGTGACCCAGCCGGGAATCGAACCTGGGACCCTGGAGCTGTGAAGCATTGATGCTAACCACCATGCTACCGTGAGGCCATCAGCAGCCAAGCAGCAATTTATTTGCGAACCTTCAATAATCTACCATCGAGACACTATTCCTAGGCCCGATCTTCTGCACTTCATTCATCATTCTATTTTATCATCCAGTTGTCCAATTTACAAGTAACCTTTCACCAAGGTGAAGAACCTCTGGATTCCAAATCTACATTTCCTACACCCCACTCACTTAGGAGCCTTGGTGCAGCCTGCAAAGAGCCACAGCTAAGGGAACCGAAATTGTGTCCAAGAACACTGCAGAACGTTAGTCTGATAGCACAGTTCAACAGCAAAGACCACTGATAATTTTCCTATTACTTAACTACCCAGGATTACCTTACACAGCAGAATTTGCATATTATCCAAAACTGAGCACAAAGAACTCAAGGTATCAAGTGATAGCTTTATCCTTGCAGATATATTGATGAGACTAAATGGTTGGTCAACCATCAACAATGCTGTGGAGTACCACAAATTTCCTGTTTGAAGTCTCCCTTCCTACACTTTCACTCCTCAAAACATAACTCTTTGACTAAGCTTTCAGTCACCTGTCCCAGGGTGTCCTCATGTGACTCAATGCCAGATTCTTTTTGATAATACTCTTGAAGTGTGGTAGAGCATTTACTTCATTCAAGGTGCTATATAAAGGCAAACACTTGTTTTTGTTGTTACATGGTTTAGTACCAAACTGTGCATGGCAATCACCACCCCCCACCACTCCCGAGTTCAAAGATTATTATAACACCCAGGAACAAAATTATGCTTTGATATAGATCCTCCACCTCCCCTACCCCACCACTGCCCATCTCCCCATAATATCCTGATATGCACTTGACATTCACGATAGACACTTTATAGTATCTTGTGAAAATAGTCAGATCCGCAAGATATTGCAGGGGTTCAATGCATTTGGAGAATACATCAATGAATGATCTTCAAGGTGGCTTTAAACTAATCCATTAACCACGCAGTTCTACTCAGAATAAAAAAATCATCCACATTATCAAAGCACATATATCTCTGCATCAAACCATACACTAACAAATGCTTAAAATGCCTGCATTTATTATTTCGTTTTTATAAATTTAGAGTGCCCAATTCTTTTTTTGTTCCAATTAAGGAGCAATTTATTGTGGCCAATCCACCTATCCTGCGCATCTTTGGATTGTGGGGGTAAAACGCATGCAGATATGGAGAGCATGAGCAAACTCCACACGTGCCTACATTTATTATGAAGTGAAGTTACAATAGATTTGTGATTGAATCTTCATTGATGAACAAACTGTTCTTACATAAGCACATTTCAATTTACTATATTTATATAGTGGATCTCAGAAGAGTCTCAAACAGATTCAAAGTTGGGCTAGGCATGTTAGCGGGCACGACATGATAATGTTGATTGCCCCATACTCAGGTCAAGTTGAGGTAGGAAGCATGCAAACTTGCTGCTGTCTGTTTATTTTAATAATTGTGATGTTGCAGCCCAGCGTAAACATGCTGATGTGCAACTGTAACTCAGTAAAAGCATTCAGGGGTGTATATTGCTTGCATGATGTACTATTAGCCTGCACTTCTCAAAGTAACCCGCTCTCGCAACAGCAGGTTGCATCCATGCTACAGAAGGTGCTGGAATCTATAACTGTTAGAAAGTTTTTGAGGGAAGGGAGGAGACTGCCAAACGAAGCAGTAAGTCAGAGAGAAGGCTTCAGAGTTCTCTGATGTGGTGTGGGACATCTTAGTGCAGAGGATTAAGGAGGAGGGAGGTGATGTTTCCATAAGAGGCCAGGAGGCCCTCAAGTCATAACAACCTTTGCCTCATATCCCTCAATAACGTTTGTTGACAAAAATCTAACAGTCTCAACTTTAAAATTACAATGGTAGTCTTCATCTCATAAGTTTTAAAATTAATTGATCAAGCATCAATTTGATTTTGAAGAAGGGAATTCTAAAGCTGTACCTCACTTCACATGGAAATGTTTTCTAATTTCACTTCTGAAGAGTCTGACTCTAATTTTCAGACTTTTCAAAAATTCGTTAATGGGATGTCGCTGGCTGGACCAGCAATGTTTGCCAAGCCTGAGGGCAGCACGGTGGTGCAGTGGTTAGCTCTGCTGCCTCACGCCGCCGAGGTCCCAGTTTCGAACCCGGCTCTGGGTCACTGTTCATGTGAAGTTTGCACATTCTCCTCATGTTTGCGTGGGTTTCCCCCCACAACCCAAAGATATGCAGGGTAGGTGGATTGGAAATGCTAAATTGCCCCATAATTGGAAACAATTAATTGGGTACTCTAAATTTATAATTAAAAAAATTATTGCCCAGGCTTAAATGCCTTGAACTGAGAGGGAACTTAACGGTCAACCACACTGCTGTGGATCTGGAGTCAGATGTGTTACATTCTGTGCTTGGCCTGTAGGAATCATGAACATCTAGTTCTTGATTAGTTAAATGTTTATTCTTAAATAAATGCATGGGTTAGATATCTATGAGAAGTATATCTCAAAACTACTGACTATAATAAATTATCCAAGCGCTACTACAAATATGACTATCCACTATGACGACTATCTCCAGACTCCGAGGTAACAAAGTCACATGCTTGCACTCTACTGCCATCTGCTGGTTGGAGGTCGTATACATTACTGCCACCTTCTGGTTGGAGGTTGTATACATTACTATTTACATGATTGCTTATGCATATCATCACAACATGTAAGCTAGATCAGGTAAAGATGGCAGATTTCTTTCCCTAAAGAATCTTAGTGAACCAGATGTTTTTTTCCAGGTTTTTATTGAATTCAAATTTCACCATCAGCCATGGTGGAATTTGAACCCAGGACCCCACAGCATTACCCTGGGTCTCTGGACTACTAGTCCAGTGATAATACTACTACTCCACTATGCCCTCAAGTCCTAAACTCCTTCTGTTCCATCCTGCCCTTTCTCCATTTTTGCTTTCAGATACCCATTATTTGTCACCTGGTCAAGCAGTGCAGCCTCTAATATTATACAAGGTTAAAATAACTGATGACTGATGAAGTAGCCACAGCACTTCCTCTGACACTCTCAGACATCAGCTCAGAAAAGCTGTGTAGAGTTCTGGTCAGCTCATGGTGAGTCACCGAGCACTGGGCTGCAGGAGGTTCAAGGTAATGGAAAGCATCTGCCAGCTCACAGATAGAGTGAGAATGAGTTCTGCAGCAGAGCAATGATAACTGCCAATGTCTTTCCTCTATTGCCTTTCATCCAAAAAGCCTTGACCAAGGCCATCTTCAGTCCACCTAATGAATGTCAGTAGCTCTCCACCAATTGCACCGCAACCACTAGGGTAGCCAGGCCTGACAAAGGCAGAAAAAGATAGAAAACATAATAATTTATTTAGCCAGATCTCACCGTTCCCTTAATTGCAGTTACTGAAGTTACTTGGATTGTTCTCAATTCAATGGCATATTCTTTCCTTTCACTATTGCTTCTTAGCGGGTGTCTTTATGTTTCATAAATTTGCGCAATTATTTAATTGGACTTAAATTGAATTGATGTACCCTGCTTAGAATGAATTCAAGCTTCAACAGGCACCAGGGAATGCACAAGGGCGAATCTTCCCACTCTGGATGATCCCAGCTCATGGGTTGTATGCATGTACTGCCAACTTCCATCACTGCGACCTACGCTTGAAGTGGCCAGAAACTGTATGGCCGCCATTTAATGAGCTCCAGGTTTCTGTAACACCTGCACAGGTGGCATTGTGGGACTGAACTTTGCAGCCTTCAAATTACTTTTGCTCCAGCCAGCCTGGCGATGCAGAATTTTTGCAATACCTGCAAATGCTGTTCATCAGCAAGTTACAATGAATGCTGAAGCTTGAATTCATTCTAAGCAGGGTACATCAATTCAATTGTAATCCAACTAAATAATTGCGCAAATTTATGAAACATTGAGGTGTCCGCTAAGAGGCAATGGTGGAAGGAAAAATATATGCCATTGAATTGAGAACAAGCTGAGTAACTTCAGTAACTAAGGGAACGGTGAGATCTTGCTCAATAAATTATTAAATTTTCTAGCATGTTATACTTAATTCATACCACGTTTTATCACTAGCAATTATCACTATGTTAGTGATAATTGTGGTTAAGTTAGGTAGTAAAAAAAATACAGAGTGCAGAAAAATAAAAAAAGATTTTGTTTTATTGGACAAAATGGTATATTCTCAACCTTGTTCACTCTTTCCAAATTACCTAATCACCCAAAGACTTTAACTAAGTACTCAGATCTATTTCTTAAACCTAATCATAGAGTTGAACACAATGTACAATTTTTAAAGAAAACGCATCAACAACTACTAGTTCTAGAAAAAACATGCAAAATGTTACAGGCTCACGGAAGGAAGCAAAAGTTCTGCAATTCTTGCTGCAAGTTGCTATGTCAAGGTCTGAGTTCTTGTAAACCAGATAAAACACTGAGTATACAGCAATCATTAGAATATAGTTTTCCATATAATTATCTTGTTCTGACACATTATTTTAGATTATCACACTGTTCATTATAATCTCTTGCCAAAATGTTACACAAATAGGACTTATTCAGTATAACATTTTTACACAAATGCAGATTTCTGATGCAATCCTGCCACTTAAGTCCTACTTTGGGACCAGTGGTTCCAATAAATAAGAAAACTGATGCCCAAACTGGTTGCAGGGCTAGGTTCAAAGTAATTGCTTCTTCTAGCTCAAGTACAAGTTTCTTGTTGAAATATCAGATAAAAACAAAACAAAAATCTAAAACTGCATAAAGCAAGATCAAAAAAAATGGAATCAACTTAACCTAATGTAAACCGGCACTATCCAAGTTTTAATAAAATTCCTAAATTGGAAACCCAATGCATAAAAGCTTGCACAATTTGCATTTATCCTTCGATATCATGGAATAGTTACACATTTACTCAGAATGCAAAATTTACAGTGCTGTTTACTTAAAATATGATGAGCGAAAGGAAAATATGTTTGCAAAACAGAATGCTTGCCAACTGATCAAAGTTGACAGGTCAAATTTCATTCATGTTACAAAAATAAGAAATCTCTTAAAACAAAGGCAGTGCTTAAAGTTAGAAAATGTGGAATTTATTATAATCTTATTACTAGTGTTTACTTTGTTACACTGGGACAGTAGATGCACAAGACAAACTCAGACTTCAATATGCAAAAGCAGTAAACAAGGCCAAACTCATGTTGTACCACATATTTAATGTCACAACGCACAATGACACCATCTGCAATCTCAGTGCTACTCTCATCAACAAAAGTAGGCCTCAAGTGTGGGGCGGAGAACATACTTTGTGATATTATCCAGGTATAGTAACATCACACGATAGAACTGTCACGAACAAGAGGTAAGTTATTTGTTTTATTTATTACTGTTTGCTTACATTTATGACTAGAGACCAGTATTGCCAAGTTGCGTAGGATATTACATTATGTTCAACTGTACATTTTAGGACATTTTTCACCCACAAAAATCTTTTATTAACCAATCAAATAATCAATTTGGCAATATTTTGTCCAACGAAAAGTTATTTTTACAGATTTAATTGAAATTGTAATTATTTGCCAATGGCTTGCTGATAAATTCACTGGGGAGGGGGTTACAACTGTAACAGGACTGGGTTAGGCTCGGCTGTGATGCCCCTATTGTTGAATACCCTGTCAATACTATTTAGAATCACATCGATGCTTGAGCAGAACACTAGAGGACTTCTGGTACACAGAACATGTCAGCACCTTGAGAGGAGGCAGAAGGATTGTGTGTAATGGCAGAGGCAAAAGACATAAAAGACCACAAAAGAAAAACATGGGAAAATGCTTATGTAAACACCATTATTCCTAGGCTTTGCACTGATAATTATTTTCAATTATAAAACCTATTTCTGAAATATCCTTCTATGAACATGTAACAGGTCATCCACAGAACTCAATAAATAGTTAGCTAAACCAGCTTGAAGAAACAATACCCAACATTTGTGCAAATCTTTACAAAATACAGTACCTGTCAACCACACCAGTGACTCTTGGGGAAAATGTTTTCGCAATATATCTAGGTAGTATGCTGCAGCCTCAGTTTCATTGCATATTTTTGAAACTTTCCCAATTTAATCAAGGTTTTTTAAAAATGACTTTTTCTTCACTTCATTGCTGGTTTTGGCATTTCAGTCTGTTATTTCTTGAATAATGTTGTCCTCAATTTTAAAAGGTATATATGTAGAACTTACTTCTTTGCTTTTTAAAAAGAAAGACAGGAAGACATCCGTATACTGCATGTAGTCTCTTGAGGAACAGGCAGTTATTAAATATCAGCTGCATAAACGGTGGTTTAATCAGGAAGTAGCCATTATCCTTCCACTGCACAGTAGTGACAGCTCTCGTAACAGACCGTGTTGTTTTTCAGTTTGTATGAATGATGGAACGAATACATACTGTATTGCCAACAGTTACTGACCTTTTGAGGTCACAAACACACAAGAGACAACTCTGTTATTAGAAAAAAAGGCAGTTCAAAACGAACCACAAACCAAAGCTTCCTTGTATATTTTAAAGATTTCAAGAGCAGCTGGTCTCCACCACACCATCTTGCCTCACACGCAAAACATGGCTGTCTTATTCAGAGATTAGCAATTATTGTAATGAGATACTGTCTGTGGGGTCAAAGCAATACTTCCTGCTGTTCACACATCATGATTTCCTGGAAACAACTAAAAAGCAGGTGGAGCAGTCAGCACACTGATGAGCTTGTACATTTGAATAGGAACTCAAGCAGGTAAACCACATGCACGTCACAACATGGAACTCCACCTGATACCACACAAAATCTTCTGCAAAATAACTTTGACTGCCTTCCTATAATAGATAGCAACCCCAATCTAGACAATCTACTCACAATTTTGAGCACATTATATGGACATAAATAAAACAAACACTACTTATTCTTAGAGGAGGTTTTAATTATATTTTAAATGATATTTTCTAACAGTCATTACAACCTTTACATTTCAAATGAAAAAGTTCAGAAATATCTTTGCCGTTCTCATGTACGGAAACATTAAATTATGAAGAAAAATTAGAAGTAGTGTTAAATGAAAATGAAAAGACAAATGTTTGCAAACAAGAAACCCCAATTTAGTAAGTTTAAATGCAGTTATTTGATATCAGATGGTTTAAAATATTAAATAAGGTAAAAATTGTAATTAATCCAATTTAAACCTTTATATATAACCCTTATTTATTTTGGTCTAAGGAATCCCCTACCATACAGTATTATCAAAGAAATAATAATAATGCAAAAGGAATAGAGCTTTCAATTCACAAAGTCTTTCTTCATACAGGATAGGAAGACATGAGATGCTTGTAACGTTCAATGAAAATTGAGAGTTACAATCTCTCTTTAAAATTACTTTTGATATGTATGATGTGATATAAAGCATGTAATAAGAGCATGGCTTTATATGGATAAAAGCAAATTACTGCGGATGCTGGAATCTGAAACAAAAGGGAAAATGCTGGAAAATCTCAGCAAGTCTGGCAGCATCTGTAGGGAGAGAAAAGAGCGAACATTTCGAGTCCGATGACTCTTTGTCAAAGCTGGCTTTATATGGTTTTAGTCCGATGCGATAGAAAGCATCATGGAAAACTAAAACCCAAGTCAAAGGCTTGAATTCTGATGTGTGGAGGATTCTTCAATTCAAAATAGTTCCAGTTTTAATATTTTTCTATTTCAGCATCACAGACCATTCCTGTAGGTGAACATGTGCAGCATATGACCTGCAAGTCCAGGTTAAACAAGAAACCTTTATAACTTTAATTAAGCTTGCTGATTATATCACATACCCTCAAATGATCTTTCTTGATTTCAAAGGGTGGCACAATAAACACTTTGCTATACTGCAAAACAAATTTATCTAACAAATGGATAAACAAATAGAATGAATGGTGTACAGAAAGTTTGGGGCTAGCGAAGACAGGGAACAGAGCTTAAAATGTTGTCTGAACTGCTTCCAAATTCTGAGAGCAGTCCCATCAATCCTCAGATGTCTTACCCGCCCAAATAAAGGACGACATTAATTTCTGGACTTTGACAAAAAAAGAACTTTGGGAGGAAAATAGGAAGACATTGAAAAATAAATCAAAATCTCGGGAGTACGTCATCTTAATAGTCTGAACCCTGTCCGCCAAGGACAGGGGGGAGGTTAACCCACCTCTAAGTTTGACTTGACACCATTAACCAGACTAGAGTCATTTAATTTATGAAGCAAGACATAATTGTGGGCAACTCGGATCCCCAGATAACGAAAGATAGTCTTGGCCAGGTGAAAAGGGAGTATCCCCAGTTGGGCTCTCCTCCCCAGGGGGTTGACCAGGAAACACCTGCTCTTGTCCAAGTTTAACTTGTACCCAGAGAAGGAGCCAAAAATCCTAAGTAGCTTCATTATCTTGTCAAGGGTACTGGGTCTGTAAAAAGCAGATTATCTGCATATAGAGACATCTGATGCTCCACTTCTCTCCGATTTATCCCACTTCACTTAATAGAGGACCTCAGTGCTATAACAAACGGTTGTATTGCAAAGCAAACAGGAGTGGAGACAGTGGACACCTGTCTTGTGCCCCTATTCAAATGGAAGCAACAGAGTTCAGGACATTCATACATTAGCAGGGGGCCCTATACAGTAGTCGAATGCAGGATATAAACTTGTGGCCAAATCCAAACCTTCCAAGAATCTCAAACAGATATTCCCACTCCACTCTATCAAATGCCTTTTCAGCATCGAGGGAAGCGATCAGCTCCGGTTTGGGCACTGAGGAGGGGAAAAGGACAATGTTCAGCAGGTGATGTATATACAGTTGTCGACTCTGAATGATGCCTGTCTGATCCTCTGAGATCACCTATGGGAGGCAAGGCTCCAGCCGCAGTGCCAGCACTTCGGCCAGTAAATGAACAACCATATTTAAGAGTGAGATAGGTCAATATGAACCACACTCTGTTGGGTCTTTGTCTTTATTGAGAATCAAGGAAATAAAGGCTTGTGTGAGGGTAGAGGGCAAAAAACCCTGGGAAAAAGAATCAATAAATACATCCAGAATTAAAGGCACCAACTGTCCAGTGAACTTCTTATAAAATTCAATTGGAAGCAATTGGGCCAGGAGCTTTACCAATCTGCATCAACCCAATGCATTTTATAATTTCCTCCGGGCCCAATGGAGATTCCAACTCCTCGCTCCTCTCGCCCTCCACAGCTGGGATGGTTAAGTTGTCCAAAAGGTCAGACATGACCGATCCCTCACCTGGAGGTTCCAATCTAGTGACCCCGATAGAACTACTCAAAAGCCACATTAACCCGAGGAGGGTCAGAAGCTAAGCAGCCGCTCGAGTTATGTATCTGTAGGATCTCCGGGAATGCCGTCTGTTGCTTCAGCTGGTGAGCCAAAAGGTGACTGGCCTCCTGTATTCATAAAACATACCCCTAGAGTGTTGCAGCTGGCCCACCGCTCATTCTGTTGACGATAGCTAAATTGTGTCTGCAGCTTTTTCCTACTTGCCAAAAACTCTGGGGTAGGGGCAAGTGAGTACTGGTGGTCCACCTCAGGAATGGAGTCCATCAGCCTCTGCTCTCGCTATCCTCACCATGTGCGGTTTAAAGGAGATAATCTCTACCCTGAGGACTACCTTAAGTGTTTCCCACAGTCGAGGTGGTGAGATTTACTCACTTTTATTAAATTTTATATAGTCCCCAATGCAGTGGCGTGCAGAGGTCTGGTGATGCCCGGGGCAAATCTTGATTGTATGCCCCAAAGCCCCACGTAAATATTTCATTAAATATCACCAAAAAACCTATAGAAAACGTAGTTGCACCCGTTCTAGAGCTATTCACTGACCTCTTTATCTTTAATGTTGCACCGACATGGAAAAAAACTAAAGGCCATCTAACCTACACTATGCCCTTATCATCCATATGCTTATCCAATAAACTTTTAAATGCCCTCAATGTTGGCAAGTTCACTACTGTTGCAGGTAGGGCATTCCACGGCCTCACCACTCTTTGCGTAAAAAACCCACCTCTGACCTCTGTCCTATATCTATTACCCCTCAATTTAAGGCTATGTCCCCTCGTGCTAGCCACCTCCATCCGCGGGAGAAGGCTCTCGCTGTCCACCCTATCTAACCCTCTGATCATTTTGTATGCCTCTATTAAGTCACCTCTTAACCTTCTTCTCTCTAACGAAAACAACCTCAAGTCCATCAGCCTTTCCTCATAAGATTTTCCCTCCATACCAGGCAACATCCTGGTAAATCTCCTCTGCACCCGTTCCAAAGCTTCCACGTCCTTCCTATAATGAGGCGACCAGAACTGTGCGCAATACTCCAAATGCGGCCGTACTAGAGTTTTGTACAACTACAACATGACCTCATGGCTCCTGAACACAATCCCTCTACCAATAAAGGCCAACACACCATAGGCCTTCTTCACAACCCTATCAACCTGGGTGGCAACTTTCAGGGATCTATGTACATGGACACCGAGATCCCTCTGCGCATCCACACTACCAAGAATTTTACCATTAGCCAAATATTCCGCATTCCTGTTATTCTTTCCAAAGTGAATCACCTCACACTTCTCCACATTAAACTCCATTTGCCACCTCTCAGCCCAGCTCTGCAGCTTATCTATGTCCCTCTGTAACCTGCAACATCCTTCCGCACTGTCTACAACTCCACCGACTTTAGTGTCGTCTGCAAATTTACTCACCCATCCTTCTGTGCCCTCCTCTAGGTCATTTATAAAAATGACAAACAGCAACGGCCCCAGAACAGATCCTTGTGGTACGCCACTCGTAACTGAACTCCATTCTGAACATTTCCCATCAACTACCACTCTCTGTCTTCTTTCAATTAGCCAATTTCTGATCCGCATCTCTAAATCACCCTCAATCCCCAGCCTCCGTATTTTCTGCAATAGCCGACCGTGGGGAACCTTATCAAACGCTTTACTGAAATCCATATACACCACATCAACTGCTCTACCCTCGTCTACCTGTTCAGTCACCTTCTCAAAGAACTCGATAAGGTTTGTGAGGCATGACCTACCTTTCACAAAACAATGCTGACTATCCCTAATCATATTATTCCTATCTAGATGATTATAAATTGTATCTTTTATAATCCTCTCCAAGACTTTACCCACCACAGACGTTAGGCTCACCGGCCTATAGTTACCGGGGTTATCTCTACTCCCCTTCTTGAACAAAGGGACCACATTTGCTATCCTCCAGTCCTCTGGCACTATTCCTGTAGCCAATGATGACCTAAAAATCAAAGCCAAAGGCTCAGCAATCTCTTCCCTGGCTTCCCAGAGAATCCTAGGATAAATCCCATCAGGCCCCGGGGACTTATCTATTTTCACCTTGTCCAGAATTGCCAACACTTCTTCCCTACGCACCTCAACGCCATCTATTCTAATAGCCTGGGTCTCAGCATTCTCCTCCACAATATTATCTTTTTCCTGAGTGAATACTGACGAAAAGTATTCATTTAGTATCTCGCTTATCTCCTCAGCCTCCACACACAACTTCCCACCACTGTCCTTGACTGGCCCTACTCTTACCCTAGTCATTCTTTTATTCCTGACATACCTATAGAAAGCTTTTGGGTTTTCCTTGATCCTACCTGCCAAAGAATTCTCATGTCCCCTCCTTGCTCGTCTTAGCTCTCTCTTTAGATCCTTCCTCGCTTCCTTGTAACTATCAAGCGCCCCAACTGAAACTTCACGCCTCACCTTCACATAGGCCTCCTTCTTCCTCTTAACAAGAGATTCCACTTCTTTGGTAAACCACGGTTGCCTCGCTCGACCCCTTGCTCCCTGCCTGACTGGTACGTACTTATCAAGAACATGCAATAGCTGTTCCTGAACAAGCTCCACATATCCAGTGTGCCCAACCCTTGCAGCCTACTTCTCCAACCTACACATCCTAAGTCATGTCTAATAGCATCATAATTGCCCTTCCCCCAGCTATAACTCTTGCCCTGCGGGGTATACTTATCCCTTTCCACCACTAACGTAAAGATCACCGAATTGTGGTCACTGTTTCCAAAGTGCTCACCTACCTCCAGATCTAACACCTGGCCTGGTTCATTACCCAAAACCAAATCCAATGTGGCCTCGCCTCTTGTTGGCCTGTCAACATATTGTGTCAGGAAACCCTCCTGCACACATTGTACAAAGAACGACCCATCTAATGTACTCGAACTATATCTTTTCCAGTCAATATTTGGAAAGTTAAAGTCTCCCATAACAACTACCCTGTTCTTTCGCTCTTTTCCAGAATCATCTTCGCCATCCTTTCCTCTGCATCCCTAGAACTATTAGGTGGCCTATAGAAAACTCCCAACAGGGTGACCTCTCCTTTCCTGTTTCTAACCTCAGCCCATATTACCTCGGAAGAAGAGTCCCCATCTAGCATCCTTTCCGCCACTGTAATACATAGAACATAGAACGATACAGCGCAGTACAGGCCCTTCGGCCCTCGATGTTGCACCGACATGGAAAAAAAAAACTAAAGGCCATCTAACCTACACTATGCCCTTATCATCCATATGCTTATCCAATAAATTTTTAAATGCCCTCAATGTTGGCGAGTTCACTACTGTTGCAGGTAGGGCATTCCACGGCCTCACCACTCTTTAATACTGTCCTTGACAAGCAGCGTCGCACCTCCCCCTCTTTTGCCCCCTTCTCTGACCTTACTAAAACACCTAAACCCCGGAACCTGCAACAACCATTCCTGTCCCTGCTCTATCCATGTCTCTGAAATGGCCACAACATCGAAGTCCCAGGTACCAACCCATGCTGCCAGTTCCCCTACCTTATTTCGTATACTCCTGGCATTGAAGTAGACACACTTCAAACCACCTACCTGAACACTGGCACCCTCCTGCGAAGTCAAATCTGTGCTTCTGACCTCTATACTCTCAATCTCCCGTACCCCAAAACTACAATCCAGGTTCCCATGCCCCTGCTGAATTAGTTTAAACCCCCCCAAAGAGCACTAACAAATCTTCCCCCCAGGATATTGGTGCCCCTCAGGTTCAGATGTAGACCATCCTGTCTATAGAGGTCCCACCTTCCCCAGAAAGAGCCCCAGTTATCCAGAAATCTGAATCCCTCCCGCCTGCACCATCCCTGTAGCCACGTGTTTAATTGCTCTCTCTCCCTATTCCTCATCTCACTATCACGTGGCACGGGCAACAACCCAGAGATAACAACTCTGTTTGTTCTCGCTCTGAGCTTCCATCCTAGCTCCCTAAAGGACTGCCTGACATCCTTGTCCCCTTTCCTACCTGTGTCGTTAGTGCCAATGTGGACTACGACTTGGGGCTGCTCCCCCTCCCGCTTAAGGACCCGGAAAACACGATCCAAGACATCATGTACCCTTGCACCTGGGAGGCAACATACCAAACGTGAGTCTCTCTCGCTCCCACAAAATCTCCTATCTGTGCCCCTGACTATTGAGTCCCCAATTACTAATGTTCTACTCCTTTCCCCCCTTCCCTTCTGAGCAACAGGGACAGACTCCGTGCCAGAGGCCCGTACCCCATGGCTTACCCCTGGTAAGTCGTCCCCCCCACAAGTATCCAAAACGGTATACTTGTTACTCAGGGGAACGACCCCAGGGGGTCCCTGCACTGACTGCTTCTTCCCAGTCCCTCTTACAGTTACCCATCTATCTCCAGTCTTTGGTGTAACTACTTCCCTGAAGCTCCTATCTATGACCCCCTCTGCCTCCCGAATGATCCGAAGTTCATCCAGCTCAAGCTCCAGGTCCCTAAAACGGTTTTTGAGGAGCTGGAGTTGGGTGCACTTCCCACAGATGAAATCAGCAGGGACACTGACGGCGTCCCTCACCTCAAACATTCTGCAGGAGGAGCATTGTACTGCCTTCCCTGACATCACCTCTAGATTTTAAAAAAAAACAAGAAGAAGAAAAAGAAACGAAGAGCTTACCTGATATTCCCTCAAACCCTGCTCCCGGTGAAAGGTAAGCAAATTTAAAGGCACTCACTCACTTTCACGACAGGCCCCAAGCTGCCTCTAGGTCATCTCTAAGGTATAGGACGGCTGCCTGAGGTTAAATTGCGCTGTAAGAGTTAGTCAATTTCCCCTTAGCGCTGGGATTCTAGGGATATTGTTCTCTTCTTCAGTCATTTTGCTTTGCAGCAATGGGTGAGATGTTATGTCTCGAAAGTTGTGCCTCCCTCCTCTGCAACCCCCATGGAGAAGGATAAGAGCAGCAACGTCATGGAAATACTGTTATGACCCTTGTGGAAACAAACTACAAACAACCCAACTAAGACCAATATACAAGACTTCACTTTTATATTAGCAATCACACCAAAATCAACGTAAATTAAACATGAATTAACAGGAAAATTGCAATAATATGACCGATAAATTACACATAGCAGATACAAAGACATATCTCACACATTTCTCAGTCAGCCCATTCAGCACGTATCGCATTCATTTCGGCCACAAGATCCTTCAAAACGTTGAACTTCTTCAAATCAAATTCCATCTTCATTTCTCTAAAGCTTTAGCACCAAGTCTCATCAAACACCGGCATTACTTCACCCAATTTCCACAAATATAATTTTCACAGTCGACACATTTCCAGATCCCTTCTTCTTCACAAAACCCTGGTCATGTGGGGCCTGTTTGTGCACTATGCCAGTGCATAAAGGGTCCACAAATCCAGATATAAAGCTCTGTTCAAGATCCGAGCTCCAGCAGCTTGCAGTCAAGTAGAACATAGAACATAGACCAGTACAGCACAGAACAGGCCCTTCAGCCCTCGATGTTGTGCCGAGCAATGATCACCCTACTCAAACCCACGTATCCACCCTATACCCGTAACCCAACAACACCCCCCCCAACCTTACTTTTTTAGGACACTACGGGCAATTTAGCATGGCTAATCCACCTAACCCGCACATCTTTGGACTGTGGGAGGAAACCGGAGCACCCGGAGGAAACCCACGCACACACGGGGAGGACGTGCAGACTCCGCACAGACAGTGACCCAGCCGGGAACCGAACCTGGGACCCTGGAGCTGTGAAGCATTTATGCTAACCACCATGCTACCGTGCTGCCCCTGTCTCTGAGAATCTCCCATTTATAGGACCCTGGGCTTTAAGTATAAAGGGTAAAAGGGCAAAAGTTAAGAGGCCATGATGAATCTTCATAAAATACTGGTTCTGTCCCAAATGGGTGCCCCTGGCCCAAATGTCAAATTCTGGGCACGACAGTTTAGTAAGTTGACAACTATAGAGAGGGTGCAGAGAAGAGTTTAAAAATGGATCAAAAGATAAAGATAAAGAATAAATAAAACTCACCCATGGTGGCATTGATTGCCGTCGATTTGGGAGAACTTGCTCCCTTTTTGTTCACGCTCCAGCCGCCGAGTGCAAAGCCGCCTCTTCACCAGCGGCGACCGCGGTGCGCAGGCGCGCTCCGGCCGACCGCGGTGCGCAGGCGCGCTCCGGCCGACCGCGGTGCGCAGGCGCGCTCCGGCCGCCCGCGGTGCGCAGGCGCGCTCCGGCCGCCCGCGGTGCGCAGGCGCGCTCCGGCCGCCCGCGGTGCGCAGGCGCGCTCCGGCCGCCCGCGGTGCGCAGGCGCGCTCCGGCCGCCCGCGGTGCGCAGGCGCGCTCCGGCCGCCCGCGGTGCGCAGGCGCGCTCCGGCCGCCCGCGGTGCGCAGGCGCGCTCCGGCCGACCGCGGTGCGCAGGCGCGCTCCGGCCGACCGCGGTGCGCAGGCGCGCTCCGGCCGACCGCGGTGCGCAGGCGCGCTCTGGCTGACCGCGGTGCGCAGGCGCGCTCCGGCCGCCTGCGGTGCGCAGGCGCTCCGTTCTCTTCACGCTGCTGCCCCCATCCAATCGATGCCCGGGGCCAGCGCACCATCGGCCCCCCCCTCTGCACGCCACTGCCCCAATGGCAGTGGATATATGTTCACAAAATGTCTTGTCCGCTAATACTGTCATGTCCAACGTCCATGGCGGAGGTTGGAAGGGACCTGACTCGAGTGCCAAATCAACCAAGTGCAGGGCATGGTCCAAAATCACAAATCGTCCCCCATATCTGCTCCCCCACCCTCCCAATCTGCTCCACGAAAAACAACAAAGCTCCGGGCATCCCTGATGGAGTCAGAGATTTGGACTTGGACCGATCCAAGGTTCAGGACACAATTTGGGATGAATAAAATTCATATTATCCCAGTTTGGGGCATAGATATTAACCAGAACTACTGGAGTGCCCGCTAAAGAGCCACAAACTTGAGGTCAGCCAAGACCCTAGAGGCAGAAAACTGAACCCTTTTGTTCATTAATACTGCTGCACCTCTGGCCCGAGCATCAAAGCCCACCACTTTCACGGTCTGGTTTCTGACCTGCAATAGTCTCTTTCAAAAACACATCGGAATTTAAGCTCTTACGTTGAGCAAATACTTTTGACATTTTCACTGGGCCATTCAAACCCCTGATGTTCCAGGTGACTAAACAAATTGGGGGGGGGGGGGGGGGGGGGGGGGGGGGGGGGTCTCCCATCCCCCTCAATCTGGAGTCAGCTATTTCCAACAAGAGAGATTACCTAACTTATTATTTATTTTAAATTTAGAGTACCCAGCTCTTTGTTTTCTCCAATTAAGGGGCTAATTTAGTGCGGCCAATCCACCTAGCCTGCTTTGGGTTGTCGGGTTGAGACCCACACAAACATAAGAATATAAGAACTAGGAGCAGGAGTAGGCCATCTGGCCCCTCGGGTCTGCTCCGCCATTCAATGAGATCATGGCTGATATTTTGTGGACTCAGCTCCACTTTCCAGCCCGAACACCATAACCCTTAATTCTTCAAAAACTATCTACCTTTACCTTAACAACATTTAATGAAGGAGCCCCAACTGCTTCACTGGGCAAGGAATTCCATAGATTCACAACCCTTTGGGTGAAGAAGTTCTTCCTAAACTCAGTCCTAAATCTACTTCCCCTTATTTTGAAGCTATGCCCCTAGTTCTGCTTTCACCCGCCAGTGGAAACATGAGGAGCGTGTGCAAACTCCACACAGACAGTGACCCAGGGCCGGGATCTAAACAGGGTCCTCAGCACCGTGAGGCTGCATTGATTACCCAAATGGTGCATAAAAGATACAGCAACCAAGCCTCCCCAAGATGGCCACCAAACTAAATCCCAAGACTGAACAAAGAAAAATCTGCAGGCACCATTAGCAAACTATCCCGAACTCCAACCCACCCCTCTCGGATACTACCACACCCAAATGCACATACAAATAAAAGCAAGGCAAACACAAATTAAAATTAAATTATAACAAACCTAAACAAAACAAGAACTCTCAGCTCATTATCTAAAAAAAACTACTATAACGAGCTGCAGCCAACTATTCACCGCTCCCATTAGAATAGAATTTACAATGCCGAAGAAGGCCATTCAGCCCATTGAGTCTGCACCGCCGCCTGGAAAGTGCACCCCACCTAGGCCCACACCTCCACACTATCCCCGCAAGCCAGCAACTCCACGTAAAATTTTTGCACACTAAGGGCAATTTAGCATGGCCAATCCACCTAACTTGCACATCTTTGGACTGTGGGAGGAAACTGGAGCACCGGAGAAAACCCACGCAGAAACGGAGAGAACGTGCAGACTCCACATAGCCAGTCACCCAACCAGGAATCGAAACCTGGGTCCCTGGAGCTGTGAAGCCACAGTGCTAACCACTGTGCTACCGCGCCGCCACTCTACCTAACTCTTAGCATAGCAGGGAGGCATCAAATGGTTCCAAATAACAAGATACTATAACCCATTGCGCTCTAACAGAACTATGTTGTCTTAACAATCAAAACAGAACACCAGATGAAACTAAACCCCAAAACCGAAGCCCAACTTGCAAAAATTCAACCCAAACAAAAATAAAATAAAAATGTAAACATGGAACCCCAAGAATTCAACATGCCCATTCCCAATACCCAAAAAACTCACACCGCGTCCAGTGTTTCTTAATAAAGGAGTTCGCCTCTCCTCGCACATCAAATAAATAATCCTTTCCCTCAAAAAGTCACTCTCAGCTGCACCGTACCAAGCTGGACTCCACTTTTATGCAGGATGGCCTTGGCTTTGTTAAACGCAGCCCTCTTCCTCGCCAGCTCCGCCCCCACGTCTTGGTAAAACCTTACTTCCCATTTGAAGTCTCGATGCTCCTTCACCCATTTCAGAACCCGCTCCTTCTCTTTGAAGCTATGTAACTTCACTATTACCGCATATATGGATCCTCGGGCCAAGGCTGCCGAGTGTACAGTGGCCTCAATCCAACTCGAGAGCAGATGCGAATCTACCCTCCCCACCATCTTCCCGACCATTTCTGCAAATTACTCCATGGGCATTGGGCCTTCCATCCCCTCTGGCAGCCCCTCAATTTGAATGTTTTGCCTCCTGGGCCGATTCTCCAAATCATTTACCTTGGCCTTCAATGATTTGTTCTCTTCAGCCACTAAAGACATCTCTGCTTCCAGTGAGGCAATCTGATCACTGTCTCAAAAGGACCACTTCCATACCTTTTATTGTGGCTCCATGAGCTTCCATGGTTTTACTGGTCTTCTCCAGAGCCACTCAGATGGGGCCATAGCCTCCTCCAATGATTTCCAGCAATCTCTGACGCAACCCAGCAGTGTTTATCAAATTCCTTCACCAAGGTACTCAAAAGCACCTCGGCCATCAGTGGAGTGGCCGGAGCCCCAGAGGCCGCCTCTGCCATTTTATATGCCGGTGATCTCAGTCAGAGAAGCCTTCGATTCCGTCAATGAACTTCTACTGACACCCCTCTATCCCCTAACTTTTCTGGGCTTTTCACTCATATGAGATCATTATCCCATTAATTATGTGGGCTTTCAAAACCCCCTGAAACTGGGAGAAAAGGACAAAAAGTGCAGTACTCTAGTGGAAACCACTTGTTGCATATCTTCCCCCTACATTACACTACCGGAAGCTCAATGTCCACTTTTCACAAAAATAAACATTGCAAATCTCAGCACAACACCAGGGATTATAATATTGTTGCTAAATACAGACATTATTAAAATCATTAGACTTTTTACAGCATATCACACATCATCTGGAAATACCTTTTCAAAACTTTCCACAAACTGCAAACTACTTACATTTAGGTTTCTGCAGTCAACTATAGTGGTATTTATTAAACAGTTTACATTTTTGCAATACTACCACCAATTAATTTAATTATATGTTAGTTAGCATACTATTATAAAATGTATGTTAAAAAATATAACATTTATTTGTCACATGCTGTGCATTTAAACATACATACAACCATGATACATACAAACCTTTTTTAAAAATATTTTTCTTCTCCTTTTTCACATTTTCTCCCAAATTTACACCCACCAGCAATAAACAATAATCAGCAACAAATATGTCAATCCCCATATCAATAACAACGATCCCATCCTCCCACCAAACCCCAAACATTAGCCCGCATGTTTACATAAACAAAGGACAAAAAGGAATCAGGGACCACCCATAAACACCATTAAATCAAACAGCCCCCCTCCCCCCAACCCTCCCACCCACCCCCCAACTAATGTTCGATGTTACCCAATTCTTGAAAGTGCATAATGAATAATGCCCATGAATTGTAGAACCCCTCTCTCCTTCCCGTCAGTTCAAAGTAAACCTTCTGAAGAGTCAAGAATTCCAACAGGTCCCCCCGCCACGCCAGGGCACAGGGTGGAGAGGGTGCTCTCCAACCTATCAGGATCCACCTTCGGGCAAATCAATGAGGCAAAGGCTATGATATCTGCCTCTGCACCCGTTTCCAACACTGGCTAGTCCGACACCCTCAATATAGTCTCCCGGGGACCCGGGTCCAGTTTCACGTGCACCACATTGGAAATTACCCTAAAAACTTCCTTCCAGTAATCCTCTAGCTTTAGACAGGACCAAAACATTTAAGCGTGATTAGCGCCCCCCGCCCCCCCAACGCTCACACACATCTTCTACTCCTTCAAAGAATCGGCTCATCCTCGCCCTCGTGAGGTGTGCTCTGTATACCACCTTCAGCTGTATCAGCCCCAACCTCGCACACGAGGTGGAGGCATTTACTCTCCAGAGCACCTCAGAACCCCTCTTCTATAACGTCTACCAACTCTTCCTCCCACTTTGCTTTGATCCCTTCCAATGGTGCCTTATCCTCTTCCAAAATAGCTATGTAAACCGCTGTCACAACCCCCTTCTCCAATCCCCCTGTTGTCAGCACCTCCTCCATCAATGTGGAGGCCGGTTCCTCCAGGAAGCTCTGTATCTCCTTTCTGGCAAAATCTCGAACCTGCATGTATCTAAACAGTTCCCCCCACTCCAGCCCATACTTCGCTTTCAGCTCCTTCAGTCCTGCAAACCGACCCCCAAGAAACAAATCTTTTAGCGTCTTAATCCCCTTTTCCTCCCATTTCCGAAAATTTCCATCCCATCTCCCTGGCTCAAATCTGTGGTTCCCCCGAATCGGCATTTCCCTTGACCCTGCCCCCAACCCGAAGTGTTGGCGAAACTGCCTCCAAATTCTCAATGAAGCTATTATTACCGGACTCACTGAGTATTTCCCCGGAGCTAGCAGGAGCAGCGCTGTTGCTAGTGCTTTCAGTCCCGACCCCCTGCACAAACTCTCCTCCATTCTGACCCACTGGGAATCAACACCTCTGACCCAGCTCCGCACCCTCTCCACATTCGCCGCCCAGTAGTAGTACATCAGGTTCTGAAAACCCAAACCCCCTGCCTACCTTCCCCTCTGTAGCAGCACCTTTCTCTCTCTGACCACCTTTCCTCCCCATATGAACGATGTAATCCTTCCCTCAATTTCTCTGAAAAAAGCCTATGGCAGGAAAGTCGGTAGGCATTGAAAAATAAACAGAAATCGCGGCAACACTTTCATTTTAACCGCCTGTACCGACCCACCAGTGACAGAGGGAGACCATCCCACCTTGCCAGATCAGCTTTCACTCTCACCATCAAACTAGAAATGTTGTACATAGACATAGAACAGTACCTACAAAGCCTCTCCCACTCCCGGGCAACCTGCACCCCTAGATACCTAAAGTGAGTCCCTGCCCTACGGAATGGCAGCCCCCCACCCCCCAGCCCCGGCCGAGACTCCACAAAATACTCACTCTTGTCAGCTTGTACCCCGGAAAAGACCCAATACTCGCAGTAGCTCCAATATTCCCCCTATTGACACACTCGGTTCTGACACGTATAACAACAAGTTGTCGGCATACAAGGACACCCTATGCTCTATCCCCCCCACACTATTCCTTTCCATGCTCCCGAACTTCTTAATGCGATGGCCAATGGGTCAATCACAAGTGCAAACAGCAGGGGGGGGGGACATAGGACATCCCTGCCTCGTCCCACGGTGGACAGAAAAGTATCTCGAGCTGATGTTGTTTGTGCGGACACTCGCCCTCGGCTCCTTGTATAGTAGCTTTACCCAGTTCACAAATCTTGGTCCAATCCAAAACCGCTTCAGAACTGCCATCAAGTACCCCCATTCTACCCGGTCAAACGCCTTCTCGGCGTCCAATGCCACAACCACCTCTGTTTCCTTCCCTTCCGCCGGTGCCATGATGACGTCAAAACCCTCCTAATGTTCGAAAAAAGCTGCCACCCTCTCACGAACCCCGTCTGATTCTCACCTATCACCTTCAGGAGGCACTCCTGCAGCCTACCAGCCAGTCCATACTTTTGCGTCCATATTCAGGTGATGTGGGCCAGCAAAGCCTTCCCCACCACAAAAAAGTCAATCCTCGAGTATACCTTATAGACTGCTGAGAAAAACGAGTACTCCCATTCCCTTGGGTGCAGAAACCTCCAAGGGTGCAGAAACCTCCAAGGGTCCACCCCTCCCATTTCCACCCCAGCCAGCGCCTTCGCACCCCCCCGATGGGACCGGCGAGCGCGGCCGTGATCTGTCCAACCTTTGCTCCTGCACCAAGTCCCAGCCCGCCTGCTCTTCCGCACGCACACACGCGCACACACGCATGCCACCACCTTCTCCATCTGGAAGCGTACCCTTTTGCTGACCAGTACCGCCCCTTGAGCCCTACCGTCAAATCCTAAATTAAACACTTGACTAACCCAGCCCTTTTTAAGTCTCACCTGGTCCTTCACCCTCAAGTGAGTCTCCTGCAGCATTGCCACATCGGCTTTCAAACTTTTAAGATGCGCAAGTACCCTTGACCTCTTGACCAGACCTCCTAACCCTCTCACGTTCCACGTGACTATCCTAACTGAGGGTCTCTCACCCCCCCCCACCCTTCTTATCCACCATCATCATACCACCGGGCCCTGCCCCACAAGCCTGAACCGCCCCTGTCCATTATTAACATCAAACCCCTTTCCCCCCTCCCAAGAACCCCCCCTACATTTCCCCTTGAAAAAACATCTCCCAGCATCAATCCCTTCCCCTCCACTCGCTCACCTCATAGGCCCATTGAAACCTGCTATCCAGGCTCCAATGTCCGCAGCCCTCCTCTCACCTCACCTCCGTTCACTAGCCGACTTTAGTTAGCTAGCGCGGGTGGCTCCCCCCCGCCAAGATGTCTCATCCCCTTCCACCCAGTCCCAGAGAAAGAAAAAACAAAAACAACAATCCAACCATACAATTCACTAAAATAAGATATAACCGTCGCAACACAGAATGCCAATCAACCCAACCATTAACTTGAACTCTGTAACAATGCAAAGAGAAGTAAATTACAATCCGCATCAGTAAAAGGAAAGTTGTAGCATTTATACATTTTCCAGCTGCCCAAACACAGTCCCACAGTCTCTCTTCCAGCTCTGCTCCTCAGGTCTGTCCCTAGCCTTCTGCCCTCACGAACGTGTCAGCCGCCTCTGCCGTCTCAAAATAAAAGTCTTTGGCATTATAAGTTACCCTTAGCTTCGCCGGGTATACCATACCAAATCGCACCCCCTTTTTGTACAGTGCCGCCTTCACTCGCCCGAACGCCGCTCGTCTTTTTGCCAACTCCATCGTGAAGTCCTGGTAGATCCGAACTACAGCACCATCCCACTGCACCTCGTACTTCTGCTTCGCCCAACTTAATACCTTCTCCTTCATGCAGTACTTATGGAAGCAGATAATTACTGCTCTTGGCGGCTCATTCACTTTGGGCTTCAGCCTTAATGACCAATTAGCTCGGTCTAGCTCGTACCAGGAGGGGTTCTCACCCTCCCCCATCAGCTCCGCCAACTTCTTAGCGAAGTATTCTGTTGGCCTTGGGCCCTCTGTCCCTTCGGGCAAGCCCACAATTCTCAAATTGTGCCACCTTGAGCGGTTCTCCAAGTCCTCGAGCTTTGCTCGGCGTCTTCTGTTGATCTCCACCACCCTCCACAGCTCGTCCCCCATCGAGGTGAACTGGTCGCTGTGCTAAGACATGGCCGCCTCCACTTCCTTCATCTTCTCGCCCTGCTCTCTCACCTCGGCCGATGTCTTTCCCACAGCTACTCTCACTGGGGCGATTGCTTCATCCACCAATGACTTCAATGCGACCGCTGTCTCCTTCCTCAAGGCCTCCATGTGCCTCGCAAACTGTTTTTCCAGCTCCACCGCCATCACCTCGGTCATCTTCTCCACCGTAAATAGTGCAGCCCCGCCATGCGGTTTGGCTTCCGCCGTCTTGTCAGCACTTTTGCTCGTCCTCTCATTCAGCGGCGAGCCCGCGTTTCCTCCTTTCTTCGACGCTGCTCTTCGCATCCTTTAGCGGCTTATTGTTTTCCCTTTCTTTTTTCCCCTTTTCACCCTTCTGTCCTTCATCAATCTGTTTTTTTTTTAAAACAAACAATTTTTCTTCCTTCACACAACAAAAGGGGAGAAAAAAAAACAACTTTCACCAAACTTCTTTAAAACTTCTTCCTCTTCTCTTTTACATTCCCCCAGAGTTCCCCTGGGACCGGGCTTCAGCCTTCTTATTACATTCTAGGTGGGAGCCATCCAATGTGGGACATCCCACCTACAACGCGCCCTGGTCTCGGGCCTGCTGCCTCGGCCCCCTTTTGGCTCTGCCCCCGCTGCTCTGGCCTTCAGCGCGCTGGGCCCAGCGCCTCAGCCCCCGACACCCGCACGGGGTTCCTCGCTGGTTTTCAAACCGGCTCCGCTAACTTCCCGTGTCGGCACCAAAGGCCGACGATAGTCGGGGCGTGATCAATAAATCGGGGAAATCCCCGAAAGCGCCGCAAATCATGGCCATTGGCGGGAGCTCTTGATGCAGTCGCTCTGCTCGCATAGGCCACTGGAAGTCCTCTACATACAAACCTTTTGATGTATGCTGCAACGGATGTAACTAAATTATTGCAGCAAATACAAATATAACATGGACAAATTAGATTCAAACATTTTCGTTAAATTACCTGTCTGTACCTGTATATGTTGCTCCTAATTTGTTAAATATAAATAAACGTGCATTTTAAAACATGGAGACTGTGTATCATGGAATTTCAGTTCACAACTTCAGATATTATCGAGGAGCTCATCCCTTTGGAAGCATTGTACATAATTTCAGTGAGCATCTATTAAAGCAGTGTTTTTCAAACTTTTTATCCCAGGACCCACTTTTACCAACTGGCGGACCTTCGGAACACATGCCGGCCGAACTTGGGGACACACCATTATTACTTACCTTTAATGCGACAAGCAGGCCTCTTGGTCCTCACGATCGCACTTGCTTCGCCATTCAATGTTATATTTTTGCTAAGGTCTTCAGCTGACTATTTTAGTTCTTGCTGCATCTTTTTTTTTTAAATCAAGAGGTTTGTCCTCCAACACGCCATGCTTAGTCTTCAAATGCCTGAGGATTTCAGGGTTATAATTTTAATTTGCCAGTACTTCACTGCATATAATATACATGGGCTTTGCATCCTGAATTGCACAATTAAAGCCATACCTCAAGAATTCATCTTTATACTGCTTTGTTCCCGATTTCAGTTTCTTCTTAATGAGTTGTTCACCAGAGGCCCTGCAGCTCGGTAAATAGCTCACACCAGCACTGCTTTGTCCTGTCATGGACTCTCCAGGGAAGGTCTCTTCAGTAGATTCAGTTGTGAGATCCTGGTCTGTTTGTGCCTCTGGTCCTCTCGTCCTTATTACAAAGTAATCCATCTTCACACAGTCCTGTTGCTTGCTTGCAGCTACAAAATGGAGGAATCTCTATGATTTCACGCCCAAAGCACAGACGTTCAGGATGCGCGGTGTCAGTGTACGTGCTGGGAGTGTGACCTTCTCTATGTCGCTTCCTCTGGCGGAAAGACACCATTGTTCGTATTTAAAGGCCAGTCGCGGTCAGCATTCTTTTTTGTTTTAAAACTTTGACACTTTATTTCCAACACCTGATTTTTCCAAGTTTATGACTTTTTACTACTGAAAATTAAAACTATTTCAGTTGAACATGTGCATCCTTACATTTACACACAAACTTTGTTTTAAATATATTCCTATTTTTCTAGACATTTAAAAGAGCATAGAAAAAAGTACAACCATGTTTTGACTTTACTAACCATGACTTTGGATGAGATGAAGTAACTTGTCAAACACATACAATGTCACAATACTTGGAACATAGAGCAGTACAGCACAGAACAGGCCCTTCGGCCCTCGATGTTGTGCCGAGCAATGATCACCCTACTCAAACCCACGTATCCACCCTATACCCGTAACCCAACAACCCCCCCCCCCCCCCCTTAACCTTACTTTTTAGGACACTACGGGCAATTTAGCATGGCCAATCCACCTAATGCGCACATCTTTGGACTGTGGGAGGAAACCGGAGCACCCGGAGGAAACCCACGCACACACGGGGAGGACGTGCAGACTCCACACAGACAGTGACCCAGCCGGGAATCGAACCTGGGACCCTGGAGCTGTGAAGCATTTATGCTAACCACCATGCTACCGTGCTGCCCCACTTCTTACTGGTTGCACTGCATTGCACTATCCAAACATTCAAGAATCTCCTTCTCAATTCTCACCAAAAGCACTTACTTCCTGATTTCCAGAGAGTGACGACACTAACAGATGACTGTGTAGGTTTCTTCCAGCATTGACATGTGTCAGCTCTATTGACTGGCCTGGTTTGATCGGTATTTCTAAATATACCTGTCCTGGCTCCCCACACTGTCCAGTTGCTGCATCCACCCCAGTCATAGATTGCTGACCACTTCTCGACCAGTACCTCACATCGTGGGAGTGGAAGCGGACGTTGTGCCAGCTTGACCACGGAGCCACAGAATGCAAACAGCCGATCGGTGGTGGGGGACAAGCGAGGCAGTGCGCAGAGGACGAGCACCAGAGCGGAGCTCCAAGCTGGGGCCACTACCGTTAGCATCGTGTGCACATGGACGCCTGTTAGCCCCTGTCCCCACTCCCTGCGTGCACATGCTGTGACTAGTACACAGCCCAGCCTCGTGCCACATTGCTTCTTCAAACGCCGCAACCAATCGGGGACTGCCTGCGGCCGGACTTCTTAAAAGACGGTTGCAGCCATTGGGGTCTTCTTCCCGCGATCAGGAACACCACAACCAATCGTTCCATGATCCTCCCGTGACCCTGAGTTTGAAAAATCCTGTATTAAAGCACCCGGAGGGCACAGTGGCGCAGCAGATAGCACTGCTACCTCATGGCGCCGAGGACCCAGTTCGATCCTGGCCCCGGGTCACTGTCCGTGTGGAGTTTACACATTCTCCCCGTATCTGCATGGTCTCACCCCCCACAACCCAAAAGATGTGCAGGGTAGGTGGAACGGCCATGCTAAATTGCCTCTTAATTGGGAAAAAAATAAGTGGGTAAGTTAATTTAAAAAATCTACTAAAACACCCATTTTTGTTTCAGTTTGCTATGGGCAAGAATGGCTAGAGAGAGAGAGAGAGAAGAAAGAAAGGTGAAAATTAAGTATTAAATAAAGATTTTGTTATGCTGTGGATGGTACATCTGTTCCTTCAGTGGAAGGGAACACCCGCGTTAAAACTATTATAGCACACTGATTGTCTGCAGATTTTAGAGCCATTAATCTGAACAAAGTCAACCGGAAGAGAATTATGTTATTAATATTTTTCTTGCCTTGATCTTTAACACTGAAAAACATGGGTTCCTTGTTTTTTGGAGGTTGGGTGGAGATGGTGACATGCTCATTAACCCCAACATCACTGTTCAACAGGGACATAATGTTAGCCATTAAAGGAAATGTGACATTTCTGATTTGAAGTTCTAAATTTTCCTTGGTAAACATTATAAATATAGTGCAATAGGTGTTAAGTGATCTAGGTACACTCTTAGAATGATACAGCACAGTAGAATGCCATTCAGCCCATTGTGCCCATGCCAATTGGCCCTTTCCTAGAGCTATCCAATTAATCTCACTCCCCTTTAAATTGGTACCCAATTCTCTTTTGAATGTTGCCATTGAATCTACTTCCATCATTCCTTGGTAGTGCATTTTAGATCACAAGAATTTGGTATGTAAACAATGTCCCTCAAGTGTTGTCTCTGGTCCTTTTGCCATTCAATTAAACTGCGTCCTCTGGTTACTGACCCTTCTGTCGCTGGAAACAGTTCCTCCTCATTTACTCTATCAAAACCGTTCATGATTTTGAACACTTGAACAAATCACCTCTTAACCTTCTCAATTAAAGGAGAACATTTCTATCAGCTTCTCCAGTCTCTCCTCAGCTGGAGTATTGTATCTAATTCTGAGCACCACATTTTAGAAAGAAAGAGATTTGAAATCCCTGGTACCATGCCAGTAAATTTCTTCTTTTCTAAAATGTGGTGCCCAGAATTGGTCACAATACACCAGCTGAAGCCGAATCAGTGTTTTATAAAGGTTATGCAAAACCTCCTTGCTTTCTACTCTATGCCTCTTTATTATCGAAGCAAAGAATCCCATATGTCTTATAAGTCTCCCATGTGGGTCTTCAAACTTGTCCTAAACCTTCCAAAAGAGACATCCATGTCTCTTTGATCCTATAGCCCCCTTAAAATTGGGCAATATAGCTCAAAGTGCCACTCTTCATTTTTCCTACTAAAAGGCATCATCTCACTTCTTGGTATTAAGTTTCATCTGCCTCTGTAGCAGTAAAGGCGGTCATATTAAGCACATTGAATGGGACAAAACTAAAGATACACTTCAAAGGGCTGACATTCGTCAGAGTGGAAATATCCCGGTTTGCATGGGGTGAAGGAAGGAAGGAAGTATGGAAATTACAGAAGCTTTGCCCAAATCTTCTAAACCTTCTTGGATAGGAGGATGACACCAGATGACTTAAAGGTAACAAATGCCATGGGGGAAATTCTCTGATGCCCTGCGCCGGGCCAGAGAATCGGAGCAACCGCGCCACGACGCCCCGTGGCCGGCAAGCGATTATCCGAGGTGCGGAGAATCGGCGCCATTTGCGCCGGCGCGCCTGGTGCGGCGCAGGCCGCTGGAATCGGCAGGGCCGCCGATTCTCCGGCCCGGATGGGCCAAGCGGCCGCTCCGACATGACAGAGTCCCGCAGGCGCCGTTCACCCCTGGTTGCTGCCGGAACAGTTGGGGGGGGGGGGGGGGGGGGGGGGGGGGGGGGCTCCTTCACCGAGTGGGGGGGGGGCCTCCAATGGTGTCTGGCCCGCAATTGGGTCCCACCAATCGGCGGGTCGGCCTTTCTTCTCTTCCCCACCCCCCGGCCTACTTTCTGGCGCGGCCGGCCCCTGGACACCAACCCCATGTTGGGTCGGGGCCGGTGCGCGTAACAAGTCCCCCGGGCGCAGCCCTCAACTGTGCATGCGCGGGTTGGTGCGGCGCCCATTTGGCACCGCATAAGGAGGCTGGAGCAGCGTGAACCATTCCAGTGCCGTGCTGGCTTCGTGTGGTGGCCAGAATCCGTCATGCCCGGGCCCAGTTTGCGCCGTCGTGAAACACGACGGCGTTCACGACGGCACGAACACTTGGACCCAATATGGGAGAATCGCCCCCGCTACACCTTTGCTTATGAAAGCATAGAGATATAAACCTGGCAACAAGAGACCAGTCACTTTAACATTAGTGAGGAAACTTTTAGAATAATAATCCAGGATACAATTAATTGCCAATTGGAAAATAAATGGATTAAATGAAAGTCAGCACAGATTTGTTAAAGGCAAATCATCTTTGACAAATTTGCTGACTTCTTTGATTAAATAACAGGTTTTTCTCTGTGGGTAAAGCCCCTGTAATTTCCACACTTGATTCACTCTTAATGCAAACCTGGTGATTTTTCCACTTTGAGGACGGTCAACCCGGTGTCTTTATTTTTATCCTATTCAAGGTCCCTATTGCATGCTTCTTCACCGCTATATTGGCAGCATCCTCTTTCTCTCATGAATACACAGGTAGAAATTACTCATTTAGTGCCTCCCGCATCATGCATTCTCTTTTCACAAGATTATCTTCTTTTAGTTCCTTAATCGGCCAACCTTTCCTTGGACTACTTTACCATTTACGTTTATAGAAGATTTTTGGGTTCCCTCTTATGTTAGCTGCAAATCTATTTTCTATCTTTACCCCTCTTATCCTTTTTTAAGCTCCTCTATATTTTTATTTTCTGCTTAATTCTCTATTATATTAACCTTTCGATGGCCAGAGTCCCAGGTTCGATTCCAGCTGGGTCACTGTCTGTGCGGAGTCTGCACATTCTCCCCGTGCCTGCGTGGGTTTCCTACGGATGCTCCCCCTTCCTCCCACAAGTCCCGAAAGATGTGCTTGTTAGGTGAATTGAACATTCTCAATTCTCCCTCTGTGTACTCGAACAGGCGCCGGAGTGTGGCGATTAGGGGATTTTCACAGTAACTTAATTGCAGTGTAAATGCAAGCCTACTTGTGTCAATAATAAAGATTATTGTAAGCCTCCTTTTGCAGTCTCATTTTAACCTTTACATCTTCAGTTATCCAGGGAGTTCTAACTTTGGATGCCCTACCAGTGCATCTCATAGGAATGTGTCTACTCTACCAAAATCATGCGCACTTTGTTCAATTCCTGTTTTTTGTTCAGCAATCTTTGATTCCCAGAACTAAATCTCACACTCCTTCTTTCCTCATTGGGCTGGAAACACAATAATCAAGAAAGTGCTCCTTTTACACTTTCAGGAATTCCTCCCCAATTTTCCCTATACACTGTTACTATTTCAGTCTACATTAGTAAAATTGACCATCTCATTATCACTACCATGATGTTTTAGCACGTTTCTGGAAAATAATTAACAATGGCAAAAGTTTAAAGAGAAAACAGGAGTCATAAACTAAGAGTACAACAAAGAGTAGGGGATAGCTGCTTAAAAAACACTTTAGAACTACAGTGTTTGAGTTTATGCAACAAAGATTGCAGTTAATCATCAAGCAGATTATTTGGGAAGGAAGTTCCCCAGTAGTTTAATCTGAGCATTCATGTAACTCCTCATCTCTAGTTCTGGATTCACCTTCTTCCTTGCAGGCCATCTAATTAGAAACTACACCAGTTGAGGAAATACCTTAAGATAGTGAACTGACCTTTCTATTGCTGGAGGTCTTCAGGGGAAAATAAGCTCAATTACAGTCGCTGAAAATGCATAGCCCTAGATTACTAAAAATCTCATATACTCCCGAGATATCAACTGCTGCCAGTGCAACTTAGAGGTTTCTGGATGGAATGACTGACAATGGTACAATGGATATAGCAGCATGAGGATTAGTATTAAAAAAAAGAATGTAAAAATAACAGATTTTTAGGCAAAGATTTTCCATAATAAAATCTTAACCAGCAAACCTTTGCTTTCTTTTCATCTATCAAGTATGCTCTGAAAATGACAGCAGCACCAGAAGATACCAAAAATGGATGTCTGTTCCCCCATCCCACCCAATACTAGTTTCCAGAACCATCTTGTTTACTGTACCTTTCTGGCTTCACCTTAGTTAAAAATAACAAACCTAAATTAAATGCTGTCCCATATACAAGAATGTTTTAATGCAAATGTTCCACCTATATACAAGTACCTTCAGTAACCTTGTATGAAATATTTTGGGTGCTGAAATAGTTTTAAAAATTAGAATATCTGCAAAGAGCAAATATACCTATTTACCTTTACAGGTAAACTTGGGGCACTTCAAACCTCATTATTTAAATCTTTGTATCCAGGAAATAAAGATAAACTAAAAAAGGCACATTTCATATCATGTAAATGTGTGACATATTGAAATGCATCATCCTTTTCAAACAAGGCATCAGAATATTCATTTTACTGCAGAAGAACAGGCAATGCATATAAATGAGAAACACTAATGAAATCAACTATCATCTTGCACCTCCATATCTTGCATATTTGGAAGCTTCATAATTTCCCTTTGCTAACTTTCTTTCTCTGATGCATCATTTTCATAACAATTCAAATCTGTTTGTTTCAATCCGAAGCTTTAGACTTGCGTCCAAAATAAAATTAGACTGCATAACAAAGATAATCATAGTTACAGAATTGCAGTGTTTTGTAAGTATAAAATTCAGCTTCATTTTCAATTACACCGTATCTGCTTAGTTTCTTCACTGTTTTCATCTAAAATGCATTTTTCCTGATGCAACAAAATATGACAGTATCTCTGTGACATTATAATACCATCAATATAGTTAAACAATAGACCAGCACATTACTGTGCTTCACTTTTCATTAAAACCTTTATAAATCATTTTATAAAAATTTTAATGAAATCATGGGCAATATTGTATTTATATATTTTAACCCGACACAACTTACATGCACAATTTTTCAGTGATTTTGTCTAAGTTCTACCTGTAGTTTGCTCTTCATTGTACCACCACACCAGTTTCAACCCAAAATAAACAGAATTTCCTATATGCAGAAAAGGATGCAACCAAAACTTTATAGATGGGTGCATCATTTCGCTTACAGCATCAGAAACTGAAGAAACATGATCCGAGTTAAGAATGGGAAGAATTTGGGAAACCAGACAAGATGAGAGGTTTCTGAATGGCATGACTGACAATGGCGCAATGGCTATAGCAGCATGAGGACTAGTAAATAAAATGTAAAAATAACACATTTTTCTTGGCAAAGATTTTCCATGATAAAATCTTAACCAGCAAACCTTTGCTTACTTTTCATCTATCAAGTATGCTTTGAAAATGACAGCAGCACCAGAAGCTACCGAAAATTTGTCTGTTTCCTTT